>NC_062572.1:77592378-77895378 GCF_022837055.1 Prionailurus viverrinus
CTTTCATTCATTTATCTTTGCTCGCTGTGCCAGTGGTTCTCAGACTGGGTGGCTTTCCCCACCAGGAGGCATTTGGCAACGTCCAGGAACGTTGTCGGGTCTCGCTACTGGCATCCAGCGGGGAGGCCAGGGATGTGGGGAGGCCAGGGATGCGGCGAAACATCCTACGAGTTACCAGGCAGCCCTGCACAGCAAAGAATCCTCCAGTCTGAAATGTCAGCAGTGTCAAGAGGGACACACTCCAGTCTGTTCCCATAGCAACACTATGTGGGTTTTTTGTTTTTTGATTTTTTTTGTTGTTGTTGTTGATAGTTGTTCATATAAAATGTGTACTGTTGGGCGCCTGGGTGGCTCAGTCGTTAAGCATCTGACTTTGGCTCAGGTCATGATCTCATAGTTCATGAGTTCGAGTCCCACACTGGGTGAGCCTGAGCGCCACTTCTGGTGAGCACAAAGCCCACTTGTGCTGGGTGAGCCCTGGGTGAGCCCCACTTCTCTCCCTCTCCCACTCACTCCTTGTGGGATTCTCTCCCTTTCTCTCTCTCTCTCTCTCTCTCTGTCTCAAACAAATGTGTATTTTGGGGGCATGCATTTTCAATTTATGTAAATGATATTGCATTAGAGCTCTTGTTCTGTTTCTTATAGTTTTCATTCATCACCCAATTTTTAAGGTCATTTATGTTGCTGTGTATACTCCGATCCACTGGCTTTAAGTGTTACATGGTAACCCGCAGAGGGCATCACCACATTTTACCCATCCACCGCCCCCCCCCAGATTGATTCCCACTCCCAGCCACCATAAACACTACTTCAGGGAGTATCCTTGGGAATGGCTGCATACTGCCCATGTGAGAATGTCTGTGGGGTCAATACCAGGAGTGGAATTGCCGGGCATAAGGTAGGTGTACACAGTTCATTAGACTGAGTATGACAGACTACTCTCCAGAAGGGCTACCCCCATCTACACTCACATCAGCAGCATGTGGGTCTTCTCAGAGCCCTTCATTTGAAAGGTATTCTCTTTGAAAACACACCCATGTTAAGATCAGCATATTAAATCACCATCACATTCAGGATGAACTCATTTCAGCAGGCCATCTTCCTTACAGGAGGTAACTTCACTGGCCTGAGTGCCATGAATGAAATGGCTCAAAGCAAAAAGAGGAGATGGTGGGGGGGAACCCAAAGATAGACTTCTACCCAGGAGAATTTCCTTCACTTATAATGGGCTACCATCCATTCGGGTGGGCCGTTGGGTGTCACTTTCTATTAAATTTGTTTTCTTAACTTCTAAGATAATTTTAACTTGAAGGATGTTTCCGTTTTCCAAAAACAGCTTCAAGCATAAATCAAGAGGAACAACCTAGAGAAACAGAAGCGTATTGGAGACCAGACTCTTCTGAGAGGTGCTTGTGCTCCTTTGTGATATTACTCATGCTTAAGTCATTCGGTTTGCTCATGGGACATGGAGATCAATAAAGCAATATAACCACAAATAACAGATGCCTATCAGTGGTATAAGAGGAAACTTTTAAAGAAGATTCAGGGGCACCTGGGTAGTTCAGTCAGTTAAGCGTCCCACTTCAGCTCGGGTCATGATTCCACAGTTCGTGGGCTCAAGCCCCACATCAGGCTCTGTGCTGACAGCTCAGAGCCTGGAGCCTGCTTCGGATTCTGTGTGTGTCTCTCTCTGTCCTCCCCCAGTCATGCTCTCTCTCTCTCGAAAATCAATATTAAAAAATTTTAAATAAAGAAGATTCAGTAACATTCCACACTGAAGATGGCCATCTCCAATGTCCTAAAGCTAAAGTCCATTCCTGCAGAGTTCATGAGTAGTGGACAATGGGCCCTGACCGCCAAGCAGACAGGACTAAGCAGGCCAGAAGGACATCTAGTGGTGTCAGAGGGGCTGGCCAGACAGCAGAGAGCCCCCAAGAGGGGATTACGCCCCCAACAGCAGTGCTCTTGAGTGCCAAATGTTCTCAAAAGTGGGTAGGGACAAAATCTTCTTTAGAATAATAGCCCCTTCAGGTAAGAGAAAGGATTTTGCGAAAACTTCAAGTTACTTCCTAGTGAGTTTTTCCCTCAAAATAAGGGATAACCACTAGACTATCCCTTTTTATCCGCTCCCACGTGTCTTTAGACAACTGAACTGAGCCCTGGAGATCCTGATGGGCAGCCCATAGGAGTCCAGGTCAGAGGCAGGTACTGTGCTTCATGTTCAATAAGCAAAAACTCGCACACATAAACCACTATGATGGGCCTACAAAGTTCCAATCTTAGCAGTTTGGCACAGCATCCCCTAAATATGCTTTAGTTCTCAACGCAGGAAAAAACAAACAAGCAAACAGAAAACATTCATTGGATCAATAACACACACACACACACACACACACACACACACACACACACATTGTGTATGCACAGCAAGCCTTCAGCAAAATTCTTTTTTTTTTTTTAAGTTATTTAGAGAGAGAGACAGAGAGGGGGAGGAGGGACAGAAAGAGAGGGAGAGAATCCCAAGCAGGCTCCACACATTCAGTGCTAAACCCAATGCAGGGCTCAAACTCCCGAACCGTGAGCTCATGACCTGAGCCAAAATCAAGAGTTGATGCTCAACCGACTGAGCCACCCAACCGCCCCAGGCCTCCAGCAAAATTCTAAAGCAGATGCAGTTTTCTCTGCTTTTTCAGTCTCTTCCAGGAGGTTGCCGGGGTCCTCACACTGAGAGCTCCCTCCAGACCTGCTCCCCACTGGCCCTCGATCTCTGGCGACCCCCTCTCTCCTAAGCCAGGACTCCATCACAAACCAATAGTTGGGCTTGCAAAACTGGAGCCCGGACAGGAAGGATAGATAGAGATACCAAACCTTCTCCAGGAGAGGAAAGAGGCCAGGAGAGAATGATTTGGCAGAAGCAATGATTTTTAAGTCAATTAACTGTCATTTCCTGAGAACTTTTGAAAGTTACCTATCTGTGTGCTCTCAACCTACAGAAAGCGCAGGCATCATTTAAGGGTGAGAAATTGATTCTGCCTCCAGGTGTTTCTCTGTCACAGGGGATCCGGGAGCAGCATCGGATTTGCATTTCTATCACTCCCTCCCCAAGCCTGACTCAGGTACCAACGCTTCCCAATTGCTCCCTTATTGCTCGAAACCACCTTTGGCTTTGTTACGTTCCTAACCAAACCCCACTTTGAATATACTAGTCATTTCTCAGAAACTTGGGAAACTTTCTGCTTTCTCCCTGTGTGAAGTTTCAGCAAAAGGTTTATTTCCCCCTCTAGGCTTATTTTTACTTAGCTGAAGTCATTGGAGACCACATAGACTTTGCATTTTGATCAGACATCTTTCAAATGTGCCGGCACTATAGCTGAATTTCAATGATCGTGTTCAGTGATTTACAAGAGAGGATATCAAAAATGCCTATTCCCGGAGATCTCCTGCTTGTAAAAGTCCAGACAACACAGCATTTACTGTCTATTTACTCTCACAAGTACACCGTCTCCTTATTCCTTTTACGAATAAGTAGGAACACTCTTTATTTGGGCCCAGCATTTGTGTTAGTAACCACAGCATACACAAAGTGTAAAATGGTCCACTTCCCTCCAGAAGTTCATAATCCAATTGAAAGTCAAGGTATGTACATAACATGGTTAAATAACATTATAAAGTAAGGTGAATGTGTTTTAAACAAATGCTCTAAGATGTACTAATGGGCTTCTATGCCCAAATTCCAATGCGGTGGTGGAGGGTCCCCACACATCCAAAAGCAAGCAAATCTTGCATACCAGCTGGGCATCCTACAATTAAACTAATTTCTGACACTATCGTCCCAAAGGCAGCATCAGACCCCCCAGATGAAGGGCTCAGTCCTATATGACTGCCCTCCCTTCAGACGCCAGTTTCCACCTGTGCTTCTGACCAACTAGCCATCGACGGGATGTTCCCCCAACTCCCTCCTCAGGTTTGATTAATTTGTTAGAGCGGCTCACGGAACTCAGAGAAACTTTTTACTTACTAGAACTTCTGCAGAAGAGGTACACAGGGCAAGGTATGGGGAAAGGGCATGGAGCATCAGTGCCCTCTCCAAGCAAGCCACTCTCCCTGAATCTGTGTTCAGCAACATGGAAACTCTCTGAACTCTCTTCTTGTGGGTTTTTATGGAGGCTTCATTACACAGCCATGATTGACTAAATCACCATCTGCTGGTGACTGAAGTTACTCTCCAGCTCCTCTTACCTCCCAGGAGGTCTGGGGGTGGAAATCAAAGTTCAACCCTCTATTCATGATTGCTTCTTCTGGCAATTAGCCCCTATCCTTAGGTGCTTGGCAGTAAGGCTGACTCTTACTCATTGTTGTATCACCAGTATCTTATCCTTTACATGGTGGGACATGAGATCTAGAGGCCGGTAGGTAATGGTAAGAATGGGAAGGGTCAGGCCACGTGGGGAGAGGAGCCAAGAGCCAACCAACAAAGCAAGAGAAGTGAGGTCAAGAACGAGCTGAGTGTTAGCAGCACACTGATTGGTAGAGGACTGATGGAAGCAGAGAGCAGGCACGAGCAGTGCTCTGTTGAGAGGTAGGGCCCTGTGCCTCAGATTGGAGCCACTGAAGAGCCAGCTGCTAGGGGAGCACAAGATTCCATGGCTCAGGTGAGTACCAGAGTAGCCTGGAAGCCCAGGGGCTCCACTTCCCATGGGAAGTGCCCAGATACGACGGCCTCTGATGACCACACTACCAGAACATTCAGGGCCTACAAGCCAGATGGAAGAGACAGACTAAGGCACATTTCCTTGGGGCCAGGAGAATGAGCCTTGGGCAGCCCAAAGAGCCCTTGGTTCTTCTGCCAGTCCCTAGGAAATGTATAAGGACCCTGTAAGTTTCTCCACCAGGTTTTCCAGAGTCTCGGGGAAAATCTGTTTCCTCTCTGTGCCAAATACACACACAATGGTCATGACAAGAGCCCCTCTCTCATGAACTCCCATCTTTCCATACCATCCCCTGTGAATGCTAATACAATATTCATTAAGGCTTAAAGAGCACTGTTAAGTGCATGAGTTGATTTAGAATGATGGAGAGTGTCCATGCAAAGAACAGGAACTCAGCCAGAGTAGGGACCCCCCCCCCCAAAGGACAAGTAGATACATCATTAGCTAAAGACTCAAGCTAGCAAATGTCACCAGCAGGGAAAAGCAATTCTTTAATTAGGGCTTTCTTTACACCTATTGTTAACACCAATGTTTTATAAAGATAGATAGATAGATAGATAGATAGATAGATAGATAGATATAAAGTATTATAAAATCATACAAGCATAAAGTTTGAAAATTTCAACAGCACAGGCTGGCATTAAATGAAAAGTACAGGGACGCCTAGGTGGCTCAGTTGGTTAAGCGTCCAACTTTGGCTCAAGTCACGATCTCACAGTTTATGAGTTCAAGCCTCACATTGGGCTCTCTGCCGTCAGCACAAAGCCTGCTCCAGATCCTCTGTCCTCTTCTCTCTCTGCCCCTCCATCCTCCCCCTCTCTCTCTCTCTCTCTCTCTCTCTCTCTCTCCCTCTCATTCTCAAAAATAAATAAACATTTAAAAAATTAAGAAAAAAAAAAGAAAAGTACATCTCTCCATCTCTCTCCCCCATCCCCAACCCAAGTCCCACACTCTGGAGGCAACCCCTGTCAATCTTTTGTTTTTCATTCTTCTACGTTACTGCCATAATTCTAAACAATATGCACAGATCTCAATTTCTTGATTTAGCGGTGGTAAACAACAACAAGTAATCTCCTTTCTCTTTGAGAGAGGAAGAATTTAGCTTACATTTCCACTCGATTCTCCCTTTTCTGAGTTTGGTCAGTCACGCTGGCGTATTAAAGTGCTTTTACACTTTTAACTGATCCTCTCTGTTTGCTCCACCTTCCCTACACAATATCTCTCGCCTCATCCCCAAATATAATGAGAAAGGCTCCACTGCACTCACCTTCCCTCCCCCTTTGACAAGTTGACCTCTGTCAGCTGGAGCATTACCTTTACCGGGTCAATGATTGCACATACGTGCTTTTCTATAATTGTAGTTGAGACTTCTGTTTTGATTATAAAAATTAAAATTAGTAACCATTTAACTACAATTATATGAATGTGATTATATGACTATTAGTCACTGCAGAAGTCGTGTGATTAGATCCATTGAAAAAGAAATAGGATTGTCACTGATTCTCCTCAAAGGAGAATGGTCCAAGGGTTAAGGTCAAATGGATTCTCTTGTATTCCATCAAGTGCTCAAGATCAGGCCACATTTTTGCTCATTTGTATTTGAACTAAAAGTTTCTTCTCTAGTTTCCCAGTCGTTTTCTTGGCATTTCTAACCGTGCTTTTATCTTGCTGAGAGAACAAACAAACAAAAACAAAACAAAACAAAACAAAACAAAACAAACCATCTAACTCTTCCTCATGAGGTCAACAGCTCCCAGCTTCTTAATCGTGCTGCCTATTAAATGATCCCCATTCTATTCTTGGAGTTTTTTAGGGTTCTCTTTATGTTTTAATATGAGCTGGGCTTTTAGGTCTACTGCAGAGGTATCACCCTGGGATGGCTTCCATTTCAAATCTAGAATTTTATCACTGTTTCCTGGGCCCTTAGCTGCTTATCTCTCTCCTGTACTCATGGTAGAGGACATCCTCAAATAAATGTATTAAAGAAAGTTTTCTTGGTAGATAAAAGATTCTGATTCATTCTGAACCCAGACGGCTGGAAAAGTGTTTATTTTACCTTCATACATATATAATTTAAAATTTTTCTAGGAGCCACATTAAAAAAGTTAAAGTTATTAATTCGATATTTCACATTACTTTTCTCATACTAAGTCTTTGAAATCTAGCGTATATTTTATAACTATGGCACATCTCAACCTAGATAGCTACATTTCAAGTGCTCAATAGCCACATATGGCATCTGGCTACTCTATTGGACACTGTAGGTCTAGAACCTTCTCTTTATCTTTGTGCTTTATTGCTTCACCTAAAGATATGAGTGGGGTGCCTGGGTGGCTCAGTCGGTTAAGGGTCGGACTTCAGCTCAGGTCACTATCTAACGGGTTGAGTTTGGGCTCCACATCGGGCTATGTGCTGACAGCTTAGAGCCTGGAGCCTGCTTCAGATTCTGTCTGTCTCTCTCTCTCTCTCTCTCTCTCTCTCTCTCTCTCTGCTCCTTCCCTGCTCACAATCTCTCTCTCTCCCCCCCCCCAAAATAAATAAACATTAAAAAAAAGATATGAGTATTTTTTCACTTTCCTGCTCAGAAATCAGTATGACTTTTAAATTTTAAAACTCGTGTTTTTCTTTAATTGTTAGAATGCTCAGGCTATCATTTATGTCATAATTTCCTCTCTCCTGTTCTTTCTTCCCAGACCTCTCATTACTTGAATGCTAGTGCTCTTAGACTGATATTTTATCCTTCATTTTCCTCTATTATTTTTCATCTTTTCACCATATTACTCAGGGCTCTGAGAGAGTTCATGAAACTCATCTGCAGCCATTTTATTTGATTTTTCTGTTGGCAGTCATATTTTTCATTTCTACGAATTCTTTTTGTTTTCTGTAGGCTTTTTTCGTAGCAGCCTGTTCTTTCTTTACAGGTACGAGATCTTGTATCTCTCTAAGGACTCTCATGAGAGTCTTAAAATTTCTCTCATCAATTATACTTCAGTTAAAAAAATTGTTTTCATTCCAAAGGTATTTTTTTTCCTTTTTCTTCATGTCTGTCTTCTCTTGTGTAGTGCTTGTTTCTTTCCTTCACAGTCTTGGATTGCCCACTCATATTTATGCACAAAATGCTCAGTTGACTGATACAGGAGGGTGATGGGTTTCCTCTAAGAAGGCGTGTACTTCCACACATGACCTGGCCTCTCACCTGAATCAGGGCAATGGTGGCAGCTGATGCTGAGCTCAGTTCTTGAGAGCTGGCACCTCCCTATACCCCTTCCCCACTCGCCACCAATGTTTTTAAAGGGTCTTATTATAAAGCACCAGCATATACATGAGGAGCCCTAGCCTTCTCCAGACAGCTCAGATCATTTCTGCATATATCTCTGTTTTGGTATATTAATTGAATCTCTGACAGAAATTAGAATCTCGGGGCTGCTGGTACCTTCCCCACTTCCATTCTCAGTGCCGTTATGGGATTTATTCATTTTTGGACATCTTCACTGTCATTATGCTGGGATGTTGTGTTCAGCTGCCATCTTGAATAAAAAGACCAATTATCTTTAAGGGAAATATCCCTCCTCTTCCAAAGCCACTGTTGCCCAAAAGATAATGAGCAAAGGTTTGACTTTTGAATTTGGTTTTCATGGTGGAACTTTTGTTAGCCAAAGCATAGGTTTTTACACTGACAAATGATGATCTGATTCAATGGAAGTCTAAACTGAGCCCAGGCAGGGGCGCCTGGGTGGCTCAGTTAAGTGTCTGACTTTGGCTCAGGTCATGATCTCACAGTTCATGGGTTCGAGCCCTGCGTCGGGCTCTGTGCTGACAGCTAGCTCAGAGCCTGAAGCCTGCTTCATATTCTATGTCCCCCTCTCTCTCTGTCTCTCCCCTGCTTGTGCTCTCTCGCTCAAAAATAAATAAAAAAATTTTAAGCTGAGCCCAGGCACATGCCTTCCAATCTTCTCTCCAAAGTTCTTAATTTGAAACATTTTTATGGAATGTGTAGAGACACTACCAACCCTTCCCCCTCTCCTTCTCTAACAATGAGTGCTTGGGGGAACTGAGGATCAAGGGTTTGTCTGTGTTTTGTCATCTACAATATAGGGTGAGGACACTGGCGTAATGGTGAAGAGACATGGATTCTAGTCTCTGTGCAGACCCTCTCTGTTCTGCGGTGGTTCCCTAACACTTGTGAGCCTTGGCTGCCTCGTCTGTACACAGCACATAAACACCATTCCTGCATGTCTGATGGGGCCGGTATAAGGAGGAAAACAGCTAAGGTACTGACACATATTCTGTCCTCAAAAGATTCTGCTGAGCGATTAAATGAAAGGCTCAAGGCAGGTGTCTTATTCTAAGGGCCTGACTGCTAAAAGCCAAAAAGAGTGATCAACGTCCCTGCCAGCATCCAGGCTAGCATGCAGAGTGGACCGGGCTCTATCATCTCTCCCAGTGGGCTTTCCAGAATGACTTTGGTGATCACCACAAAAGCAAAGGAGGCACAGATAGCTCTGGTCACAGCCTTCACAAGCCAACAGCTTCCCACGTATAAGACACTCATTCACCACCAGAAAGGCTGGCAAGATGACAGGGGGTCTCAAGGAAAGGGCTGGAAATTATGAAGGGGCCCTGCGTCATTAGGTCTCACACTCTCCTTTTAGAGATGAGGGACCAAGTGGCTCTGAGTGGAAAAGGGACTTGCCCAGTTAGTGACAGAGCCAAGACCAGAGTTTCTCGGACGATTGTCACATACCATCTACATCACCTGGAACCATGTCCTAACGCATGAAAGTCTCATTCTGAAATACTTCTTGGAGGCAAGTCTCTCTTCAACAATGCCAAGCTGGGTTTTGGGAGACTGACCTAAACCTCAAGCCCAAGAAGGCTTTGGACCCCCAAACTGGTGCAAGCACCCGCTGGGACTCAGAGCTTGTAAGACATTTCTTTGGGGGGCTAGTTCCACTTGCCCAGTGCCCAGGCCGCTCTCCTTCCGGGTGACCTCCAGCGTCCGTGTGGCTGAGTCCCCACCTGGCAGGAACGCGCATGCCCACACTTTAGGCCAAAGCCCCAAAGTGCCCGGCACATTCCAGGCTCGCACCATCTCCAAAGGGCCCGAGGGCCTTGCCAGAGAAGGGTAATGGCAGGAAGCCACAATATATTAAAACAGTAGATTAAAACAAACAAGAGCATTTTGGATCGTATTACACATCACTTTCCTCACGTCTGACAACAGAAAAAAATCAAAGGCGGTAAAAGACCATCGTAGACCATAATGGTCTAATAACTTGGTGATAAAAGCGCTTGTGGGAGCAGCGTGGGAGTAGTCTGCTCCTGGTGCAGGAATCAAAGCTCTCCTCCAAATCCACAGTGGTGTGCTCAGAGGCATTACTGCTTAAGTGCTCGTTTAAGACTTCCTCCAAAATGCAGCACACTCACTGGAGAATCATAATTAGGCCTCAATTGTGGGCCATATTCACACGTTGTGCATCATCCTTAAAGATGACAGAAGAAAAAATTACCCAGGGCCACGTGGAGTGGATATTAGCTCTTTCACCATTGTCCTCCATGGAAAAAAAAAAAAAATTAACAATTCCCTGTCTAGACTCACAGCCTTCCGAATACTGAGCACTCAGGACTTTGTTTTGCACTGAAAAATGGAAGAAGAGAAGTTGGGGGAGCAGGAGGGCTGGGGGGCCTGACATTTGCACGGTGGGGATGGACATGATCAAATCCATAAGAAAGTGAGAGTGTCAGCTGTTCTCCATTCCTGGAGCAGGGTCAAACCCAAAGTCATGGAGATCAAGTTCATCAGGAGTATGGCAGCCCAGAGCTGACTGTTACGTAGGAGCACATCACCTTTTGAAGACCACTTTCAACTAAGGGTTTGCATGACGAAGTAAAATGCCATGAAAATGTCCAGCCATTTGTCCATTACTCCTTCTTCTCTTCCCAAACCTGCTCCTGTCCCTAAGTTTCTGCTCCTGGGGAACAGCTTTTATTTTTTAAGAAACTGACAAACAAAACTGCCCATTGCTCAGAGTGTCCACGGAAGCTTCGGTCCCTGGTGTGTGGCTCCCTTGTCCGTGGGTCCGTTCTCGTTCAGCAGAAGTCCGCTCAGTCTGCTATCCAGGGGAACGGACCTAAACCTGATCTCCAGTCATTTCTGTTTATATTCTGAACCTGCCTACTGCTGCCATTTCTGCATGCTCTTCTCTACACTGATCCCACACAAAAAAGCATATGTTTATTGGCTGTTCTTTTTTTCTCCCAGGAGCACTTAACAATTCCCACTGGCTCTTCTGTGCCCCCATTTGGCCCTCGGTCATGTATTACCTGAGTTTCCTTGGCTTTTTCATGGGCTAGTCTGCCTTGGAACACATGACAGTCTGTTTCATTCCATGTGTCTCTCGCCAAGCCCATGTGCCGTGCTCATGGCAGAACTTCCACCCGCCGCCCCCCCCCCTTGTTCAGTTAACTGAATTGCTGACTCCAGTCAGCTCTTGTCTGGAGACCTGGGGCATAAGGACAAGAAATCTCTAGATTTCTCTGCTGTTCATTTTTTTTTCAACTGTAAACCCCCATCCTTTTCCTCCCCAAACCATTCTCTCCCCACTTTTATAAGACTTGAGTGAGAAAACAGCCCACCTTTTCTCCTCCTGGCTTTGGCAGCATGGGAATACCAGCAAAGAGACACATGATTATGAAACAGGAAAACATAAAAGGCCTTACTATGCTTACAGTGGTTCAAGCCCTACATAACATTACTTGCCTATCATTATCATACGCTTTCTGTAAGAACATGGTGAGCACGTTGGCATCTATTTTTTCTCTTTCTTAACTTTCGTTAGCCACCAAAGCATCTGTAGAAAGCTTCAGAATTTGCAATTTCCCCTTCACATAGATTTCCCTCATTTGATTTTCATGGCAACTCTAGGCACTCGGCGACCGATTATTATTTCCACCTTACGGCTTCTAAAATCTGCACTTTAATAAGAGCGTCCTAGCTAATAAAGGAGGCATCACAAGTCAGTGACAAAGGAATAAGTTGTTCACATGTGATTTTAGAAAAATTGGCTCTCTGGTGGCAGAAAACCTTTAAGTCCTCTTTTCACATGGCAAAATAAAATAAATTCCAGACGTATCAAAATTATGATACCCAAAAATTATTTTTAAAACTATAAGAAAATGTAGGTAAGTATTTATTTATCTGCTCTCTGCATTGAAAGAATTTTCCAAGCATAAAACAATGCAGGAGGTCACAAAGGAAAAGACTAATAGATTATATCACACAAAGATTTTAAACCTCTAGATATAAAAAATAAAAGCAAAGCAAACAATAAACTGAAAAAATATGAGCCACACACATGACAGGCAAAAGGTTAATACTCTTAATATATAAGGCACCCATACAAATCAATAAGAAAAAGAAGTTTTCAAGTGGGGGAAGGTCATGAATAGACAATTTATAAGACAGAAAATACAAATGTCTGCCTAATCCACATAAGAAAAGCTATTCAGCCATAAAAAAGTAATCAAAGAAACTAAAAAACAGAGTCACCAGGTAGAGCTTCTTGCTTTTTAAATTAGCAAAAAACTAAAATAAAATAGAAAGATTGATCGTGCCAGATGCTGCAGAGGTGAAGTGAGAGAGGAATAGAAACTATATGATCTTTCTGGAAGGTGGTTTGGCATTATGTATCAAGAATCTTGAAAATCATTATACTCTCTAACCTGGCGACTCCTCTTTAAGGACTCAGTCTTAAAAAGTAATCAGAAGGGTGGGCTGAAATGTATGTAAAAGACATTCTTTAGAGAGATTTATAACAATACAATATGGAAACAATGTCCCCTAATAGGAGAGTGGTTTAAATTATGGCGTATCTTCATATGTTTTCACTCATATGTGGAACTTGAGAAACTTAACAGAAGACCATGGGGGAAAAGGTAGGGGAAAAAATAGCTACAAACAGAGAGGGAGAGAGGCAAACCATAAGAGAATCTTAAATACAGAGAACAAACTGAGGGCTGATGGCGGGGGGCAGAGGCGGGACTGGTGAGGAAGAGGGGAAAATGAGTAATGGGCATTGAGGAGGGCACTTGTTGGGATGAGCACTGGGTGTTGTATGTAAGCGATGAATCACGGGAATCTACCCCCAAGACCAAGAGCACGCTGTACACACTGTAAGTTAGCCAATTTGACAATAAATTATATTAAAAATAAAAAAAAATATTTTACACAACTAAAAAAAATAAATTAAATAAATTGTGGCATATCTACAGAACGGAATATTGTAAAGACATGAATATTTGGAATAACTTTAGTGACAGGGAAAATATTTACCTTATAGCCAGAAAAATAAATTACTGAGATAAGCCTCAGTATTTTTCACGAAAAAGTCTCAAAAAGGTAAACAGTATGATGGAATGCAACCTTGGCCTCCTGTCCCTAGGGGACAGGGTGTTCCTGTCGCACCCACTGTCCCTCCGCTTATCATGCTTTGTCATTTCACAGGAGGAAAACAAGACCCTACACAACTACGAAGCCCATTATACTCTAAAATCACTTCCAAGTTGGTGAATATACATAGTTGCAATTACGTAGTTCTTAGCAATTAGTCCTAATCAGTGCTTCTGTGTTCTGCCTTTTCTATTTATTATTATTTAGTATTTGAGTTCCCATGGATCAGCAGAGTCAACAAGCGTATCATTTTGATGATGCCACATTGCTACGTGTTCACCAAACCCTATCACCCTCACACTCTGGGCATTTAGTGAGACTACATTTCCCAGCCTCCCTTGCAGTTAAGTGTGGCTAGATGGCGGCATTCTGGCCACTAAAGTGTAGTCTTAATGTTGCCCCCCTCCCCACCTCCAGATCTGGTTCATGAAATCTCCCTTGCGGTCCTCTGTTATCCCTTCATTCCCTCATGCATCTATCAGATACAGAGAGGAAATGATGCAGCCAATAAATGGCAGGAGCCCGGGTCCCTGAGTGACTTTGTAGAGTAGATTCAACTGACCCACACTGGACTGTGATGTGGGCAAGAAATCAACATTTACTGTGATAAGCTTTGATGTCGTTTGTTAAAGCAGTTATCCTACCCTGACCCCAGACTCGGCTACTATCCTTAGCTACTTGGCTATTATCTTAACCCATCACAGTCTGCTTAACCTCTGTCCTGTCTCAGATGTTTTCATTGTTGCTAAATACTGCCACAATTATCTTTGAACAAATTTTGCTTTTTCATTTGCTCCTTCCGGCTTATACTCATTGAGTGTATTCCCCCGAGGGGGTTACCAGGGCAATACCAGCGCATTACCAGGATTAACTATCTCATAGCTCTTGTTATGCTGGACTGCTCTCTAGAAATCCTGGAGCAAATGAGTGCTGCATCGACTAATGCATTGTTTCCCCACATCCCCAGTAGCACTGGGTTTTATTATTTTTTGTTGTGTTTGTTAATTCCTTAACAACAATTAGGAAGTGCTTTTCAAGAGGTCTCACTGAGGTCATTTACACTTGCAATACTTCCTGGGAGTTCCTCTCTCCAGAGTGTGAGGAGATAGTATTTGGCCCCACCGACCCCACCCTATCCTCTACCCTCTGGCCTGCTCTCTGATGCAGGCAGCCACAGGGACCTTCACGGGCCCTGCATCAGGAAAGCGATGACATTGCAAAATGCAGTCAAAGGAATCCAGCTTTTGCTTCTTCGTTACAAAACAGGCTTTTGGAAACTCACAGTAGAGACTATAGTTTTAAGGGGGGAAGAAAGCTTTATGTGTTTCAAAGCACGGCTTTTGAGTGTAAGAAGCCTCAGGCCTGAAGGACTCTGGGCATACGGTGGAGGCATAAATAATAGATTTGGAAGAATACGTGATCAGTCAGAGCCAGACAGCTCTGCCCCAGGCTAGATAAAGTTTCTCTGGGCTGAGGGAGTGGAGAAGTAGAGAGAAGAGAGGGCTTAAATGGCCGGTCCCAAGGCAGAGGTGTGTGACAGAAGCCCTGAGGGGCGGATTGAAGCCAAGTCCCCTGTGCTCCACACGTGCCCGGGTGGATTCACACGTTCATTCAGGAAGTGTTCATGCACAGGCATTGAGCACCGTGGGCACTAAATACCGGGTCCTTGCTCTCATGGAGCTGACATCCTATCGAGGATGTCAGTACACAATACACAAATTATACACACACACACACACACACGACATATACACACATCTTCATACACATATACATAATGTCAGTGGTGATCAGTGCTCTAAAAACAAAACAGGACACAGAGTGATGGGGGATGGTGTTATTTTAAATGAAATGTCAGAGAAGGCCTCTCTGAAATGTGACATTTAAACAGTGGAATGGGAGGGGAACCATGAGAGTATGTGGGCATAGAACACTCTAGAAAGTGAGAACAGCAAATGCAAAGGCACTGAGACAGGAGTGTGTCCTGGCATAGACAGATCTGCAAGGAGGCCAGTGTGGAGAGCAAGAGAGAGAGAGAGAGAGAAAAGTCAGAGAGCTGGCAGGCAAGCAGGGTGCTATTAGGCTTTCTGGGTAGAAAGGACAGAGATAGGCTTACTTAATACAGGGCCTCTCTCCTCCTTTCCTAGAGTAGTGTCTAGGTTTCTGGCTATGAAGGGCCAAGGCAATGAAGGTGGGTGTCACAATAGGGAATGTCTGGGCTGCAGTCACAGCAGATGTGACCGATGGCCCCCAAGGTCTTCACGGTATCCTTCTGTCTCCTCACTGCCAGGCCACTGCCCAGTGTCCTCTCCCCACCGCCAGGCATCTCGCGGGCACGTGGGGGACAGCCGGCCTGCCCAGTGTCCTCTCCCCACCGCCAGGCCTCTCGCAGGCACGTGGGGGACAGCCGGCCTCCCTTGTACCCTGTGGATGGGTGTTTGCCAGGGACTAAGGCAAAAACGCAGGAGAAACTGGCCTTTGGACCCTGGTGCCCCCTGCTCTCCTGCTCTGCACCCTCATTAGCTGCTTATGACCACACTGCCACAGGCCTGGCCTGCCAGCTGTATGCACTGGGTGTCTAAATCCCCACCACCTCTATGAATTCCTCAGGCGTTCAGACTAAGCAATCTAAATATGTGAAGAAACACCACGTGCATCAAAATGGAATAACCCTCCATGGAAATCAGTTGCTAACGAACATAAGTAAGTTTCTAATTAAGTAAACATTGAAGAAGAGGGGTTTTGTTTTTGTTTTTAGCAGTTTCTCACCTATTTTTCCACTAGGGCAGGTGAGCACATACTCACGCGCGTGCACACACACACACACACACACACACACACACACACACACACCTGCATCCTCTAGAAAAACAGGGATCAGGAATCTGGCACCCGCTATCGACAGATTGCCACTCCTGTTCTAAATGAACTGCCGGCCTGGGCCTCCTTTTCATCTCAAAGGCCATTTGGCATAACCCCATTCATCTGTACAGACTGTCAAATTCTCTCTCCCGGACTTCTCCTGTGACCTTCATTTTATTCTCTGCTCGTGCCTGAGTGTGGCGGCTGAACTGGATTGATTAAAGTTTTAGCCCTGTCTTATTTTAATTCAAGAGCTAAGTGGAGCATTTAAATGAACTCGTAGAAGGACCCACTGTCAGGATTCTGAAATCCGGTTAATATTTCTCTCTTGGCTGCCACACCCCCCACCCCCCCATCATCACTGCTCTGTCTCCAGGTTGGCTTCTGGGTGATGTTCACGGTTGGTTAAAAATGACATCATCGGAGTGACCGAGAGTAGATTAATGTTCATTTCCATCTATCCATCCATCACTGGAGTTCCTGGGTTCATTAAGTGTGCTCCAGTCATGAGTTCCCTCCATTTCCCATAATTCACCGCAGGGTCTAATGAACTAGAATGGAGTTTGTCAGTTTCCCCCAGTTCTGAATAGAAGAGACAAGGGTTCTTTAGCGCCAAGCATCTTTTATCCTGGAGAGAGAATGTGAGGGGAAGGAGGGGAGAAGGCCGGGCGTGGTGACATATGCACAGCATGCTCATTCATCACTGCCATTTACAAACACCGTGATGGGCTCCGCATGGTCAGGGATGCTGGACTCGCACCTTCTTCTTCCGCCCTGGCTCTTCAGTCTGATTGCTCCTTTTCAGAGAGTCTTCTGGTCCCTCCATACTATTATTGGGCTATAATTGCCTAAGGTTCTTCTTAGGACAGAGGAAAGAGCATGAAAGAAGTAAGCCAGGCATCCATCCCCCAGGACTGGACCAGCCATGTCATGTCATGCCCAGGCCCCCTCTAAATTCTCAAGGCTCTGCTCAGCCACCCACCCATTTATTCAATTCTGCAAATACTTATCATTTGCCTTCTACATGAAAGGCCCTATGCCAGGTGCTCAGGTATTCTAAAATGTACCAGGGATCATGGTTTTATTCAGGTTTGGTGAGACCAACAGACCAGACGACGGCTGCCACCGAAAGGAGAGCTCACTACGTCCCAGCCGCAAGCCCTGTAGGTCCCAGCCTGATGCAGGAGAACCCTACCCAGCAACGAAAAAGAACGAGCTACAAACACGTGCAGAAGCAGGGATGAATCTCAGAGACACAATGATGAGTGTTAAGAGGCCAGATACAAAAGGGTTTCATTTATACCAAGTTCAAGAACACCTAACACTTAACAGAAGCCAGACTAGTGGCTACCTCTGGGTGGGTGGGTATTGACTTAGAAGGGGTACAAGGTGGAGTGCGCCTGGGTGGCTCCATCAGTTAAGCGTCTGACTCTTGATTTCAGCTCAGGTCACGACCTCACGGTTTGTGAATTAGAGCCCCCGCGTTGGGCTCTGTGCTGACAGTGCGGAGCCTGCTTCAGATTCTCTCTCTCCCTCTCTTTCCCCCTCCCTTGCTCTCTGTCTCCCAAAATAAATAAATTAATTTTAAAAAAGAAGTGGTACAAGGGAACGCCCTGGCATGCTCATATGTTATATAAGGTGCACTGCATGGTTGTTATAAGGATGAATACAAATGTAAAAAAAAAAAAAAACACCTTACAGTTTTAGGAACTTTAGGAACTTACAGTTCCTAAGAGGAGGGGGCACACCATGCCATGCCATGCGGGGTCACACGAAGAAGCACCAGGGTCAGCCAGGAGGCCGAAGGAACAAATGGAAAGTTATGGGCAAAAGCGTTTATTGTGGTTTCTGTGGGAAAGAATGGGTGAGGAAGGGTAAGCAGATGAGCAAGCTTGAGGTCGGATAGTTTCAAGATTTCAGCAGGCTCTCAGCTCTAGGGATGCTTCCTGGTGCCTGGCCCTGGAGTGGGTGATTTAGGGCAGGAGGATAATGTCCTGAGGACAAGAGGCGGTTGGAGCCCATGACTTGAGATTGGTTGGTGTGCACAGCAAAGGCATGCTTGCAGATAAGTTGTCTGCTATCTCTAGGAATTAGACAACCCTCGAAGGGGTAGTCCCGCCCTAGGGGCTGCAAGGCTCCAAGAAGTCAAGGCATCATCAGATACAGAAAATTAAAAATATGATGAATACATGGTGTCTCCAAAAATGACAATCTCTGCCCTTGAAGAGCTCACACACCACAAAACAAACACTTGTAGTAAAGTTTGACACCATAATGGCACAAGGAGGTACACCAGTCACCTCTGGGGTATCCGCACAACCTCCCACTCTTAGGAAATAGACCCCACGTGTAAAGTCACCTTTGCAGATATCTGTACAACCTCCCACTCTCAGGAGATAGACCCCAAATCTAAAGGAGTAGCAATTTCCAGGCTTGTAATTCATGACCTCACTCTCCCCCTGCACTCCTTGGCCACAGCTAATTGGACCAAACAAGACAGCGGTCCCAAATTCAGCCAATCAAATGTCCCTCCCCACGAATGTGGAATCGACATGCAGAGACTGCAGACCTTGTGCGGGCGGAAATTGTAACCGATGAACCAGGAACCAGGAGATAGTCTTACTTCACCATATAGACCAGTGATGCCGAGCCCTGGAGGCACGTTAGAGCCATCTGGGGAGCTCGTAGGAAATATTTACACCAGGGTCCCGACTCAAACCACTTACACCTTTTGAGGGTGTCTCCAAGTGTCAGCGCCCCTGTTCCCAGGCTGACTCACTTGCACACACCCATCAAAAAGGAACGCCCTTGCACCCTAGGCCCCCCGAGAGCACCACTGTGTGGGAAGTGACACACGACTGTGCTATCGTTTGTGTGGGTGTCCCATGCATCCAAGGACTCACGGAACACTGAGTAGGGAAGCCAGGAAAACATCACCGTTTTCCCACGAAAGCTTCTAATAAAATGGACGTCCATCAAAGAGAGATGTGTGGTGCACCCAAGAAGTCAATATGTCAATGAACCAGGAAATATTTTTAGAGAGGGGGATGGATGGGAGGAAAGACAAAGCTCCTGCTCTGGAGGAGTCTCGATCTGAGCTGCAGAAGGGGTTTCGATGCGGAGTAGATACATGCCCAGGGAAATGCACAGGCGCGCGGGCAGTCCGTGTGGTGGAGAGTAGGAAACCCAAGCATAATACACGCCGAACAAATGGCACGCCGCACCATCAGAAAAGATCGCTCTGACCTGGCTGGTCCAGGAAGACTTCCTGAAGGTGGGGGAATTTACCCTGGAAACGTGGGCTTCAAACAGGTGGAAAAGGCAGGCCGCCCCCAGGCCAGGGTAGCCAGCTGGGTGGTGCTTGGAGGAGCGTCTTCCCCACCGCACTGTGAAAAGCCAGCCCTGCCAGAAGGTGTTCTTTGGCCTCTCCCCAGATCTTCAGTCAAACTAAATTGTCCTCTGCCCATTACTCTCCTACGGCGTCAGGATTTGCCCCTCTTTCCCATCAAGCAAACCAGGAAAACTCAGGGGTTTACTTTTTTTTAAGTTTATTGTTTATTTTGAGAGAGACAGGGAAAGAGCACAAGTCGGGGAGCAGCAGAGACAGAGGAAAGGGGACAGAGGATCTGAAGCAGGCTCCACACAGGGAGCAGAGGCCTGAGGCAGGGTTTGAACTCACCAACCCTGAGATCATGACCTGAGAGGAAGTCGGATACTTAACCGGCGGAGCCACCCAGGTGCCCCGGAAAACTCAGGGGTTTAAACTGCCACTAGTCCAAATCCAAGAAAGCTCAAGGATCCAAGTGGGGCCCTCTGACCTCTGGGAGAGCAGGTGTCAGGAGACAAGGCAGGTGATCCCAGACGACAGGAAACCGGGGTCTCACCCCTGGTGAGACGGGGGCATCACACGCTTGAAACTCAGGGTCCCCACCTTCAAAAGAACTACTCTGAGAAGCAGAAACAGATAAGAGTTTTGTTCTAGCTGCTCAGCTCTTCCCAGAAACGAATCCCTCAGTGCCAGGGGCCTGGAGTAGGTATGAGACCCAGTCATCCCAGAGAAAACAACTTTACTCCATTCTTCATCCACACTGCAAATCCCTCCCCAGCTTGAGAACCAGTCATCCTAGCGAGAGCCATCTTCTCGCCACGGCTCTTCTCGTTCCTTCCCGCTGCCCCTGTGTCCTGTCCTCCTTCCCCATCCCTACCTGGACCCCTCACTCCTTAGCAGCAGTCAACTCTCAAGGAACTAGCCCCAAATTCTCAAATATCTGCTTGGATTTTTTTTTTTTTTTTAATTTACCTCTGAGAGACAGAGAGTTGGGGAGGGCTGGGGATGGAGGGACAGAGGATCTGAAGTGGACTCTGCACTGACAGCAGAGAGCCTGATTCGGGGCTCGAACCCATGAGCCGTGAGATCATGACCTGAACTGAAGGCAGACGCTTAACCAACTGAGCCACCCAGACGCCCCTATCTGTCTGGATTCTTAAGGCCTTCAAACCCACAGCCTCTGTCCGAGTTTCAGGTCAGGGGTATCCTCTTTCCTTGCTTGCCCTGGTCGGGGGAGGACTCAGGTTTGTATACATTCTTAAAAAAAAAAAAAAAAAAAACACAAACAAAACCCTTCCCTCCCCTTTGGGCATGAGAATAACATCTGGGGACAGATGTCTCTGGGTCACCTTTGTCGTGGGGCTCGGTTTCCCCCTCCGTGCAATCCAGAGTAGACCCTGACCTCTCCCCAAGGACGACCCCTCCCCCTACTCTTGCTCCCGTTTATGGGCTTTTTTCCACGATGGCAGCTTATTTGCAGCTGTAGGCTTTCAGCCGCGCTCCGCTCTGCTCCTTTCTGCTGCTGTGGAACATTTTCCATGCCACTGGGGAACGTAATTGCTCCTCACATGCATTTTTGAAAGACCTCGGAAACCTCTGCATAAATCAGTAGAAGTTCATTTATGGTTTTAGAATATTCTGGATAATTTATTTGGTGTCAAGGAGCCTGAGCCTGAGCCTTCACCATTCAACCTGGGCCCTGCAGGGCTCCACTGCATTTCCCTTGCATGTTTGTTTTGGTTTGCCCTGAAATGCTAGCCAGCCACAAGGAGACCTTTATCATTATTCCAAATAGATTTTTCCCCTTTCTAATGACATACTCTTTGGAGGTTTGACACTGAGCCAGTGCTTCTTCCCCTTTTAAAAAACCAACAGCTAATCCAGAGCTCTCTTCCTTCCAAGCCATGCGGGCTGCGGCTCTCAGATTTCAGCCCATCCTTCCTGAGAGTTTGAACAGCAGAGCCAGCATGCAGACCTCCTTCCAATGACTTCCTCCCGTCTTCACGCTGGCCAGGGCGGGCAGCATACAGAAAAGCGACCCAGATTATGGCGACACAGTTGGAAAATAACATCTGGTCCCCACAGTCTGCGGATCTGGCATGCTTGACATTCTCGGTCCTGTCCTACCAGAAATGCCTGGAGAAAGATGCCGCTGACATTTTTAGCAATTTGCACGATGTCTATCCCCCTAGGCTTTTTTTTTTTTTTTTACATCCTTCCTGGCTATGGACTGAGGTTCAGATGTTCAGTGTTCCCTGCTTTTTGCTCTCTCAGTATTCCCACTCCCCCAAATCATGTGCTCAAGCCCTAAACTCCTGTCCTCAGAGGACAATCAGACTGACACCTTTAGTGTTTGTGCTTGATTTTATGGCCTCGTGATCTTGTGCCCTTTGGGGTTCAAAGGTCACATCAGGCAGCAGGCAGGGAGGTTTTTGATGTAACCTCTGAACCCCAGAAAACAAAAGGACAGGGGCCCACAGAGACAATCCATCTAAAAATGGTCGTATAAAGAATGCAACTCAATCAGCCCAGAGCATGCAAATTACCCAACATTTTTATGGAGCACCCTGCTAAATTCAAACTTCGAGTCAGAAGAAGGGACACAAACCCCATGATCCCAATACATAAATCAAAGCTTGAGAAAAGCAAAGAAATGAGTTTACAACCGATTCAGAATGGAAGGATTTGCAAGATGTGATTTATAAATTGTTTTCCTCCCCCACCCCCGCCTCGGTCCACACAGAAGCGCGTGCGCGCGCGCGCGCGCGCGCGCGCGCGCGCGCGCACACACACACACACACACACACACACACACACACACTCTGGTCATTACAATGCAACTATCTGAAAATCAAGCATTTTCTTTTCTGAAGGTTTGCCCAGTGCTAAGCTGGACAAATGAGTGAGACCCGTCAAAGGCCAAGTGCTCTCTCCTCGGCCACTGGAACCATCCTCAGAAACAGGCTGAAAGTCAGTAGAGCAGGCAACTGAGAAGATGAGGCCTTGTCACATTCTGTAGAATAGATGTCGCCTCCTGTACTATACAGATTGTCCTTCAACAGCCCTTAATACCTGCACACATGCCCCCGGGCAAAGGTCAGACTCATTTTTGAATTGCTGAAATATCCTCTCACATGGTGAGGTGGTTAAGCAGGGGATACTCTGGTTTCACGACTATTAAAGTTTTATTTCTCTAAAAAATAAATACCTAAGTGTGTGTATCTAGCTTGGCAGGTAAGATGCTGATCCTGGGAAAGAGATCTTTAGAACTTTGCCAAATAAGTCTGTATGAGCAAAAGTTGTGTTCAGATACCAGGCCTTGGGGAGAAAAGAAATAGATATGCCTTACCCTTTTACTTCTTTTTTTTTAAGTGTATTTATTTATTTTGAGAGAGATGGAGACAGCGTAAGTAGGGGAGGGGCAGAGAGAGAGGTGAAAGAGAATCCCAAACACTCTGCACTGCCAGCATGGAACCCAATGTGGGGCTTGAACTCACGAAATCGTGAGATCATGACCTGAGCTGAAACCAAGAGCCGGTCGCTTAAGTAGCTGAGCCACCCAGGCGCCCCTTTTTCAATTAATTTTTATTTATTTTTGAGAGAAGAGAGCATAAGTGGGGGGAGGGCAGAGAGGGAGAGAGAGAATCCCAACCAGGCTCTGTGCCGTCTTCGAGGAGTCCAACTTGGGGCTCGATCCCATGAACCTTAAGATCATGACCTTGAGCCAGAGTCAAGAGTTGGACGCTTAACTGACTGAGCCACCCAGGTCCTCCTGTGCCCTACCCTTTTATTTTTATTATTTTTTGATAATAATTTATTGTCAAGTTGGCTAACATACAATATGTATACTGTGCTCTTGGTTTTGGGGATAGATTCCCGTGATTCATCGCTTACATGCAACACCCATTGCTCATCCCAACAAGTGCCCTATGTGCCTTACCCTTTTAAATGAAGGCTTGTTTGCAAATAAAATACGTGTCCCTTCTACAGCAAATGTGAGAAAGTTGCAGGAGCCTCCAGATTCCTGTTCCAGATCTTCCATTTGGAAGAATTTCTCTCTGCTCTGTCTCATCCAGGCTCCTCCTTTTCTTTTAATTTTGCATTAGACTGTAATTTCCCTGGGAGGAATGAATATATTTTTAACTATAACTGAACAGTAGCACAACAGTGTTCGATGAAAATGTGTCCTAGGGACACCTGGGTGGCTCAGTCGGTCAAGCGTCCAGCTCTTCATCTCGGCTCACATCGTGATCTCGTGGTTCATGGGATTGAGTGTCGAGTCAGGCTCTGCACTGGCAGCACAGAGCCTGCTTGGGGTTCTGTTTCTCCCTCTCTCTCTGCCCTTCCCCCATTTGTGCACACACACTCTCTCTCTTAAAATAAATAAACTTAAAAAAAAAACGTGTCCTACACAGTGGAACCCCAAAGCAATGTCAGATGAAATAAGAATCCCAGAAAGAAGTCTACAAAGGAAGAGGCCCGGTCCCCCAGTTGGATGACCTCACACAGGCCACCTCCCCTCTCTGAGCTTCAATTTCTCCACCTGTAAATTCAAAGCCTGCTTCTGATTTTCCACGGCATGCCCTGCACAGGCCCTATGAAGGAGCCTGGACAGCACGATGTCTCTGGTTCTGGACAGTCTCCTCTGGACACAGGAGAACCGACTAAACCGCTGTTTCTCTAACCCTATTCTCCAACTCAGGGCTTCCACAAATTGTTTCCTTTCCAGGAGAAGTGAAATACAGCCCACCGAAACCATGTTCCCAGTGATAACTGAGCAGCAAATATTATTTTTAAATGTGCTGCAAAATTCTCCCGTGCTATTTTGGAAACCCAGCCCCAGGAGTATACATGAGCTACACTGAAGCTCAGAGTTCTCCTGGACAGCTTCTGCCAGACCAAGGGCTCGAGGCTGCTGTGGCTGAAAAGGCCAGGAGTCACTGTTAGATCTCACAGACACTCGGACACTTTATACATTCCTTAGGGGTCCACCAGAGGTCACAGGGCTAGTCAGGAACAGTCAGACTTGAAGCCTGGGTTCCTCCATTCCCAGCCCATAATAATGCTATGATAGCGAAGGATTCCTCCCACCCAGAGCGTTTACTTCTTACATATCACGTTGGCTCTCTCCATAGAAATGTTACTCTCCTGGTCTTAGAGATGAGGAACCAGAGTCCCGAGAGGTTTGATTCCTTGCTCAGGTCTCATCCGGGGAACCAGGATTGGGTTCCAGGTTCTACTGGATTCCAGGCCTGTGCTTGGAACACCCACCTCAGCCCTGAGACCCCATTTCCATGCTCTGACCATACGGTGCTGCCTCATAAGTGGGAGATGTGAAGCTAGCGGGTCCTAAGGAGTGTGGAGGAGTGCTTTCTGGGAAAGGCAAGAAGGGGGTGTGTAGGGGGTTTCATGGTGTCCCCCAGAAAGGCATCAATGTGTCTTTCTGTCACCTGTGATATGAGCTATTTTGGGAAAAGAGTCTTTGCAGATATAATCAAGGATCTCAAGGTGATCCAGGTGGTCCCTAAATCCAATGACAAGTGTTCTTACAAGTGACAGAAGAGAAGACACAGGAGAAGTCTGCGTGAGGCCAAGGCAGAGATTGAAGTGACACAGAGACAAGCCAAGGAACACCTGGTGCCACCGGAAGCTGGAAAAGGCAAGGAAGGTTCTCCCCAGAGCCGGTGGAAGGAGCCTGGCCTTTCCGATACCTTGATTTTGGATTTCCAGCCTTCAGAACTGTGAGAGAATAAATTTCTGGTGTTTTTTTGTGGGTTTTTTTTGTTTTTTTTTTAAACCACTCTGTTGGTGGTACTTTGTCACAGCGGCCCCAGGAAATGAAGGGTGAAGTAAGCATTGCCTTTGGGAAGAGCTGCAGGCGTCCTCAGGAAGTGTGGACCCAGAGGGAGCCGCCCCCCACCCACCTGCCTATCGTACCAAAGTTCTTCCCATGAAGGCAGAGCCATTACTTAGGCTTCTGAGGCCCCAGCATTGGCTGCTGTCCACGTGAAATCTCCTTCCAGGAAGCAGAAGAGCTAGAAGCGTCTGGTAGGTGAGCGCCAACCCCAGCCCAGGTGTCCTCAGGCTCTTTACCACTGTAAAGCTGCTAATAATGGGGTTTTGGACTATCTCTCCATGTGCCTTTTGCTTAACGGAACCCAGCTTCTTTCTCTTAGCAAGACGTCGCAACTGAACCCAGCCACCTTCCAGCCTGAGTCAAAAATCTTAGGTTTCCAAATTAGCCCAGGAGGGCGTGTGTTAGAGAAAGGGTCTGTGCTTCATTGAAGGTTTCCTTTAGACTCCCATCCCTCCCAAATATATGTGAAATGTACTAGATTTACAACACTTCCGCTGCCGGGCAAAATTTTAGGGACACGCCTATACGCAAAACATGGTCCGCGATGCGGATGGCCTGTTTGTTCCTGACCAACGAGCACAGGGCAGACGGCTGCGCTTCCTGTGAGACAGCCCTGTGACAGAACGCACCACAGGCAGGGCGACACACGCTCCTGATTGCCACTGCTGGACTGAGTCATCCTTCCCTGTGCCCGTAAACCGGAAGGACCCTCCACCCCAAAGGAGGGCCGGTGAGAAAAGACAGCACCGTTTAGCCCTTGCGCTGTGCACTGTGGACCCGCTCATTTGAGTGTCACCCCTCAGACCTTATTCCAGTGATTTCCCTACCTTTTTCAGGTGCAACACAGGCCAGACCCTGCTCGGCTGGTACTGTTCTGGGTGGCCAGACGTGACGAGCCTGGGAGGTCAGGCCACCTCAGGCCACACCTGGCCACCCCAAGGGCTGATAGACCACTAAGCAGCCAGAACACCAAGAAACCTGCCTGAGCCCAAGAGTCACAAGGCTCTGCCTCACAAAGCTTATTTTTGTATGTATTTAATATTTAATAAACCTAATTTTTTTTTTTAAATGAGAGAGTTCCAAATCCTTAGAAGCAAATCTAAAGAATTTTGGAAATATTTGAAGACGCCTCCTAAGCAGGTAAACAAAGAGTAGAGGTTTTTAAAAAAATAGAAGCTTATGCCAAGAGCTTTGATAAGATGAGATCACCGTAATAAAAAATTCTCTGGGATTCTGCTCCCACCTGTGAATCATACCGAGAATGAACCACCTCGCGGTGGACACCATAGTTTGGGGAATATATAAAAGCCCCATTTTCCTCCCCTCTCACAACCTTCAGGTGCACACACAGGCATACACACAATGAACCAAGAAAGGAAGGAAAAGAGATCAGTAATGAGAGAGCCCACTAATGGATTGGCTTAAGTATAAAACAACATCCCATCACTGTTCTAGAAAATAATCAATCAAGCACTTAATTTTAAACATAAAAGTAAGCTGCCAGGAGACTGTTAATAGATAACCAAATAAATTAACAGTTGTAGGTGGGATTTGAAACCAGGTCAGATTTCCCTCTCCCCCAAGCTCTGAGCCCATGCATATAAAGGGTTTCCCCAGCTTGGCAGCTGATCTCACACTGTTTCAAAGAGAAATCTCCTTTTAGCCAATATCCCCTCTCAGCGGGCTGGTCACTTCAGGGAATTGTCCTTTGTGCGTCTTCCATAAATTTTATAACACCGCTACTTTAAAATATTGATGGGCAACTTGGCCTTGGCCCAGGCCCACAGTGGGTTAGTGTGGACATGAAAACCTTCAGGAGCACAGAAGCAGGAAGGAACACATCCCCCGCTGACCTTTCTTAAAGGGACAATTGTGTAAGTGCGGTGGTTACCTGAGCTGGAGGCCTGCCCGGCTTTGATGGATGGTTCTGCCCTCTGGGAGCCATCTCAGAGGCACACGGGGACAGGAGGGTGTGTGGGACACACACAGGCGATGCTCAGGTACCTGCAGACCCATAAAGGGTAAGCGAAATCCACACATAAGCCCCCAAGTTGTTTTAACCTGAGACTCAAGTTTCTCTCAACATTCAAACTCTTTGCAAAGTTATTGATGAATAAGGATTGACAGCTTTATAGTCTGTCTCTTCTCCCTATACCCGTGACCTTCTCAGGGCAAGTGACCAAAAGTAAATGCAACAAGGAACATCAAAGGCAGGACTAGAGAATTGATCCCTGATTCCTGGAGGCTCTGTGATTGCTCTGAATTTCTAGGATGATATCCATTCTGCCATCACACTCTCTTCAAAATATCCCCCCGAAAAACAACACAGTAAAAGTCCACCTCCTAGAATAAAGTTACCACTGAGAGCAATAAAGCAATAGTCTGCTAATCAAATGAATAACACAATGATAGCTGTCATTTATTGGGCCTTACACACACACACACACACACACACACACACACACACACACACCCCGAGCACTACACTGTATCAAATATGTTGTGCATGTGATCTCATTGAATCCTTTTTTTTTTTTTAATCTGCAAAAATATCCTTTGATTCAGAAAATATACTGCTAGGAATTTTTCTCATGGAAGTAACAGAGGCTATGTCCAAAGACTTTGTCTACAAAGATGTTAATCATATTTAAGTAAGAAATTAAAATAGGGACACCTGGGTGGCTCAGTTGGGTAATCGTCTGACTTCAGCTCAGGTCTTGATCTCATGGTTTGTGGGTTCGAGTCCCGCATCAGGCTCTGTTCTGACAGCTCGGAGCCGGGAGCCTGCTTCAGATTCTATGTCTCCCTCTCTCTCTGCCCGTATCCCATTCATGCTCTGCCTCTCTCTCTCTCTCTCTCTCTCTCTCTCTCTCTCTCTCTCTCAAAATAAATAAACATTGAAAATAATTTTTAAAAAAGAAATTAAAATAAAAAGTTCTGGGGCATCTGGGTTGCTCAGTTGGTTGAACGCCTGATTCTAACTCTTGATTTCAGCTCAGGTCAATGATATCACAGTTCATGAGATCGAGCCCCATGTCAGGCTCTGCACTGACAGTGTGGGGCCCGCTTGAGATTCTCTCTCTGCCTCTTTCTCTCTCTGCCCCTCTCCCCCTTCTCTAAAATTAAAAAAAAAATTAATAAGAAAAAGTTCCAATAATGGAGAGGTGGTAAAAAAAATTACAATATACCCATACAATATAATATTGTGTGGCCATTTAAAACTATGTTGTAGGGATGCCTGGGTGGCTCAGTCAGTTTTAAGCCTCTGACTCTTGGTTTTGGCTCAGGTCATGATCTCACTGTTGGGGAGTTCAAGCCCCAAGATGAGCTCCATGCTGACAGCGTGGAACCTGCTTGGGATTCTCCCTCTCCCTGTCTCTCTGCCCCTCTCCTGCTCACTCTCTCTCTCTCTCTCAAAAATAAAAAAAGAATTTAAAACTATGTCATAAAAGATGTATTTACAAAGAAAATATGTCTAGGAGATAGTATTTGGGAAGCAATAGAAGAATAGGAACACTATGAATATTTTTACAAATTTATGGTAGGTAATACATACATATGCATAAAGTATGTGATGAAATTCATCAAAGTATGATTATCGGTGACTTTTTTTCTTCATTTTATTTCTCTTACTTTCTGATTTTTTATAATTTCTTAAAAAAATTTTTTTTTAATATGTATTGTTGAGAGAGAGACAAAGAGTGTGAGTGGGGGAGAGGCAGAGAGAGGGAGACACAGAATCCAAAGCAGACTCCAGGCTCTGAGCTAGAGCCCCCACATGGGGCTGGAATTCACAAACTGTGAGATCATGACCTGAGCTGAAGTTGGATGCTCAACCGTCTGAGCCACCCACCAGGTGCCACCCCACCCCCTAATTTTTTATAATTTCTAGTAAGGAAAATATTTTTTAGAGAAAGAGACAACAAGCAGGGAAGAGGGGCAGACAGGGAGTGGGGGGGAGGGGGAGACAGAGAGAATGAATGAATGAATGAATGAATGAATGGGAATCTTGGGCAGGGCTTAAGCAGGACTCCATCCCAGGAGCCTGGAATCAAGGAACCTGAGCCGAAATCAAGAGTTAGAACCTCAACCGACTGAGCCAACCAGGCACCCCAAGAAAATTATTTTTTTTAATTATGGCCTGGTACTATGCCCAAATATTCATAGATGTTAATAAGCTTAATAATAGCCCACTACACATACAAAGCCCTCTCTAGTCTATGATGTAGATTTGCCACATCGTCTCAGCTGACCCTCAGGGCAACATTCTCCGGTAGTCAGAGAAGATGTTTTGGAATTCCGGAGATTTTGAAACACATACACAAAAATGAAAGAGAAAGGTACCAAGAAACCAGGGCCCATCCTCAGCTCTCGGGCAGGCAGCACCCAGGCCTGTGTGGAGCCTGTGCTGGCTGCCCCTGGCCACTGCCCACAGGCCCTTCCCTCCAAGCCCTCCGCGACCACCGAGGGGAGCCCTGTGCCATCGGCTGCATCCGGGGCTCTCAAAGCTGTCCGCCGCCTACCTCCTTGGGTCCCCCCCCCAAGCACCACCCGCTGCCCCCCAGGACTCAGGTTCTCCAGGATTCCGCTCTGCTCAGGGCAGGAAGGGAGGGGGCGGGGCAACATTCCAGAACACCCGCGAAGCAAAATCTCTGACCCGGATGAGAACAGTGCCACGGAGCTGGCTCCTACCCGCTTAGGAAAGCCAGTCGTTGGCGTCTCTTCCCGTGCCTGCCATCAGTGACATCACACAGGTAGCCCGATATCGGCGGTGGTGGGAGTATTTACACGACCGGAAGCGGCAAACAGTGTAAATCAGGGCTTTTTTTTTTTTTGTCCACGCAGAGAGCCAGGAGTTGCACCGTCACCAGCCCAGCACTGCAGGCTCTCAGAAGTAGAAATGCACGCACTGCAGTCAAGTCCAGCTCCCAGACCCCTGCTTTAAACACGATCACACCTGCTTCCACCAAAGCAGGACGTGAACGCTCTTTTGAAATGGTGACGCATTATTCAGAGAACCGGTTCCATATTCACAACGCCTTGCCAATCTGCCTCCTCTCCACTCACCTTGCGGCCACTTAAGTTTGCTGTGGCTCCTTCAAAGTCCAAGCAAGGCCATCTACCGCACTTTTATTTCTAAACTTCACGGTTGAAACCAGCAGAGTGGCCAGCTCCCCGAGAGGGCGCAGGGTCTGGGTCAGACGGCTCCTGGGTCCTGGTCCCTGAGACTTCCCTCGGGGCGGCCCTCTGAGGGACCCGGCGGCTTGTCGGCCACGGCTCTGTCTCCAGGTCCCCGGGCCCCCTCCGCTGCGTGAACCATGTCTGCTCTTTCTGCGCTTGTGGACAACCCGGCTGGAAGTGAGGCCTGGGCAGGAGACCCCTCGGTCCAGATGGTGCTAAGGCGGACAGAAGTAACAGGCAGGGACATTCCCTGGCGCAGGTCTTTAGTCTGGGGGGGGGGGGGGGGGGGGAGGGGGGATACATTTAAATCTCTTTGAGAAGTGGCCGCAACCGAGCCGCCACAGGCCCTCAGAACGCTACGTCCCGTTGCGCAGCCGCAGTCAGGCGTGTGCGCGTGTTCTCCAGGAGTCCGGAAGGGAAGGCGTTCCTTACTGCGGTCTAGCGCCACCACAGCCCACCCGCGTACTTGGCCTTGAGGGGGATACGGGAGGGATGAGGAGGAAAACCTTGAAGCTCTCCCTAGCTCCAGAGGATCAAGGGGATTGCGGCAAAGGTTCACACGGGGCCGGGAACAAAAGAAAGCATCTCAGAAGCACAGAAGGGTGAAGTGGCTGCAGGTTGCTTCTATTCCGGTCAAGTTCTGAGGCACAGGAAGAGGTTAGAATTCACCGCTTGCCGCAGTTTTCTCTCTTCTGCCACAGACTTGACATAAGAAAGACACCAATGAAAGAAAAATCCTTGTCTGCAGAGCCCAGCCCTAAGACCAATTTCCTTCAGGAAAAAGCGGACCCATGAGGATCTGATGGTCATCCTGGGGCGAGGCCACCGGGCGGCCGTCGGGGGGGCCAGCTCTGCACAGGGCGCGCCACCTCATTGTCTGTGGCCGTCATGGACATCATGAGGCTCGGCCTCCCCGAGGAATGGACGTGAAGCAACGAGGAAGCACCCTCACTAAACAGGAGCAGGCGCTCAGGGAGCTGCTGCCGATCTTAAGGAAGCTCCTGTTCCCCGAACGAGTGCCAGCTGCGGCGTGGGGTCCTCACTCGAGACCATTCTCGGGCCCAGTGAGGCGAGAGGCAGAACGAAGGCCTCCTCGTTAGGCCCCATCCCGGCCTCTGGCCGGAACTGATCGGGAGAGTCACACGTGCACGGTTCAGGGGTTTTGTGAGTAAGACAGGCTCATGGGGGTTTTGCTGGAGAGGATTGGAATCTTACTAAAAAGATTGAAATACCTACTCACCACGGGGTGGCCTCCACTCTGAATAGACAGTGATGGAGAGAATTCCCTCCATATGTAGTGAATCTGAAGAACAACCCCAGTATGCAGTCCGCATGTACCATTTCCAGGATTCCAGAAAATTCCCCCTTAGGCACCAGTGTGGTGAACAGTCCCCAACCAGCTCTCGGAAAAAAACAACCGATGCATCTGTGCGTGGAGTGTGTGTTTATTGTACATTTTACCAGTATAAAAGAAGACACACTTTACACAAATAATAATCAAATACACAATACTCTTTAAACTCCATATAGCCAATTGATCCTCAAAGAAATCCTTTGTTGATTTTTACCAAGCTCTTGCATCTGTAGCCAGTCTATGGTTGCAATGGGTCAACACGTATAGTTCTGACATGAATGTTGATTTTTTTTTAATGAGTAATACAAATGTCAAACAACTCCTCTGGGTGTCGAAACTTCACTTGGATACATTGGATAATAGTTTTCAAATAATGGAAGCCTATTTCAGGTCTTTGTGCTATTTGCAAGGTAAAGGCTATAGATGACAACTTATATCGGCATTATTAATATTTTTTCCATCACTTTCTTAAGTCTAGATAATCAACAAAACAATGAGTCAAGTCCCAACGTACAGTATTTGCTGATTTCTACAGTGTAAATAGCCCTATCACAGCCAAGGGCAAGCTGCCATGATGTCACCGAACCGACTTGGAAAGAGAGGCACAGTAACACATCATTCTGTGGTATTTCCAACCTACAGGCACAATAAACGTAAGTCACTGCTACAACAAAGATAAGAAAATGTAGTAAAATAATTGAGAAGTGATGAATTTTGAGTATTTGTTACTTTCCTTTTTGACAGAATTTATTCTCAGCGTAAAATCCATTATTCCTTAAAATGTCAAGAAAGTAAAGCTTTGACCAGAAGGAGGAAAGTGGGCCTGTGTGCTCCCATCTCAGGAACGGGAGGCCGAGTGTATGCTGGGAACGTCAGAGTGACAGCTATCAAGAGACCAGAAACAGGACCCGATTCCTGCCCCAGGGCTTATAACAAAGGCTCCAACCAGGCTTTTTTCCAAAAATGTTTTTAATTCCGACATCCATCTTAATGGCTTACGGTAGCCTAATTTAGCCAGTAGTTTGTTATACTAAAAATGGAAGCTAATGATTTCAGCTAAAAACAACTAAGTCAGTGCCATCAAAGTATATCGTAAGAAACTGATTATCACAGGCTGCATTTGTTGTCCCTTCCTTCTCCCCACAGAAAGGCTTAATAAGATTCCCACAGCAACAGCAAAAGGCTTACTTCTTCCCCTGGGACCCACAGTTATGAATGTGTTCTCTAGAGGGCATCTACCGCCCCCCCCCCGCCGGCCACCCCGCCAAGAGCTCTTCAAAGACTCATCTCATGCAGGGAGCAGTGGTCCCACTAAAGAGTATCACCTGCTACTACAGGTCATATTAGTGTCGTTCAGCAAATATTGATGACATCACCCTATTTCTCTTCAGTACCCACCAGTACTCAGCTCGGGGCGATATAGCTCAGCACACTTTATCCTTTCCAAAATACTAGATTTTGAAAAGAGGCACAACTTTTAAGAAAGAGCAGATAATAGTCATACCACTTAACTGTCCATCTGGAAGAAATCCAGCCCAAAAAAGAAGGGGGGCACGCCTGGGTGCTTCACTTGATTAAGCGTCTGACTCTTGATTTCGGCTCAGGTCATGATCTCACAGTCATGAAATCAAGCCCCGAGTTGGGCTCTGCCCTGGATCTGGAGGCTTCTTAAAATTCTCTCTCCTTCTCCCTCTGCCCCTCTCCCCCACTCACTCACACACATGCTCGCTCCCTCTCTTTCTCTCTCTCTCTCTCTCAAAAAAAAGAAAAATGTTTTCAGGTGCCACTGTTGGAATTAACCAGGAATTCTGATTAGGTAAGCACATTCAACACAATTATGACATGATTACCTATTTTAACTGGCAACAATTCAAACATAATGCAGATTTCTTGATTCAGATTCAATCCATTTGCTGTATATACTCTGAAACCTCATGATGCTAGTTTCCATAAAATGAAATGTGTCACAAAAAGCCACCTGGACTGGGAAATTACTGAAGGGACTTGTTACAAAGGGATCTCAGTTATTAGGCAATTAGGACAAAACTCCTGAGAATATTTACAAAGTCTTCCTGGGGCATGACCTTGATGAAATGTCTTTAATTTTATAATTTTTGGAAATAATGAAAGGAACGGTTAGCTTTTGTCTTCCTCTGAGGATTCTCCATTTTGCTATTGAGACTGCTAAACTGAATGATTTTAATTCAGGGCACTAGTTTTATTAGCAGCTTAGAATTTTCTTTTCCAGCTTGTGACATCTCAACAAATTTCCTAGTTCCATCTAGTGTTGGGAGGCATGTTCCTGTGCCATCTTCAGGATTCTGACGGAAGGGGTTTCTCAGGCTAGGTTAAGAGCTTAGAGACAAGGTACTAAAAAAGATGCGTTCCGTGGCCCCTGGCTTATGCACCGCACCAGCACATGCGCACACTTCCGTTGAGGTCTGTCTATGGCCGCCATCTTTAATTGACGCCCTCCGGCTGTAGCTATACAAGCTGGCCCCTTCTCCCAGGCCCACCCACCCCCAGAATGGAGGCCTGAACGCAGCAGAGTTCTAGGACTGAGACCCATGTTCCTATATTTTGGGACCAGTGCAAGTCTTACTGCTGCCCCTACTCACTGGTGTGGGCTCACCCTCATGGCTTAATAACATTTTATAATTTTATTTATTTATTTTGAGAAAGCCAGAGACGGCGTGAGTGGGGGTGCAGAGAGAAAGGGAGAGAGAGAATCCCAAGCAGGCTCTGCACTGTCAGCGCAGAGACCAACAGCAGTGGGGGGGGGGGGGGGGGGGGATGAGTAATTCAAACCCACAAACTGTGAAATCATAACCTGAGCTGAAACCAAGAGTTGGAGGCTTAACTGACTGAGCCACCCAGGTGCCCCATTTAATAACGTATTTTAGATAAACACACCGGCATCTGACTGAGCAAACAACCTCTCTTACATACCTTAGAGTCTCTTGGATTAAATACCCAATTTATGAGAACAGATAGCCCAGGGGGGAAAAAAATGCAACATTTTATTCCAGGGAACTCATCCCACCAAATTAATGTATCAAAAAGAAATCAAGAGAAGAAAAAAAAAAACTATTTTCTTTTTTTTTTTTTAAACACCTACTTTCAAGATCAGCTGAACATGTAAATGACCTAATATGACTTTAGTTTGGTGGATACAATGCATCTTCTGACAGGCTTAATTTGGGCGACTTGGAGCAGAAAACCCACTTTCTCTTCATATCTAGATAGCCATCATTGTCTACATAATCCCAGTCACAAAGAAAAATTTAATGGAATCCTAGAGAAATGTTACATTCTGTTCATGGATTTACTGAGCAAGGATGTGTACTCTGAGGTACTATCAGGAAGTCGTGAGTAGTTACTATTTAGTCAGCACCAAAGAGTCACCGATACACATTTTTTTAAGTGGGCTCCACTTCCCATGTGGGGCTTGAACTCATGACCCTGAGAACAAGAGTTGGATGCTCTACCAACTGAGTCACCCAGGTGCCCCCCCCCCCCCGCATCACTGATACACATTTAAAGGGCTTTTAACGTTGAGTTTCATTTCTCCAGATATGAAGTAAATATTCTTTGAATGCAAACATTTCTTTTCATTTAAAAAAGGCAAGTAGTTCCAGAATGCATATCCTTTAGAAGAGTTCCTTCCTTCTGTGCTGTCCATACAGGGAGCTGGGCCTTACAAGGACCCGGGCCAAGCTGAACCGGCTCAGCGTCACAGCCCCTGCAAGTTTCCTGTACAGGCTGATTCATCAGTTAAAGCCAGGTCTGCCTGGCTGCCAGCAGCTCACTGCTAATTACCAGGGCAAACGTGTATATTTCAAAGTTGGCAAATAGGATAACCCTTCTCAAAGGCTATTAGCTCTGCCACGAGCAATCGTTGATTTTGTCCTACTAAATGCTCCCCTTGAGTATGATCCTCGCCCATCTTTGGTTAAGAACAGTCAAAGGTAACACTCCTCAGGACAACAAATGCCCTGGGCAGTGATCCCAATAACTCGCCCTTTGTCTGTCACTACAAAGGCCGGGCTGGTCCCCCTCAGAATCAAGGATATTATTCCAGACAGCCCAGTCACTGTTGATTCAGAAGCTCCCTTAGCAAACGAGGGGTTTCAGATACCCTAGCAAGAGCTCCTGAGCTGCAGTTTTCTGTAACATCTCCATAATCATATGTATTTGGCTGAAGCAGGCCCTCCGCATGACTGAAGCACAGGGAATGGCTGCAAGCCTAACCCGCCTTCACTAACCCAGAGAATTGCCTTCACTGTGGGACTCAGTCTACCTTGAAACTAATCCCCCAAGAGCTCACGGAAACAGCCAACTATCTCTGCCTTGTACCTTTCTCTGGAAACACAGTCTACCAATAGCAAAACCAATTTGAGAAAAAAAAAAAAAAAGCACATTACTCAAATTTCATAGCTGTTATCAGAGTGGGAAAATTATGAACTAAGATGGATGGCATGGTTCTTTCCTTGTATTACAAACTAAATTCCTCCTATTTAATAAGTTTGATTATTAATGAACTTGCATTAGTTTTGATTTAACAGAGAGCATGAATCAAATAGTTAACACCTTAATGATGTGATAATATTTATTAGCACAGTAAATCCTGAATATAGGAGATCTATGATTCTTCTAATACTTCCACTTTATGAGCTGGCTTTAAAAACATCAGAGACATGCTCTTTTGAAGAACAAAGTTTTCGAGCTTGGACGAAAGAGAAGGTAATCATTACAAATTCATTACGGATCCATCAGAGATTTTTTAATCCATTTAAATCCAAGTAAAGGAGATCAGATTCTGATCTTACATTATTTCTACAATTTTAGAACAACTTTTCACTCACAAATTCAAGGTTACAATGGCATTAAAAATATCCACAGGAAAAGACTGGCATGAGATAGAAGAATATGATTCATTGCTGTTGCATTAGAGTGATTTTTTTCCCTCTATTTTTCAAATTTCCAAGAGCAGGGTTACGTCATTTTCACGGTAAAAATTATAAATTAAGAAAGAATTCAAGATTACAAAACAGCTGACTTTATAAAGTAATTCTTCAAACAAATGGGCAGAAAGAAGGCATTCAAGCAAACTAAAGAAGATGCTCCATGTAAAGTTTCACCAGGTCCTGGGACAGCTTTAGAGATGAAGCCCATTGTTAGTATTTCCCGGCATCACAGTCCTTGGGGACGGGAAGCAGTGAGAGCCCCCTTTCCTGTGACACTGCAGATCCTCACCAGGCAAGTATGACCCATGCTGGATTTCTACAGGTTTATTAGCCTTGTGTGCCTGGGGAATCTTAACGCACTTTTGGAATCTGTACTCGATTTGGTTTTATGGTGAGAAAAGTGAGGTTCACATGTAAGTACCACAATGACCAGTTAATGGGGACATCACCATTAATTGCTAAGAAAGCAGCCATTATAGGTGACCATCCTGCCTCATTACTGGCCTTCTGTAACCCATGGGCTTAGAGAAAGATTAGGTAACAGTTCCTTTTCAAATTATATTTCCTTCAGTCAAGTCTGTTCACTTAAAAAACAAGACAACTATATGCACAAGACTGTAAACAGATCTCATTCACACTGACAGCCCACAGAGGGGACTCTCCATTAATCACCCATGCAGGTTTTTTGAGCAATAAACCCCAAATCGGTGTTTAAAATATGTGTGCATCTATTAAGATAAAATTTTAAAACTTAGTTTTTAAATAGCCCAGTGGACATTCCAAACCGGTAACTTTACCCAGGGAGGGGGGATATAAATGCTTCCTGTATTAGGATATAAAAATAGAAAACCCCAATAAGGATTTCAGACTCTGTTCCTCAAGAAATCACACAATTTGTGTCCAAAGGCGGTACAGATACCAATGTAACTTTCTTCCCTGATCTCTGAATACATCTCCTCCACAATGGAGGTATCTGGGGGTTGGGCATTTGCCTAATCCCACGGGGTCCTCTGGCTGGGGTCACAGCTGCTGGCTGGTGAAGAAGGATTTAGTCTCCCTGCAGACAGGATTTACACAGAGCGGACAACTCAGAGTCAACTGCTTGGAGCACAGCTCGTTTGACTGGATGTGTGACAGCACCAAATCGGCCAGGGCCTGGAAGACGGGCGACAAGAAGCAAAGATTCCTCAGAAGCATCAAGTCTGCTCTCTCCCCACGCGTCTCCCTCCCCCTCCCATCTGCCCAGATAATCACTGTGGCTGGGGGTTTCTTTTCGTCTGAATTATGGCTACTTTGAACTGGATTCTATAATATCTTCGTTTCCTAAGGATCCTCGGCTTAGACAAAAGTTAAGATAGAGATTTTAGAGAAGAAAATCCTCTTACCCCACCTGCTAAATCTGGTCTCTGAAAGGCAGATCTTAAATCAGACATAGTTATAGGTGGGTAGAAAATAAGAAAATCGGGGCTATCTAAACGAAAAAGGAGCAAGAGCATAAGGAATTCGATTTTATTTTTGTAATTAATTGGAACTCAAAATGTTCTAATATGTGAGAAAACCAATATTCTGTAAGAGCTTCTCAGAGGATTACTCTCCGATATGTTCTACGAAAATGGTTGCAACAGTATAGATACCTTGGAGAACAATGGATTTCCATTAAGAGACTCTGCTCTTCTGATGTTTTCAACTCCACACTGAATCAAATGAGAAAAAGAGGGAAAACCACATACACGTTTTATTTTCCTTTTTTTTTTTTTTTTTTAAAGAAACCACTACAAAAAAGTAAACAGACATAGATACATACACAACTTAAAGTCCTACTTCCAAAGTGGTCCCAGACTGCTCAGAAATGAAAACAGCCACGGGACCAGACACAGATGTTGATTTTCACCTCTGTTATCATAAAATTGCTCTCAGTTTCTATTCCTTCCCCCACCCTATTACCTTCCCATAAATGCTTAGTTTCCAAACCGTTTTCGAGCTATATTTGACAGAATTCTCAAGTCATTCAAATCTGCTTACCATTCTTTTTTTTTAATCTACCTTTCTAATGCGTACTTTTACAGACTCTACCTAAGCAGAATGTTGCTTTAATTAAATAAATCTTTATGCCTGTTTTGATTCCAATTGCCAAAAGAGGTAAATGAATTTAATGTCTGTTGAACCTAGATGGGACCCAATGCAGAGTTGGGTTTTTAAATATATTCTTACACAGAAAAACCCAAAATAAAACCTGAGGACTGTTTCACTATCATCCTTGCTTCCCTCCCCCCAAATACCCAGTTGATTATCCCCCAAATAATTAAGAAACATCTAATTATTGTTCACTCAGGTAGTCAAAATCTTCTTTCTAAAATGCAGATGGCTTTTTTGTTGTTTTATCGTTTAAGTGAACTTCAACCGACAAGGGAAAATGGTGAGATCAGCAAACACATAGTTCTCAACTTAAAAAGAGACTGTATTCTAAAACTTCCTGTAGAAGTCAGGAACGGCAGGATAACCAACACTGGCAGTGGACTTGAACACTGTTCATGCGACAGTTACAGGATACAACTCTGTAGGGCAACCCAGTAAAATATCTATCACCATTTAAATTCCATTTCTAGGAATTTTATCTAAGAAAATAATTGGAAAAGTAAAAAGGAAATGATGTTTATTACAGAGCAGTTTAGGAAAGTACAAAGTTGGAAACATACTGATGCATACTGATCAAGGATTTGTTAAAAATAATTATACAGATCTAACTACATTTATTGACTTGGGTCTGTAACATATTTTTAAGAAAAAAAAAAAGATTACAAAACAGTATGAATAAAATACCATTTTTGTTAAACATGTAGGAGAATACCATTTTTCTTAAAGTACACATACATTTAGAGAAAAAAGGGGACTTAATTTTATTAAAATATTAACTTACTACCTCTCAGGGGTAAGATTCTGAGTGAGCTCTACTCTCAATGTGATGCTCCTCTAAATTGTCTGGGTTCTTTATTATTTTTATTATCGATAAGCAGTAATTTCATCTTGGGGGAAAAATTCAAACTACTTTTTAAAGAAAGTTGTTTAAATTTTTTTTTTAATGTTTATTTATTTTAGACAGAGAGAGAGAGACAGAGCATGAACGGGAGAGGGGCAGAGAGAGAGGGAGACACAGAACTCGAAGCAGGCTCCAGGCTCTGAGCTGTCAGCACAGAGCCCGACACGGGGCTCGAACTCATGGACTGTGAGATCATGACCTGAGCCGAAGTCAGACGCTTAACCGACTGAGCCACCCAGGCGCCCCTAAAGAAAGTTGTTTTAAACACAGCATATTCTCCCATCAAAACAATGAAGTAAACTGTAGCTAGATGGTCTTCTTTATTCTCTGGATAATCTATTCATCGCTAATAATCCATTTGATTACTAAGGAATAATCTCGGTTTAGTAATGTTAACAACTGTGAATTATCATGCAATACAAAAACTTATTTTCCGAACACACTGGTACAAACTATACTTGCACGTAAGTCTCTTTAGGAAGCTCACGACCAGCCAAGGTCACGGTGGGATACAGAAGGCACCATTACATGACATCCACAGACAATGCTGCAACCACTTTCCCATCATTTCTGTATCAGAACTACTGACACCCTCCAACTTCCTCAACATTTGATGACCAGCGTGCCTAAACAGAATCCCGTGGGCTTACGTGCCGGCTAAAGCTCTCTCCAAGCCCTCGCACCCTGTCCCGTGCGTGCCACCCATTCTCAGTCCCGGAGAGAGTGAGGTAGCCTCTGAGGCCAGGCCTCCATCGAGCACGCATGGGGACAACCAGGGCCGGGAATTCTGGCAGAAGATGGAGCGGCAGGCGAGGGCTTCTGGGGTCCCAGAGTTTCCACAGTCCCCATAGAAACAATGCTATACACTGGATTCTGGTTTCGGGCCGGCCCCCCGAAGTCATGAGATGGGGCAACAGTAAGTTCGTCGCCACTGTGAATGAGAACTCACATCCATCTTACATCATAAGACACTAAGGACGGTAGGCTTTATTTCAATAATCAGATTGATCACAACACGGTAGCAAACAGCTAATTGAGTGTATCAAAGAAGTCAAGGAAATTACAACATACTCTGCCTCAGTGTTCATTCAATGGTCTTCTCCTAAATGACAAAAATCCAACAAGAAACCGTGTAAAACCCCAAGTAGAGGGCACTATTAGGCCCAGAGGAATGCTAACACAATACAATTCTTTTCCTCCAAACTGGCGAGAAGTCCAATTATTCTGTCTTAAGAAAATGTAGCTTTAGTACTTGCAGGTGATATACAGTGTCTCCAACTAGATAAAATGATGTTGCTCCCGGTCACGGCTCGGCACCTGGGTTCACAAAGGCACAAAAGTGCTTCCTCTCTGCTGACGTGGAATTAACTCAATGTGTTCAGACGAACTCAATTTAAATGTTATTTGGAACAATGAGGCCACGGTACAGGCAAACATATCTATCAAAGAACATACTATTTTATCCCTTCACAATCTTTTTCTAATTCCAGTATGGTTAACATACAGTGTTATACTCGTTTTGGGTTTACAGTACAGTGACTCAACAATTCTATGTGTGCCCCAGTGCTCAAGATGAGTCTGTACTCTTCAGTCCCCTTCCCTTACTTGGCTCACCGCCCACCCACGTGCTCTCCAATAACAACCGGACGGTATTTTTGAATGATGCAATTATATCATTGCAGAGAAAGTTTCCTTCCAAAACAAATCACAACTTACGAATGGAACCAATAATCACATTTACCTCGTTAGCCAGAACTTGGGAGTACTCGATGTCCAGTTCGTACAGCGTTTCAATGTGATCGCTGGTAAACGCTATCGGGACCAAAAGAATGTTCTTCCTCCCCCTCTCACAAAGCCCTTTGATGGTCTCGTCTGTTTGAGGGCCCAGCCAGGGCATCGGACCAACCTGTGAGAAAGGAGAATGAACACACACAGGGACCCCTTTCTGCCCCGTGTCTGTGACACGCCACAGCCCACCGCCCTGGACACACACCCGCATGCTGCTGAGAGTGAGGGCCACACTTGACATTCGCATTAGTGGGCTTTGCTATTTGTCTGTTAAGCTCGAATCCTTCTAGAAGTTGGCATAATATAAATAAACAGCAATTTCTGCCATTACAACTAAAAACAAATAATACATTAAATCAATGAAATTCAACTGGTTGCTTGACTTCCCCTCCATCTGACCTGCCTGCAGAGTTCCTTCTGCTCATGGTGAACCACCAAGTGCTAGAACATTCTGCGTATGTGAAAGAGCCAGATCTAATCATTTCATAACTAAGTCCTAAAATAGATGTCCTCAGAAAAGCTGACTGTAAACATATGGAAGCCACCTACCTTGGACTGCCAAACCAGTCGGTAGGGGTTGGAGTAACCCAGCTTATCCATGACTCTCTGCACAGTGGCGCCCACCTCCTGAGGATAGGGATCCCCTCTGTTGACCACCTGCAGCAGAGACACATGGGTGTTCGGTCGCCAACACTGTGAAGGGGTCCAAGAGCCTTGGACTGTGCGGTGTGACCGTGTAAGCCGGGGACCTTCCCCACTGTCTTCTGCACTCAATTGCCAAACTTCCTCGGGTCTATTTCCTCATGGGCCAAAGGAGAACACCGCATTCACTCCTCTCTAAGTAGCTAGGAATATGTCAAATCCTATGTTCTCTGTTATTCGTAGGAGATTGATGTCTAACGAGGGAGGATGGGTCTTTCGGTTTCCCCATCTGAAATACGGAAAGCGGGAATCAAGAATATTGTGTGGACGGCATCTGGACCTGTGGAATCCACGGCACCAGCTTCACAGAAGGGGCAAATGCTGGTGGAGTAAGACAGAAGAGAGAAGCAGCTCATGGGTTCACACACCAGGCTCCTCGAGAATATGACCTATACCTTCAAATTCCTTTTTTCCCACTTTGCCCACAGCAACGGACTGCAAGGCAAATGCTTTGTGCACAGCAAACGTCTGATAACTGGTCCTGACACAACAGCTTGTTAATACTTTTGAAAATGTTCAATAGGAATTTTATTTTTACTGCTTTAACATTTAGCTGTGCACTGACTCCACAACCCCTTATGCTGCTTTATTTAATAATACTTATTATATACTATCTAACTAAATATTATTTATTCCCACAATACTTATTACCTTCTGACATAACATACTATTTTTTTTTCTGTAATATGGTTATTATCTGTCCCCCACCCCCACTCTCTGGGGACAAAGATTTTTGTCTATTTTGTTCATTCCCATATCCTACGACAATGGATAGACAGTGGATAAAACAGTACTTTGAATACAGTCGATAGACCAGTGCTCAATAAATACTGTTGAAGTGAAATCTGGATAAACTATTTTATGATATTACCAAAAGTTAGTTAAAAAGCCATTAGCATTAGAAACCTAAATGTAGAATGAATGAGGGAAATATAAAGTCGCCATTAGAACAACATAGAAATAATCACTATAGGCAAGATCTATTGAAGGATGCTGAAATTAGTGAGCAAAGGTCTAGGAAAAAGAAAGCATTTGCCTAGTCTCAAATTATCTCACCTAAGATATTTTAAATTACAGAGAGAAAAACAGTAACTTTACTATGTACAAACCCAGCAGGTACCACCTCAGACAAATGGCCAAGGATCACATCACCAGTAGTAAGACGGGTTATTATCATGTGCCCAAATACAATGCACTGAGAAGGACCAATCAGCATGGAGTGTTCTTCCCCGTACTACATAACCTCAATCTAATCGTGAGAAAATGCCAGACGTGGGAATGCAAGCTAGTGCAGCCACTCCGGAAAACAGTATGGAGGTTCCTCAAAAAACTAAAAATAGAACTACCCGACGACCCAGCAATCGCACTACTAGGCATTTATCCACGGGATACAGGTGTGCTGTTTCAAAGGGACACATGCACCCCCATGTTTATAGCAGCACTATCGACAATAGCCAAAGTATGGAAAGAGCCCAAATGTCCATCGATGGATGAGTGGATAAAGAAGATGTGGTATATATATATATACAATGGAGTATTACTCGGCAATCAAAAAGAATGAAATCTTGCCACTTGCAACTAAGTGCTTGGAACTAGAGGGTATTATGCTAAGTGAAATTAGTCAGAGAAAGACAAAAATCTCATATGAGGACTTTAAGATACAAAACAGATGAACACAAGGGAATGGAAGCAAAAATAATATAAAAACAGGAAGGGGGACAAAAACATAAGAGACTCTTAAATATGGAGAACAAACAGAGGGTTACTGGAGGGGTTTGGGGGGGGATGGGCTAAATGGGGAAGGGGCACTAAGGAATCTACTCCTGAAATCATTGGTGCACTATATGCTAACTAATTTGGATGTAAATTATTAAAAAAAAAAAATTAAAAGGAAAAAAAAAAAAAAAAGAAAATGCCAGACATATCCAGATGCAAAATAACTGACATTCCACTAAGTCATTCTTCAAAAATATCAAGGTCACAAAAGACAAGAAAAGCGTGAAGACTGTCAGGGACTGGGGGTTCCCGAGGAGACATGACAACGTGACACGATGCTGAAGCCTGAGAAAGCCTGGCCCCTGGCTCACAGCAGTGCACCGTCGTTAGGGTCCCAGTCTGGGTCACCGAACTGCGGTTGTGCAGATGCCGGCATGAGGAGACGCAAAGGGAAGGGTGTATGTGTGTGTATATGTATGCATATATGTATATACGTGTGTATATGTATATGTATATATATATGTATATATATATGTATGTACATATACACACGAACCCTCTGTACTATTTTTCAACTTTTCTGTAAGTCCAAAATTACTTCCAAATAGTAAGTCTTTGAAAAGTCATCAAGAAGGAAGGGTGAGCAGCAGCAAGTACAGGGGAAAAGAGAAGCCTGCTAGAACAGTCTGCTTCCTTGACAGTCCCCGTCTTCCCCTCCCTCCCTCATCCTCGCGACTTCATGGCACAGCCCGGTCCCACACGGGAGCCTGCGCGGCAGAGAAGCCTGGCAACAGGGTGCCCGGCCCCGGAGGGAAGGATGGGGGAGTGACTGAGGGAAGGGAAGGCAGCACCTGGAATTGTTCACGTGCAAAAACGTGCTTCCTTCCCCCCCCCCCCCACCTCACCCCCTCCAGCCCAAGAGCTTCCCTCTGGCACGTCAGACATGGCCTCATCACACCTAGGACAGTTGTGAAAAGGATGCGGGCCGCGCGGCCGCAGGGGCATGCGAAGAGGCTTTGCGTGATACCAGAAGAGAGAGTATGAACTTGTTAGAGTAAAACAGGCAGGCTTCCAGAAGGGAGGAACATACTCCCGAGCCTCCTCCAGCTGCACGGGCACCTGCTCCGTTGAACGCAGAGCTGGAGAGCTGTCAGGGCTCGACCCCCGTGACCACCAGGTGGCAGTAAAGACCGATTAGAGGGGTGGCCCCAGGCACTGGGGTTAACTCCATTAGCTCTGGAGTTAAACCCTTAACACCTACGAAGACGTAATTCTTCGCCTCTCTGGCTTTGAAAGCAATGTGCTTAGGGCACAGTGATAGTTCTGAGCTGATGAAACCGGCCGCTCATTCCACGCACATCTCTATACCCTGCAGCGCACTGGCTCCATCGTTCTCGTTGGCAAACGGGCGACAGCTCAGGCACACAGGCGGTATTTTCGAGAACACCCAGCGCAGCGTGATAAACTGGGGAATGACCAGATGACCACTCGATACCTGCCATACTCACTCGCTAAAACGTGGGCTCTGGTCTCGGCAAATTAGAAACTGTAATCACTTCCTGGAGTTCAAACAGCCCCTGTCAAGTCTTGACAAAAGAACAGGACGGAGTGTGAACGGAGGCTCTTTTCAGTGCAAGATACTGACTGAAAATCGGGTGCGCTCCTTCAACAGGGCAGGTAACAGCAGCCTTCCTCTACCTGCTCCACCTGTTCACGTACAGGAAAACTCCTCTACAACCCACCGCCAAGTTATCGTTTAAAGAGGTTTCATAAGACGATATTTATTCACAACATTACAATTTGAATTAATTATTATTGGGTTTCCAGGAATGAGTCTAGTTGCATGTAGCACCTAGGTGAAGTCTGACACGGGGCTCAGGATGTTCTGGAAGGCGGGTCCCGTTTACGCATTCAGAAATCCTCTAGCGCTAGGTCATCCAACAAAACGTTCTTACTTACAGACATGGGCAGTGAGTGAGCAGAAAAGAGAATGACCACCTCACTCCTCTTCTCAGGTGGAAAGTGGTCCAGTTCTTTCACGATGTGGTCTGCAAAGCACTGTGGGAACGGCAAGAAAGGAGGGTCAGAAGGAGTTGGGAAGAAAGAAATGGAAGGAAAAGAAAATGTTTTTAAAATGAAAGGTACAACAAGAAATTTCATGGCAACCCTCAAAAACTGGAACTCTCTTTTTAAAAAATTGCCAACAGTACAGTCTCCTCTTGCCGTGGTTCATCATCAAAATGGCTCATAACGGTTTCAGGGGCCTAGGGAATTTGATGGGAAACTTCTAAAGCTCGCTAATGGCTCACTGAAAATGAACGCTCTGGATCTGCTTCCCCTCGGGAGGAACAGGGCACACTTCCAGATGGAAAGGAAACACAGATGGGAAGAAGTTGTTTTAAGATCTCTCATTTGCTCGGTTAGCAGGAAAACAGCTTACGGGGTCTTTCTAAATCTTCCTCAGTTTGGCTTTCAGGCCTATCACATTAAAACACATTAGACAGAAATAGTAGAGGAATAAGAAAATACTATTCTATTTTTATGACCTTTTCCTTCTGAGCCCAGCATCCTCGCTAAGTCAATCTTCATAACAACCTTCATAACAACAGACGAGAGGCTGTACAACTCTCATTAAATTCACAGAGGGGGTTAGAGGCGGCCGACGTGGGGGCCCATTCAGTCACATCTGCGGGACCTGGGCTACAAGGCAGGCCCGCCTCCTCCTCCAAATCTCTGTCCACCAGACCAGTTAATTCCCTCCGTCTAGTTGGCTCTTTCCGATTTACATCAATAGGTGCTGAAATACCCGATCTGAAGAGGCTTTCTTTCATCTCGCGCTTTAATCATTCCTTGTCATTTAGCTCATAAAGCAAATGCTACAAAGGACATTAATGGGTCAATTGACAAAACTGGAATATGAGTGCAGATTAGATAAATTTAAGTATCAATGTTAAACTTACTGAGGCTGAATATTGTGTCACAGTTACAGAAGAGACTATTCCTGCTATTTCGATGGAAAGGGTGATTTTATAGATGTAAGTTACTCTCAAAAGGTTCGGGGAAAAAACAAGTATATATGCACACACATGCACACACACACAGAGGATGCAAACGCTGGCGAGTGGAATAAGTGTTAATAATACGTGAATCTAGGCAAAGAGTAGAGTTCTGTACTATACTTAGTCTTGTAACTTTTCTGCATGTGTAAACTGATTTCCAAATACAACGGTTTTTAAAAAATTATAAAGGACGATTTACCAGGACCACGTACATTTGCCTGTGTTGGTATTTTGACATATCAATGGCTAATACCGTAAGAAGGGCAAATAAATTCCCTAATCAATACTGAGATACTATTAATCTTCCCAAACGCTCAAAATTTGGTAAATAAATGCGCTAAGGTGCAAGAAGGTGCCTAGAGAGTTTCCTTTTCAAAATTTATAATTTATCTACAGAGTAAATGTAGTAAGATTAGACATACACAAAACCAGTGGTTTTTGCAATGTTTGGACACTAAGGACGTTCAGAAAGGATCATGTTTAGAGGGACAGTGGCCTAGGTAAGGAGGCCCACTGTCAAGTTTACATAGGAGACTAGAATATATGTTTACTCCAATTACCCCAGCAGCTAGATAAACAGCAATATTAGAGATAACAGTAGTAAAAAGACTGCTTCAAGTAATTACTACCTATAACAGATAAGAGTATTTTTAGTGTTAGGTTTTAACTTTATTTTTAGTTTCCAATTAGTTGAGGCTTTGACTTTTTTTAAAGTTTCTGCTGGATAGCAAATCTCCTTGTGTCATTTACATAATGTTAAGAATCAAGCCTATCTATAAACTTCCACTTCCCAAAAATTTTAGTATTTTCTTTCTCTCAGCTCACAGAACTACAAGTAGAAACACAATTTGTTACGGCTTACAACAGACGCTAACACCGTCAAAACTGAGGAGCCATGGGCCAGCCGAAGTGCTACTTAAATCATCCCAAATCCATCTGTGGTATTTTCGATGTGCGATCTCTCTGCAGAATGAAAGAGGCAGGCGGCTCTCAGAGCCTTCAATCACACCATCTAGGAGGGCAGATAAATACCTCTAAAATTCCCTTTCATTTTGTGAAGGGAGACTTCCTCAGTTAAGAGACCTTTCCATCTTTCTGCTTCCCCCCTTTTCAAAGGGCTGAATTTTAATGCAAATCTAATTACTCACTCGATCAGGGCAGGCAGATGCTGTGCAGATCCCTCCGTTCTCTGCTACCACATGTCGGTGCTGACCTGAAACCCCTCATTCCCACCCACAGGCCTCCGGGAGCAAAAGAGTCAGAGCATACCGGGCTATCTGGACCCAGCACTACAGCAAAGGGCACTGAGACCACAACCACACCTCTCTCTAAGGGAAGGCACCTTCTTTTCATTTGCACTTAAAACTGTTCTTCAACCTAAGTGTTAACCCCTGACATCACCTCGGTGCCCAAGGAACCTGGCCTGCTCCAGGGGAAGAGCAGGCCTGCTTTTAAACAATGTCTAGCACCATCTAGTGGTAGAGATTTTAAGCGACTCCAGGCTTTTAAAAAAGATGTTAACCTGGGATCTTTCCACAGAATATCCACAGAGTGAAATAGACTGGAGGAAACCCGAATCACTTAATATGTCTCCTACCTAAACTAACTCACAGGCAGAAGCCTCCTTGGACAGAAAAAAACTATATTTGTACGTTTTAGGGTAATTACCAGTACTACTCTCGTACAAGTGGCAAAAAAGGATATAATAACACCAATTCAAAGCTATTGGCTTCTGAGTTATAGTTTTAACTGATTCTCCAAAAATCAAGCACCTGTTGATGGAAATATAATTGTGTAGGCAAAATGTGAAATTTCTTCTAATACATGACTTTCTCAATTGAAACGTTAAATCTACTTTCATGTCAGAATGTGTAGATTTAGTACCTTTAAAAAATTTTCAAACATTTTGTCATTTTAAAGGCTTTAGAAAATACAGGATCTCTTGGTCACCCCGTTATGTAAATTGACTGAAACACTTCGTATAACCTTTAATGTCCTGGTTATTGGGAAACACAAAACTCAGGACACAATTCTGCTACAGTTTGGAACTAACAGTGTTAATGTGAGGAAAGGAAAGACTCTAACCTTTAAATCTTTATAATTATTTTCCCTTGTCATAATAAATGAAGACTCTAATACTGTGTTTTAATCCCAGCACACCCATTTAAGCAAAAGAACGGTAAGGCTCAGAGGGACGCCACAAACGAGGCAGGGACCAGAACCTGACCCACGCTGGAAGCTGGGCTGACGGAAGCTGCTGGCAGGGGCTGGCTTACCTGAATGAGGAGGGGGTGTGTGGGCCACCTGTCAATTGTGCTCCACTTCATCGCAGGCCTCCTTCCCATTTCACTATAGTATCTGTAAATGGCATTTAAGCTGCTGCCTGAAATATACAGGGGACCACGTAGTAGATGTGCGTTGATTATAGTGAAAATAAAGAACAGACTAGGGAAGGCAGTAAGGTCAAGATAGGTAACTGCTTCTATACTGAATCAGTCTAATCACAATTATTTCAATGCTCTAAAATGCATATAGATTTAACTACCCTGCAAATGGAGATCACTAAAAAGCAATCAATTTCAATGGCTTTTCAAAGACCAGTGAGGCCATTTCTAGTGAGAAACACGACAGCAGAGTAGTTATGAAATATGAGCAGTCGCTATTTGCAGAGACCAGTTATAACAACCAAAAGCATGTTAATTCCCCCACCCCACCCCGACACACACACACACATTATGAAGGTAATCAACCCCAGCAGAAAATGTAGGAGGTAGGGAAGAAAGGAAAAAAGAAACTGGCCATGACCCAGCATGCTAATACACTCATCATTTTACTCCAGCATAGTTCTTTCTAGTTACTTTCCTTTATAGCTATTTTGTTTCACGAAGTTGTCATTTGAGTATGTATGCAATTTTGTATCCCGAGTACTTGGGATATTTTTACTTAATATGATGTGATTCATATTTTCTACGTTACAATAAAAGCTTTACAGCCATCTTTTAAAGTGACTTGAGGGGCGCCTGGGTGGCGCAGTCGGTTAAGCGTCCGACATCAGCCAGGTCACGATCTCGCGGTCCGTGAGTTCGAGCCCTGCGTCAGGCTCTGGGCTGTGGCTCGGAGCCTGGAGCCTGTTTCCGATTCTGTGTCTCCCTCTCTCTCTGCCCCTCCCCCGTTCATGCTCTGTCTCTCTCTGTCCCAAAAATAAATTAAAAATGTTGAAAAAAAAATTTTTTTTTAAATAAAGTGACTTGAGTTCTTTTTTTTTTTTTTAAGTAGGTTCACACCCAGTGTGGAGCCCAATACAAGGCTTGAACTCATGACCATGAGATTAAGACCTGGGCTGAGATCAAGAGTTGGACACTTAGTGGACTGAGCCACCCAGGTGCCCCTAAATGACTTGTTGATAAGAATACTAGCTTATTGAGAGCAGTCTGTTAAGGTTTATATGAGCATTCTTTATTTCTACCTGCTTCTACAAGATTTTCATCATTTCCCAGAGTTAAGTTAAATGGAGACCAAATCCTTACAAGTAATCTAACAAAACTTCTTTTTTAAAAAATTTTTTTAGTGTTTACTTATTTTTGAGACAGAGAGAGAGACACAGTGCGAGTGGGGGAGGGGCACAGAGAGAGAGAGAAGACACAGAATCCGAAGCAGGCTCCAGACTCTGAGCTGTCAGCACAGAGCCCGACGTGGGGCTCAAACTCACAGACCGTGAGATCATGACCTGAGCCGAAGTCGGACATTTAACCGCCTGAGCCACCCAGGCACCCCAAAACTTGTCTTTTTAACCAAGAGGTCAAAATCACAAAAACTCAAAGACTGAAGGAAGGCAGGTGGTACCCACACAATTCAACATTTTCTTGGCCTAGTGGAGCTGGCGCTGGGGCTAAGGCTAATCCTATGCAACTCACCCTAACACAGAGCCTCTTCCTCAATCTTAACATAGGGCAAATGTTCCAAAGCGTTTCCTTGCTTCCCAATACCCATCCTCTGGTTTCTGTTAACTACGAGGACTGTGAATCTGATATGTCTCCATGTTAAAATACAAGCCGGTAGGGTGCCTGGGTGGCTCAATCGGGTTAAGTGTCGGCCTCTTGATTTCGTCTCAGGTCATGATCCCAGGGGTCGTGGGATCAAGTCCCATGTCAGGCTCCATGCTGAGCATGGAGTCTGCTTAAGATTCTCTCTCTCCTTCTTCCTCCGCCCCTCCCCTGCTCACACTCTTCCTCTCTCTCAAAATAAATAAAAACATAAAAAATAAGAATAAAATGAAATAAAATAAAATAAAATAAAACAAAATAAAATAATATAAAATACTGGCCAGGATACAGCCATATTTAAATCAAATGTACACTTAGCCTAAAACTTAATTTTCAGAAAGATAAATGAGTTCCATTCTGGAGTACAGCGAGTCAGATAAATCCAAATTGAGTCTGCTTCAGGCTCAAAAACAATCTCTCCAGAAATCTCCCTTCATACTGCAGGCCACATTTTACAGGTGAATATCATTTTCAAGACTTCTGAAGCCATAAAAGGACTTCTGGAAGCCACATTAGTTCTTCAGGGCCACTCAGAAACATTTGATAAACTAGCAGAAGTAGTAATTAAGCGGAAAACAGAACCAAAACAATTGTATGTGATTGATACATAGCCTATACTGGCTGTGCCCCAACAGTGTGTGTGTCTAAATGACACAACGGGTAAACAACACTCTCGTGGTCTCAAAGAATGGATGTGCTTCCTAAAAGCTTTCGCATCTCAGAAGTGAAAGGTACCTGCCCTCTCACAAGAGATGTACCAGTAAAACTCACCAACACCTGAAACATACTGGTAGAGTCAGCTGTGAAATGAAACCCGTAGTCAATCCTCTGTCATACAAATAATCATCTTCTTAACTTGTCTGATTTTTAGAGCAGACATCTACATTTGAGGTATATTTTTTAAAGCAACGCAAAAGTATGCTTAGAAATTTATAAAATCTGATTCATTATCCAATAACATGTTACCAGACATTTTAAGTTGTAGAGGTATATTTCCAAAAGAAGTCACAACTCAAACTCTTGAGGGTGTCTGAAAACTCAGGCATTTTCATAGGGGCTCTGAACAAACATTTAAGGCACACAACAGCTTTTGAATATTTCCTCCAATGGCCTTTTGTTTTTCTTTACAGTTACAGAAATAAGATGCACCAACATCCAAAAGCAATCTGGGAGTAAAAACATGCTGATCCCAATCCTTGAAACAGAATGCAAACAAATGTATTTGTGGGCAACAGTAAGAAGCTTTACCTATTACCAGTGATACAGAGAAGAGAACACATGATTATTTTCTCCAGCTCCAGCTAAATACATAGTAAGCAACACACGGTAATATTTTCCAAAGTTCAGAACGCGGAGAGAAGTTTACAAAGGGCACCTCGGGCTGGGCTTTGGTTTAACCAGTAAGTCAGCCCGCAAATGAAGCTGAACACAAACACACACCAGTATCTCTAGTGCTACCTGGGCACCTCCACTTTCAAAATGGAAGCAGCCACCACCTTTGTTACGTTAATAAGAATACTAGGGTTGCCATCGAAGTAAGGTTTATTACGCAAACATAGAAAGCGGCTTAAGGTTCATCACTGATCCATTACACAACTGCACCGAAGGACCAGCAGCAGACCGCCTTCCACCCACCATTTGTAATTCCCGGCCGACTGGCCCGTAACTCAGGGGACAGATGAACCATGAGATTTCAAATGGACTGACCTGAACTCTCGTGTTTGAAGCAGACGGGCTGGATTTGCCATTCAAATTGAAAATGATTTATCCTTTCCTTCCGCACCCAGGTCCCCGGCTACCACTGCCTGGGCCATCCCTACCCACCGTCCCGCTGCCAAGGGGGAGGCTCACCTGTGGTCGAGCAGCTGTACTGTGGATACTGCGTGAAGGCAATAGCCCTTTCGATCCCGTCCCTCTCCATCTCTTCAATTGCTTCTTCTGTTAAAGGATGGACATACCGGAATCCAATATAGTATTTGTGAGGGGCTATTAGAAAGCATGTGTGGAGAGGAGAAAGTATTAATCTTTATATAGATTCCTTGGAGTCGCCAAACATAATGCAAAGCCCGGAACAAAGAACAGTTAACCTAATTTCCTCTGAGGCTGATAATGTGGGTAAGTTTAGAATATTCCTTGGATCTTATCCAGTCTTCAGCTAGTGCGTGGACTTTTAATCACTATTTTCTGGGATCAACTCCCCCACCCCCCATCCCGCCACACACACACCCCTTTACTTAATTAGCACGGCAGTTTTTAAAATTCAAGCTTCTGTTCCTTCCTCTCTGCTCTTGGCTGAGATAAGAGAGACTCAAAGGAAGGAAGAACTAACACTTATTCCTGAGGTTCAGCCTCCTCTTACATACCAGACACTGATGGAGGCTTTGCTTGTATTTTTTCTTTCACTTACACCCCATTTTTCAGATAAGGACACTGAAACTCTCAGGGGTTCATGAACCTATCCAAAGTCACACCTCACAGGTGGTTGAGCTGAAATTTAATGTGGGTCTCCCCAACTCCAGAGCCTAGCCCCTTCCATGCCCCCCAGCCTGTTTCCACCACCCATGGTTCCCTCCTCCTGTTCCCAGTTAAGCTCTGGGATACCCAACAGAAATGCGTGGATAACAAATGACCGAAATGATTCTCCTCATTTAATAGATTAAGGAAACCCAACAACAAAGCTTAAACTGGAGGCACTGAGGGGGCACCTGGGTGGCTCAGTCGGTTAAGCATCTGACTCTGGATTTTGGCTCAGGTCATGATCTTGTGCTTGGTTCATGAGATGGAGCCCCATGTTGGGCTCTGGGCCGACAGCAGAGACTGCTTGGGATTCTCTCTCTCTCTCTCTCTCTCTCTCTCTCTCTTCCTCTCTCTCTCCCTTCCGCACCTGCACTCACTCTTGCTCTCTTTCTCTTTCAAAATAAATACATAAACATTTTTTTTTAGCTGGGTTAAAAAACCTGGCTGGCTCAGTCAGTTAAGTATCCGACACTTGGTTTCAGCTCAGGTCATGATCTCAGGCTCGTGAGTTCGAGCCCTGCATGGAGCTCTGCTCTGACAGCATGGAGACTGCTTGGGATTTTCTCTCTTCGTCTCTCTGCCCCACCCCTGCTCACATGCTCACTTTCTCTCTCTCAAAATAAATATTTTGAAACACACACACACACACACACACACACACACACACACAATTGGGGGCACTGCTTCAGATTTGAAATAAATGTTCCGAGCACGTAAACAGCCCAACTCAGTGCACAGCTTTGCACTCCTTCCCCATGTGTTCTTACAAACACCTTCTCCTGTCCCTCCTTTGTCCTTCTCCATCTTTTTGTCCTGTATCTTAAAAGTATCCACCACATGGGGTTCCTGGGTGGCTCAGTCGGTTAAGTGTCCGACCTCAGCTCAGGTCATGATCTCACGGTTCGTAGGTTCGAGCCCCACATAGAGCTGACAGCTCAGAGCCCGGAGCCTGCTTCAGATTCTCTCTCCCTCTCTGCCCCTCCCCTGTTCACGCTCTCTCTCTCTCTCTCTCTCTCTCTCTCTCAAGAATAAACATTAAAAAAAATTTTTTTTTTAAGTACCCACCGCCACACAATTTCTTAGGCATTTATAAAATCATTAAACTGAAAATTTCCTCACATTACCTGTCATTTCATAGGATAACGCCCAACTCACACTCGGAGAGGATACTGAGAATACACTACATAAACATGAAATAACAACAGAACCAAGACGATGCTACTGTCCAAGCATTAGCAGCGGCTGCCACTAAGTACAGGACACTAAACTGCCCCAAGAAGGAAAAGAGAAACATTCCGGTTGAAGTGAAGGAAAAGAGAACCGCCCATTGTTCACCTATCTGCATAAAACATTCCACAGTGACTGGACACGGGGAACCGGCAGCCAATGGCGCAAGTGCCCAAGGACAGGAGCAGACGGCGGGAGGGAGAAGCACGTGCGCACATGGAAGGATGGCTGGTCCAACATTCTCTGGCTGGGCACCGCAGAAAGAGGAAGGAAGGGGTATAAGCAGAATCATATTCAGCTGTCTGTCCTTTCTAGGCCACCAAGTTTACGTTCTGTTGCCTAAAATGGTGAACGGCAGTTGAAACACACCAGAGGGCACGACTCGGTAAGCAAACTCCAAATGAGAGCATTCAAGGACTATGTGGTTCATCCTAAAACTGCCAACGTTCACACTATCAAGCCCATTTCTTTTGTTTTGGTTTGGTTTTTAATATTTATTTACTTTTGAGAGACAGAACGTGAGCACGGGAGGAACAGAGAGAGAGGGAGACACAGAATCTGAAACAGGCTCCAGGCTCTGAGCTGTCAGCACAGACAGCTGATGTGGGGCTTGAACTCACAAACCATGAGATCACAACCCGAGCTGAAGTCGGACGTTCAACCGACTGAGCCACCTAGGCACCCCATATCAAGCCCATCTCTAAGGAGCTCTGGGGCATCTAAGCTGAGGCTGAAGTGGAATTTCCTTTCTAATCTGCTTTCAGATAATACTATTATTAGATTTCTACCATAAGATCCTCCAAGGCTACAGGCCAACCAGCTTCTGGCATTCTCTTTTCACCTTCCAAAAGATGCAGCCTCAATGCCTGGGGCCTGGGAGTTCGTTGCAGACAAGAGAGGTGGAGGGGACACCCTTGCAGATAAAGGCAGGGTGGTGGCCTCACTTTGAAGTGAGGGTGAGTAAAATATTCTGGAAGGAACAGATAAGACTGGCTGAACTGTTCCACTGAAGATGGCCTGCACAAGCGGACTGTAGGCAAGTGGCATTGTGCTCCCTCTCTGACCGGGCCTGTCCCGAGGAAAGAACAAATGTCTCCCAAAGAGCCCTCGCCAGTTGGGATGGGTTTCACACCGCAGCCGGAGGTCACCCCCAGGAGCACAGGGACAGAAATAGCCTACGGATGTTGACCAACACAGCTGGCAGGGGGCGCATCTGCTCCGGTGAGACCAAAACACACGACTCACTGGCCCAGCCTAGTCCACCCTTGGAGCCACCGCCCAGCAAACAGTCTTCGGTGAGACCCAGGAAAAGAAAAAAAAAAAAAGAACTCAGAATTGGATTTTTGAATAGCAAAACTTCATTCATTTCCAGCCCATCAGTTTAGCTCCACAATAGTTCAAATGTCTGATTTGTGCGTGACTCTTTGAGAGAAAGGTGTGAAATATATAGCATAATGCTTTTTAATTTGTATCACATCACGAGCCCTATGCCCTGGATGAATAATACTAAACGCTCACAGTTAAGGAATTTTTGTCACGTACGCTGCCCCAGGCTGATGCCTTTCGGGATTATCGTATTGAATATTCACAATGATCCCAGAAGTGGGGCTCTGTTACCACCCCCATTTTCAAGATGCTGCTTCGTGGGGTAAGTCATCTGCCTAAAGTCCTACAACCAGGACTGGGGAAGCCAGCCCCATCTGAAAAGAGCCACCCTCCTCCCCATGAAGCATCCTGTAAAGAACAGAGTTCTACAAAAAAAAAAAAAAAAAAAAAAAAGAACAGAGTTCTACAGGATAGCACGTACGGCTTCGTGAAAAGCGGTCAGATTCTACGTAACTAAACTATCATCTTTTGAATGTATTTTAGATTTACTTTTGTGAAATGATTACACTTCTCATCTATTTCCTTCTGTATTCCCTAAATTCCTATAACGTGGTGTAGCCACATGAAACCAGTTCCAAGTTATATTCCCTCATAAAACCGACCCTGTGAGTTAGTAGTCAATTCTATGCAAAGCCAGTGCAAGCTGCAATTTCTATACCAGCCACCAAGCCACAACTACTTCCCTAAAAAATGAGAGCTTGAGGGGTGTCAGGGTGGCTCAGTCAGTTAAGCGTCCAACTCCTGATTTCGGCTCAGGTCATGATCTTGAGGTTCATTGAGTTTGAGCTCCTTATCGTTCTTTGTGAGGACTGCGTGCAGTCTGCTTGGGATTCTCTGTCTCTGCTCCTACCCCCCCCCCGCCCCGCCCCGCACGCATGTTCTCTCTCTCTCCCTCTCTTTCTCTCTAAAAACAGATAAAATAAACTTTTTTTTAAAAATGAGAGCTTGAAACATTTCTGTCCATTATCATCACATTGTTTTGCCGAAAGAGAATCTTTCCCAATAGAAATAAACAAATAGACACAGTTTAAAAGTATACTTTAGGGGCGCCTGGGTGGCTCAGTCGGTTGAGCATCTGACTTCGGCTCAGGTCATGATCTCACAGGTCGTGAGTTCAAGCCCCACGTCGGGCTCTGTGCTGACAGTTCAGAGCCTGGAGCCTGCTTCAGATTCTGTGTGTCTTTCTCTCTCTGCCCTCAACCCACTCACATTCTGTCTCCATCTGTTTCAAAAGTAAATAAACATTAAAAATATTTAAAAAAAAAATTTTTTTTTTTAACGTTTATTTATTTTTGAGACAGAGAGCGAGCATGAACAGGTGAGGGTCAGAGAAAGAGGGAGACACAGAATCTGAAACAGGCTCCAGGCTCTGAGCCATCAGCACAGAGCCCGACGCGGGGCTGGAACCCACAGACTGAGATCATGACCTGAGCCGAAGCTGGACGCTCAACCGACTGAGCCACCCAGGCGCCCCAAAAATATTTTTTAAAAAAGTATACTTTACAATTTTGTAGGAAAGTAGGAGAAGGGAGGAGGAAGAAGGACAGGAACAGAGGAGAGGCAGAGAAGCCAGAAAGCGGGAAGGAAAAGCCACACCAAGGGGGTGAGGCACCTGGGTCTTTGTGACTGGGCTTCAGGTCCATCTGTGAAGTACACAGAATCTCTTCCTAGATAATGTGGGCGAGCCCCTGAAGGAGCCACAGAGCCACCCCTGATAATCTGGGTCTTCGGCACAAAGCTCCCCAAGGCAGTTTCCAAACCTTGAAGCCACCTCATTTTTCCTACATCTGCATTCTGTGCGACCACCGGCCCTCATACTCGTATGTAGCATCTCTCCGGTAAGTTGTACGAGGTCTTCTCTCTGTCACTTAACAGATGAGCCTGCAGCAGCGGTCCCTCCCACTGGCCCGGGAGCTCCTAAGTAGAAACCGCAGTTTTGAATACGAAAAGCAGTATCGAAGTGCTGAAGTATCGAAGCAGTATCGAGAAGCACCCAAGGTGCCACTGACAAATCAATGAGTGGACATTCTTGGGCCTCATTAAGCGCCACAGCCTTAACCCCACAGCAGGTGTGCCAAAGCTGTCAGGGGGCCACCTACCATGCAGGCGACAGAAATAATTTAACTTGCCTGCTCACAGGGCTCCAAGCGTGAACCACAGAGGACGGCAATAGGTCGCAGGGTCACCGGTACCAGAGCCCTCTCAGGACCAGGCCCTGGACAAACTTCCAAGTTCTAGAGGAAATAAAAGTAGCCCCCTAGAGAATTTACTCTCTGCCTCAGTGAAAACTACCAGGAAGCTCAGCTCCATGAAGGTAAGGGTGTGACTCACTCACTACTTTATCCCCCGTGTAGCCAGTGCTTATAAATACCCAGTGGTGGGGCTGGGTGGAAGGACGGACGGAAGTGGGAATGAATATGTGAACGAGCAGGTACGTGAGTGAGCAAAAGGGCAAGTGAATGGCGTGAGGAAGGAGGAAGCATGATTGCTTGGGACATTAGTAAAGTAACTGGACAGGCAAGCCGCTGAGCTGCCGGTGCCTCAGACACCCTAAACTTATCCCCAAAGTTATAGTGAAGAATCAACTCCCTTCTTCACGTAAGTCTCTATAGGATAGAGGGTCATATGACCAATCACTCATGTTTTAAAAATCACTCTCACAGGGGCGCCTGGGTGGCTCGGTCGGTTAAGCGTCCGACTTCGGCTCAGGTCATGATCTCACGGTCCATGAGTTCGAGTCCCGCATCAGGCTCTGTGCTGACAACTCGAAGCCTGGAGCGTGCTTCGGATTCTGTGTCTCCCTCTCTCTCTGCCCGTCCCCTGCTCATGCTCTGTCTCTGTCTCAAAAATAAATAAAAACATTAAAAAAAATTTAAAAATCACTCTCACAATTCTGACTATGAAAATGTGAAATGGATTATTACTATTCTTTGGTCCCTGCCAAAGCAGGGAATAATCCTAGAATCTAGATGATTGCAACTTCCTTTGTACTAGATGGCCGCAGATGGGAATAATCAGATGTCTGATAGTAAGTGGGGCAGTGGGTTAAATCCGGGTCATTCCATAGGACTCTTTCCAGGCCAACCCAGGAGGCTGGGGCCACGGCTGGCCTGTCTGGTCCGGACAACCCGGCAGCCCCAGCACGGAGGGGTGAGGAGGTGGGAAGGATGCCGTCCGTCCACATTCCTTTTTCAACTCTAACAGTTCTGCTAGGGTCCTCGATGGTGATGGAGCCTGCACAACCAGGCCAACAGAAACAATGGCATGTTGCCACCTCCTCTGTCCACTGGAGACAGCAGAGCAATTGCAGATCTGATTCACACTAAACCTTTTATCGTGATAAACTGTTAATGACCAGAGAGACAGTTTCTTCTGTATCAGGTGGGTGTGAGTGTCCCTCGTCTAACATTTTCAAGATACGTTGTGGGACGTTGTGGGACGTGTGGCTGAACGGCAATAAGAAATGCCCTTGAGCCACGGCCAAGGCAGGAAGCAAACTCGACACACAGAAGCATGATTGAGCAATTTTCCAAGTGCGATGAGCTGAGGGCTACAGCCCTTGTCCCTGTGTGCGATGGGACACGGTGGCTTCTGAGAGCAGCTTGAGGTGACACTTAGAGGTGTTTTCTCAGAGAAGAGGGAAATGCTTTTGGGCCTGCCTGGTGGGGCCACTGTCCTTGAAGGTGGCCACTGTGTCACACGCCTGTCCTGATCCGGAAGCCCCAAGATGTATCTGTAATGAATGTATTTCCTGTGTCCTAACATGCACATTTTTTGATTGAACATTTCTCATACTGGTGCACACCCGCAACAGATGTGGTCTTAAAACTACCCGGCAGAGTTTTTGTCTTAGTATATATAAAAACAATGGTGGGTCCCACAATCAATGGCGTCTGGAATGCAATTAAACACGGCACTTACAATTCATTCCTATAGTGACTGCTACATTCTGCACATTATTATTCTGCCTTAGCGGTTCTCGGAGGACAGTCTCCAGACACACACAATCCTCTTTTCAGGACCTCGCACTAGCTGGTGTTGCCGAGAGCCGAGAACAGTTGCTGAAGATCCACACAGAAAGAAAAAGCAGTGACAGCAGCCCCAAGACTTCCTTCCAGAGCAATGACATACGCATCTTGTATACATGGGATGTGGCCTCTTCCTTATAACCTAGCTCAACTTCACACACACCTCAAGCTTCCTTTTGAAACTAACGTTCCAAACCTTGAGCTCTTCCATATCTAACATAAGGAAGGAACAGGCTCCACAGCCAAGGCCAGGATAGTGCCTCGAGAACTGAGCTAAGTGATCACGCGTCATGTAGGAACCCCCACAAACCGACAGAACTCCATGTGCCGTCCAATAGCGTTTGGACCTTCGTACCTACTTTGAAAGAACAAAACTGAGATGTTAGTGAAGAAACACTGTACCTGTGTTGGGGGATAAGTCATCTAGCAGCTTCACCATGCCTTCTCCCTGCTTGGAAGTCCACATCTTGATGGGGGACCCGCCTCCGATCCTGCGGTATTGCTCCTGAATTTTGGGGGTCCGGCGTTTGGCGATGATTGGTGCCAGCTTACTAAATCATTTAACAGGTAGGTAAGTGGCTTTTGTTCCACCTTAGCAACCTCAGAAACTACTCAATAGAAAAGATAAGCAAAATTGTAAGAAGAGCCTAAGAAGATCACGCCTTTAAAAATAGAGGCTTGAGGTCATTGACGACAGCCAGCTCTTTTGGAGCTGTCTCTTTTAGAGAGAGGAAAACAAAACACTCTCTGAGGATTAGCCACCTCTGCCCCACGAGTTCCTCTCGCAACTCACCCTGAAGATTCAGGACACCACTCAGGCGCAGACCCTAGATGCGGGCCAGCCACTATCTTAACACTTCCTGATCCTACACCTAGCAGGAACTAGGATATGTAAGACATTCGGAAGCAAAAAATACTCTTACTTTAAGAAAATGTATTAAAAAAAAAAAAAAAGAAAGAAAATGTTTATTAATCACAGATACATTTGAATATGTGAGCAAAGTTGAATGCACAGCACAGGAATGTTCATTGCAACACTGTAAACAACATATATGTCCACCAGTGAGCCACTGGTTAAATAAATTAAATTATGACCAGGCAAGGCATTCTATACAGTCATGAAAAAAAATAATAAACTGGGCCTATATAATCTGTTATAGAATAATCTCCAAGACACATTGTTAATTAAAAAAAAAAATAGCAAAGTGTTAAATAATATACATAAGTACATTCCCATCTGTGTTAAAAAGGACAGGAGAGATATATATGTGCATATATACATATATATCTATATTTATAGATATATAGACAAGCACATGCTTGGATATGCATGGACTGTTTCTGGATGGTCACCAGAAATACATCTGTACAACTGCAGATTTCTGTATTTCTGGTTACATCTGTAACCTCCATGGTGGGTAACTGGGAGGCTGGAGTTCAAGAAGAGACACTTGCTTTTTACTGTGAACATGTTTATGCTGTTTGCATTTTTTATTACGTGCATGTATAAATTTTTCATTACAAAAACCTACTTTAAAAGAGAAAGAAAAGAAAGAAGGAGGGAGGCTTGAAAGGAAGAGGACAGCCACAATATTATTAATGAATAATAATCATTGCTTCCCTGAATATTAATCAGCTGTTGAGGGTCAAGTACAAATATATCGGTAACAATCTTTAAAGGGACATCAGGGGTGCCTGGCTGGCTCAGTCGGTTGAGTGGCCAACTCTTGATTTTGACTCAGGTCATGATTCCAGGGTCGTGGGATGGAGCCTATTTAAGATTCTCTCTCCCTCTCTCTCCCTCTGCCCCTCACTCCCGCTTGCACGCTCTCCCTAAAATAAAATTAAAAAAAAATTTAAAGGGACATCAGGTGTGTCAAGACAACTGCCATTTCCAGAGCTCTAGGGAGGAAAGGGCTCAAGGAGAGGCCCCCCAACTTGCTTTCTCTCTCCCCTGCATTTCTCTCAACATCATATCCTTCTTATACAATGGAAAATAATGATGCTGCTCTAGTCACCACCAGATATGCACAAAAACCATTTATTTTCTGTAACTATAGAACTGACGTACACGTAAGGCAAGATGCACTACACAAGTTAGGAATAAGTGCAGGTGTTTCCACGCGTCTTACTTTTGAATAGGAAGCGTCATCAAGTCTCGGTCCAGGAAGAGCCTCAAAAGGAAGTCGTGAACATCTCCCAGGGTTTCAGGGCCCCCCATGTTCAGCATTAATATTCCAGTCTTCGGCTTCCTACATAAAATAAAATGCAGTTGACTTGTAGCTTTTTATTTTTCTGTAAGGTACACTGTTGGTTCAGCTAGCAAACTCACATCCAATCTGTTCAGAGGTACAAACCTACAGATCTTTTCACTGCTATCACCTGGCTGCGTATCTGGGAATGCACAACGCCTCCGGTTCTGCACGGTCCCAGTTCTGACTCTGACCTTGGTCTCCCAGCTCCATCCATGGCACTGGTCTTCTCTGGGCTTGAAATGTTTCCCCATTAAGTTGTCAGTCCTGAACAAAAATCCCTCCCATTCTTTAAGAACTGAGAGTCAAGGTATAAAGCTCAAATTGTCCTGAGGCTGAAGCAAACATTTATATGAATGCCTTACAGATACACAAATTACTTGGTCTCTCCAAACTTCAGTCTCCTCGTATACAGGGAGTCCAGCAACGACCTCAAAAGGTTGTTTTGATGGGGCGCCTGGGTGGCTCAGTCGGTTAAGCGTCCGACTTCAGCTCAGGTCACGATCTCGCGGTCCGTGAGTTCGAGCCCCGCGTCGGGCTCTGGGCTGATGGCTCAGAACCTGGAGCCTGCTTCCGATTCTGTGTCTCCCTCTCTCTCTGACCCTCCCTCGTTCATGCTCTGTCTCTCTCTGTCTCAAAAATAAATAAACTTAAAAAAAAATTAAAAAAAAAAAAGGTTGTTTTGAGAATAGACAGCCTAGTTATTTAGCATGATCTGGAACATATAGTAAGTTCTATCATACACAGAGAAACCACGGGTTTCCCTTTTAAACCTCCACAGTATAATAACCAGCCCATCTCTCATTCTTTTATCTGCTCCTTTCCCTTTAGTTAAACTATTATTATTGACAAATGATTTCTTGCTACTCTGCTTCCTTCTCCAGAGCCCGCTGTTCCCCCGTAGTGTCTCCTGTACGATAAAGTACACCTCTCACTTTGCACTCACCTCTTGATCCTCTACCTAGAGCCACTGCTTAAGGGATTCTGGCAAGAAATTGCTCTTACTCAAATAGGTCCCAGGCTAAAGAATCAAGCACTGAAGGAACAAGAAGAAGCAAAAAGAAAATCAAGTAGTCTGGGGGAAGTTAAATCAACAAAAGAACCATGCCAGCTCTGAACCTCTAAAATCCAGAGGAGCTCTGGACCCTGCACAGACTAAAGTGAGGCAGGCCGAGATGAGTTCTCCATTCCTAAACACCTTCAGGGGGCAAGAAGGGGCCAGAGTGGGACCAGGTGCCGCCCGCATGCTTCCGGTAGCCGCCGGAAGCCCAAGGCTACAGACATGGAACCATGGGGTCAGAGCCTAAAATGAGGCCCTGGAGAACTGGGGGCCGTGCAGTGAAAGAGTCTGCAGGTGGGGACACTACAGGACAAGGAGTGTTTCTTCCATTCATGGTTTTTTGGTTTGGTTTTTTTTTTTTGGCATTCGTAAAAATGTAGATATAATTTATATACCATAAAGTTTTCCATTTTAAAATACAATTCAGTGCTTTCTAATATACACACAAAGTTATGCAACCATACCAACTCTCTAATTCCTGAACATTTTCATCACCCCCCAAAAATATTCCCACATACTAGAACTATTCCCCATCCTCCCTCTGTCTCATTCTTGGCAACTAATCCTCCGCTTTCTCAGTCTATGCATTTGCCTATTCATAGAAATGGAATCACATGATATGTAGCCCTTTGGGCCTGGTTTCTTTCACTTGGCATAAAATGTTCAAAGTTCATCCACGTGACAGCGTGAATCAGTACTTCTTTCCTTTTTATGGCTGAATAATACTCCACAGCACGGATGGATGTACTCTCCATTCACCCTTGATAAAGCAGTGAGAAACAACCAGCCTGGAGTTTATTTAAAACTCCACTGGTACAAAGGCTGAGGGGTCCCGCTGTCTAAGCCTCCTACATCAAGGCCACCTCCAGCTACCGCAGTGACTAAGCCAATCCTGCAGACATGGATCCTGTTTGGAAGACTGTCCCTAATGTGTGCTAAAGCCAATGAGATCAGGATGACATTTTAATTGCAATTTTTAAACAAGTGCTAACAACACTTGGGATAATGTTAGGCAGCAGAGTGTGTCAAATTCATACAGGAAGAAACTGTTTTCATGCCAAACATACTACAGGTGAATGAGGTAGAAATCTGAATTCTCAACCTAAATTTGCAAAACAAGCTGAGGCAAAATTGCTGGGGTTAGCAGAATGCTGCATTCCAGTGAAGTCAGAGATCTCCTAATTTAGACCCCACTGTAAGGACAAACTAAGTTCGCCTTTCACATCATTGTCTTAGACAGCATTTCTCTTCCTCGGCACCACTGACATTTTTGGCTGGATGAGTCTTTGCTGTGGAGGGCTATGGTGTATGTTGCAGGGTTCTAGTAGCATCCCAGCCTCTACTTGCCGGAAAGCACAGCACACACCCCGTCCCAGTTGTGACAACCAAAACGTCTCCAGACATGGCCATTGCCAAATATGTTGGAGGTGGGGAGCATCCCCCTCCCTCTACTGAGAACCACTGGGTTAGAGGAAGGGGGTTTCATCTCCTTTTTACTAAGCAACTACTCTGGAGGATGTCATTGTCCCACAGCTTTACCACCTCCTCTCACCAAAAGTCCTATCAATGAATTAACAAGCTGGTGTTTAGGTTTTTTTCTTAATACCTAAAAATTCCAGATTCATTATATTGTGAAATTGTAAAATGCTCCCTTAATCTTTCCACTTAGACCACCCGTGCTCTGAGATCCTGTCTCTCACCCTCAAAATCTGTGACTCACAATAAATTAAGCGCATTTTTCCATGGATGGCTGCCAGTTAACAGATTACTGGTTAAGAAACCCCAGGCTAAGAGACTTACCTAAGCCATAGAGGGTATCAATGTGCAAACGAGATTTAGAACTGCTTTTCATCTATAACACCTGAGCTCAGAACAAGAGTGGCTTTAAATTGGATATGACTCTGCCCTGCAAACCCGTGTTTTATAAACCGTGTTGATCTTACACATGAAAGTGATGCACATGATTTGGAAATACCTAAATACACGTGCACTTAATTCAAAACTGTGTTATGCATGACGAATGGCGCATTAGCTGCCCTAGTCTGACACCCTCTATTCGAGAATGCGAAGTGCAAAGCCTTAGCCGTGGTCTCTGTTCTCCTCTCCTCCAGACAGAGCCCATCTGAGACCAAGCTCTGAATGTCAAGTTCCCTTTGTTTGAATGTAAAGGTGTAAATAGGGGAACATATTTAAAACTTCTCGCTTGAAAAGGTTTCAACATTCTGCCATTTTTATATTCTGGGACTCTCAAAATAGGAGGTTTTTCCTTTGAGCTACTAATTGTACATAACAGAAACTTAAGATCATCAATTAATAAAGAAACAGAATCATTCAATTATACTGTATATAGTCAGCATCAAGATAAAGACACAAATTCTACCTCTTCATGAAACCTCCAAGATGTAATTGGCCTGAGGATCTATGCTGCCTCTAGAACAGCGTTTGGGAAACTACAGCCCACGGGCCAGATCTGTATACACACCCTGCCTATTTTTGTAAGTAAAGTTTTATTGGAACACAGCTCCACTCATTATCTTACATAGTCGTTAAGGCTGCTTTCACATTATAACAGCAGAGTTGGATAGCAGCAAAAGAGGCCAAATGGCCCACTATCTATCCCTTTACAGGCGAGTCGGCTGACCCCCGGTCTAGTGGAGGTCTCATCTGCTATAGTCTGAGCACTGCGCAGCACGAGGCCTTCAGGTCTGGCACCAGAATGATATACAGAAACACTGATCACTTCATCATCTCTACTATTTTAAAACTAGAAACAATGCAAGTGCCCCATAACATGGGAATGGATAAATAAACTGTGATTTCGTAAAATACTCGTATGCTATTAAAATAATGGTGAATATTTATATTTATATGGTAGATATATTATTAAATTTAAAAAGAAGAAACTTAAAAAATACTATGTGCACGACTGTCACATTTTGGTAAATATTTACTGAATAAATATCAATCGGTACAGACATAGACACAAAACACTGGGTGGTGGGATTATCAGTGATTTTTTTAATCTTTTTTTGGCCCGTCTTCATGTCCTAAAATGAACCCATTTCTTTTGTATAAAGATGATACAAAGTTACTTAATGGAATTTGATATTTTTAGATTTTTATTTAATTTAATGATATTAAGGTTATATTATTGGCTTTTGCTACTAGGATAGTATAGCAATGAAATAATTTTTCTCCCACAAATCACTGAATCAGTTCTTCCTGATTCACTGAATTCAGTTTCTCCCAGAAACACTGAATCAGTTCTTCAGGTTACATCAAATACTCACCATAAACCTTAAGGACTTAAAGCACTTTGGACCATGGCTAAGGTGAGAAAAACGGGGCTGTGGGGACACACAGGAACGGTGTCCAGGCCGCCAGGACAGAGACAGCGTCCCTGCTTCCTGTTTTCCTCACCAGATTCGATCACTTAGGAGGCCAGAGAGTGGAAAAGAGATGATCCGAGGCCCCACCCCTAATGCTCTATCCCCCTTCAAACCTCAGTTTACTCAGTGTTCAGTCAACGTACCCAAGTTCACACAATGAAAAATAACAACCACAAAACAGGACTATTTTCATAGCTCTATCGCTAGAGGAACCAACCGTCAAGGAGTTACTAGTTTGCAACCCGTCTCCTTCTTTCGCTTGGCTAGCGTTAAGGTGGGCTATTTCTAGGCACCCAGCTAAACAACTGCCCGTTCGAGTCCTGTGCTGCCCCTGTATGAGAGGAAGACCTAAGAAGCGCTGTGGCTTCCGTGATGGAAGAGGAGGCCCGGAACAACGCCAGGCCTGCTGACATCCACCCGCAAACAGCAGGGGTGATGTCCGAAACAGGTACTTTATCCCTTTAACAAATCACAAATCGTATTATGTCATTTCGAATTCCGCTCACCCTGTTAACAGTGGAAAACAATGGCAGGGTTTACTAGATAAATTCTTGACGGATTAGTCACTCCTTATCCTAAACAGAACATACATTTCATAGGTATAATTATGTCAGTTTCATAAACACATTTCTAGTGTCCATGAAATTTGTGTTACATGACATATTCCAGAACTAAATTCCTACATGATCTGCAGACTGTTGGTCCTGAGTTACGTGTCCTTTAACAAAAGCCCGGTGGGATTTTTATTTGTCAATCATATCTCAAAAAAGCCGGGGAAAAAAATTTTCACAACAATTGTTTAAATCTATAAAAACTCCCCCCAAATGTTAAAACCTTAGCGGTGTGTGCGCGTGTGTGGGTGCAACTTGTAGCCTTCCAGCTACTGAAAGAAAGCCAAGAAAACAACACTGCGCTCCTCCCACACTAGCATTCCCCCGCAGCTCTCCTCTTAAGGCAGCCTGTATCCACTCACCGGTGTCTGCATCAACAAAAAGAGGTTCTTATTAGTACCTAAAATTAGATTCATACCTCTTCCCCAGTTGAACTTGAGGTTCTGGGCTTCTGGTACGCTGGGCTGTTTCTGTGGCAGCTGCCGCCGTGGCTCCAATCGACTGGCCCCTCCATGGTTGGCGGGCCCTTGAGCTTCCAGGCACCACTGTGACAAAAGTAAAGTAGCGGCATGAAATCCGGCTGGGAAGCAATGTCTTTGGAGGCGGTCCTCCGAGCAGAAGTCCTGGACTTAAAATTTAAAGAGACGCTATAGCACAGGTGATTTCCCCGGCGTTTCTCGGTACTCAAGCCCTCTCTGCCAAGGGTGGGGTGGCGCCTCCTGGGATGGCTTCTCAGGACCTGCACGGAGCCTTTTGAGAAACACACCTTCTCACTCTGCCCTGGCAGATGCTGACGTGATCCCTCAGGAGAATCACCGCATGCATACGGAAGTTAGTGCGCTGCTCACACGAAAGGGAGAAGCCGCGGGACGTGTTCAGACCCACCGGTTTACGGGGTGTTACTTGAGCCAGCTTTCAACCAGTTGCACAGACCTCGCATCTGTCTATAAGCCTCCTCCAATAAAGCACCAGGGCTGGAGAACCCCAGCACTGCCCTTGGACGCTGACAAGGGTGGGGGGTTCTACTTTAGAGGGCCCCTTCTGGCCCTCCTCGTGCTGCAGCCTCCCCCACAGGGTATGCAGTCTACACAGCCAAAGATCCATGGACCCCAGAGCCCGTGACCTACATTCCTGACCAGGCTCCCCGTACCCAGAATTCCCTGTCCCCAAAGGCCCACACCCACTCCGGGGACTGTACAGGCCTCTTTCCTAGCTCTATTCTCCTGAAAGCTGATTGTGCCATCAGTGCGAGCAGTTCTTGACCTAAGGGAAGCTATTTGCAGGAGCAAGAATAGAACCTGAACCTAGACTGGAGTATCCACATGGGTGAATGCACAAGACTCTTCACAACTCAGGGCACAGCTGGCAGTGGAAAGAGAAGCAGGGAAGCCTACAGACCAGAGGCAACGCTCCCAAGGCCACGACACTTCTGTGGGAACCCTGAAGACTTCAACAGTTCACCCTTCCAGATCATTACGAAGGTCTATTTGCCAGTATTGGAGAACAGAACATACTTCACAGCTTGTTAGCGGGCGATCTCACATATGATACATGGGTCTCCATGTGCACTCTTGTCCTGCGCCCCGCCGGAGTCAGTTGTGGGCCTGGAGAACCCACCTGGACTGAGAAGTCCATGGGCCATACTTAGTTGTACCATGAAGAATATTCATCCTTGAACGGCATACAGTGAAATTAAACTGAAGCTATACAATAGACACTCAAGGTAGCAATGGGGGTACGCTGTGCCCCACACCGTACACATGACCCATTCTCAAACCAGCCGATATGAAACCAGCTTGAGATCAGTCTCCCTCTGCCCTCCTCCTCCTTCCAAGTCAGAGGAGTCCCGGTGAGGAACTCGGGCTGTGGACCAGCAGTTCTGACCTCATGCAGCTCTGACACTTACCAGCAACGTGACTGGGGCCAGGCTATATATTTTCGAGCCTTAGTTTCCCCGGTAAAATGACAACACCCTGCTATCAGGATCCTTGTGATGATTACAGCAGATAAGACCAGTGATGCACTCTGCACAGCACCTGCCACGTACGATTAGTGCTGGCATTAGTTTCATTTGGAAGGGTCTAGGGCACAGGGACTATACCTGCTCTGATGTTTTTTCACCTACCCTGCCTATAAAATACAGGAGAATAGTATCTCCAGATTTCCAACTCTCCATATTGTGCACATTCCCAACAGAGCCAATTACGTGAGCTTGTGCTGAATAGTCCTTATTAACTCAAAGTGGAAGTGCAAAGATTGACATATAGAAGTTCAATTCTGCTCAAATGAAGTCTCAAGCCAACTCGCAGCTCCTTATTTTAGACAAGTTCAATTCTGAACTGCATGAGATGTAACCGGGTTCTCAATCAGGCCACAATGTCTGCGATTCCTGGTATGAATGAGATATTGGATTCCATGGGGTACTAGAATAGAATTTAGGCATTACATGATTTGACTGCTGGTGATAAGCCTTCCTCCTGTGAATCTTAAAAAGGGAGTGGCAGAAGGGAATCCGGGTGAGTCATCAACTAGTACGTTAGTATTTCCTAGCACAATTTGGGAGGGTAGTTTTTCAAGCTGTCATGCCCTATACTTAACAAAATCCTCTTCTCTGTGGCCGAACAAATTCTCAGAAGGCAATGCTGCTAATAATGGATCCTTTGTGCTCAGGATGTAGGGTTAATACACCCCCCTCTCAAGGACTTCTCTGTAACACTCCTCTCCCCTAATGATCTGAAGGTTCCAAAGAAACTAAGAGTAGTCTCTGACCAAACGACCAACAGACATGTAGCTAAAGGGATTTTAAGTAATTGTTCAGACAAAGGACGAGCTGAGACTCCTGAAGACACTCAGTTCACAGCTTACCAGAAATCCAAGGGCACAGACAGCATTGTATAGCATAGAGCATATGTTCCAGAGCCAGAGACATCTAGCAGAAATCCCAGATAGGACCAAACAGGCTGTGTGTGGGAGTAGTTGGGCAACTCAAAGAACTACTCCAAGCCTCGCTTTTCTCATCTGTATGATGGTGATCAGGCCAACCCTGCAGGGCTGTTGTGAACATCAGGAAAAAAAAATCTTTACATCTATGTCCAGACCCAAGAACAGTGCCTGGCACACTGCATATGGTTAAGAAGTAAGAATACTCAACAGCAGGGACTTGCCCACTTATGAACTGAGGCCAGGTATTCTAACCCTATTTATTTTTTTCTAATTTTGTAAACGTTTACTCATTTTTGATAAAGACGGAGCGTGAGTGGGGGAGGGGCAGAGAGAGACACACACAGAATCTGAAGCAGGCTCCAGGCTCTGAGCTGTCAGCACAGAGCCTGATGAGGGGCTCGAACTCATGGACTGTGAGATCATGACCTGAGCTGAAGTCAGATGCTTAACCGACTGAGCCACCCAGAGACCCCTTCTACCCCTACCTATGACATTAACTGCTGGTCTACCTTTTAAAGGCCTACAAACCATAAAAGCTATAAAACTAGGAAAATGCAGAAGAGAATATAAAGAAAGCAAGACTTTGTAACTCCTGGACAAACCCAAAAGGTGAAGCATTCAAAAGTATATATATGATTTAAGAGGTTCATGGGTATTAACTGGTTCTCCAAAACCAAATTATTTAATATTTTGGATGCTTAGGGATAGGGCAGGGGAGGTTACAAAGCAAGGCACATAAGTACTTTAATATATAATGAAGCCATCTTTTTTAAGTTTATTTATTTATTTTGAGAGAGAGAAATGAGGGTGGGGGGACAGGGGCAGAGAGAGAGGGAGACAGAGAATCCTAAGCAGGCTGTGCATTGCAGAGCCTGATGTGAGGCTTGAACTCACAAACTGTGAGATCATGACCTGAGCCAAAGTCGGATGCTTAACCGACTGAGCCACCCAGGCACCCCAGAGCCACTTCCTATCACATAGGAGATGAGATTTGTTTCAAAAGGTACTTATAAAAATAGGTAACATTTTAAAAACTAACAAATAACTGGGGCACCTGGGTGGCTCAGTCAGTTAAGCATCCGACTCCTGATTTTGGCTCAGGTCATGATCTCACAGTTCATGAGTTTGAGCCCCACATCGGGCTCGGCACTGAGCCTGCTTGAGATTCTCTCTCTCCCTCTCTGTCTCTGTCTCTCCCCTGCTCTCTCAAAAATAAGTAAATAAAGTTTAGAAAGTTAAAATGAACATAAATAACATTAGATATTGTGATTATTAATAAACATTTGGGGAGGGGAGGCTTTAAAAAAAGAACTATTTTCTGGTATGGCACCAAAATGTTCTAATGTCCTTAATTAAAACATTGATACTCTTCTTCATTATTCTAGATTCTTTTTCTAATTATGAAAGACATCAGACGCCTGGGTAGCTCAGCTGGTTAAGCGTCTGACTTTGGCTCACGTCATGATCTCATGGTTTATGGGTTCGAGCCCAGCGTTGGGGTCTGTGCTGACTCTCAGAGCCTGGAGCCTATTTTGGATTTTGTGTCTCCCTCTCTCTCTGCCCCTCCTCTGCTCATTCTCTGTCTCTCAAAAATAAATAAACGTTAAAAAGAAAGAAAGAAAGAAAGAAAGAAAGAAAGAAAGAAAGAAAGAAAGAAACATATGCTCAGTGTTGAAAATTTGGAAAGAAAAGGCAAAAAGAAAAAACAATAATTCATTAGTCTAACAACTTTCTAATTCAAAAATATATATAGTATATACAGTATGTGGTCCACGTCAAGGAGTTTATTGATTCTGTAATATGCTAAAAACTTAGTGTAAAACTTTGTACTTTTACTTTCAGAATTCGTTTTCAGAAATACTACTCAATTTTTTCTAACTCAGATGTTAATTCCTTCATATCAACAAGATGATTAAAGTATTATAACTACATCTTAAAAATCAGAGTTCATAATTCAATTGGACTTCAAATCCACATTTGCTATGGTTTCTGAATCCTTCCGCTTAGTTACTTATAATCTGGAACAAATCATTTAAAGCTTCTTAGATTGTTCTATGACCTCAAATCTAAAACCTGTAAGACTCTGCCACAGAAATGGCTGATGAAAGAAAAGGCTAATTCAATACATCTTTCAGGCACATTACTGGCACTGTGCTTCCTCTTCTTAAAAAAAAAAAAAAAAAGATGCCTTTTGCTCCACGTACCCTTTGTGCCTTGGCCCTCACCACAAACTGGGTCTTTATTATCTTCCTCAGAAAGGCACCTGTAATAAGATATGGAAATTCAAAGTGGATTCTCTCCATTCCCTCCTAGTAGGTGCCAGACTGAAGAATTTGGGAACTTCTTAGAATATAGCAGGTCTGTGTCCGGTCATCATTCAAATGCGTTAACTAAGCATCTTAGTGTGCCCCAGCCTTTTACATAATAACTGAACATTTAAGGGTCTCAATGTATCTACTGCATGACAGGCACTGTGCTCCAAGCTTTACTGGCATCCAGCTAATCTTCATGCCAAGTCCGTGAAGTATATTATCTTTCTCCTTTCGCCTTTACCAAAACTCAAGCCAGGTGAGTGCCTTACTCAAGGGGTCACAGTTAAAAATGCTGCAGAGTTAGTGTGCCAACCAGGTGTTTCTCGCGCAAACTCCTCAGCTCATCCTAGAAGCACCCTACATTCAAAATTTGCATGAGAAACATGTTGGGTTGTCACTAGGTCTTGCTCGTTCTCCAAAAATCTCTAGGAAATACTAGCCCAGACTCCCTCGCAGTGGGTGCTGCCTAAGGACAAGTGAGCACCGGGTGAGGAGCAGTGGGCACACTGCGACCTCCATCACCAGGGAGGGAACCCCATGACCCATGTCCGTGGTGATGACGGTGATGATGCCTTAGTTACCGTCCTCAGTGGTAGGTCCGTAACACACCCTCCCTCCCATAATGCTCACAACCCGTGACGTTCATTATTATGCTTTTACAGATAAGAAATAAGGTGCGGATAAATCCCGGCACTGCTCACGGTAACCCCGCTGACTCATGGTGCTCCGGGACCTCTCCTGGCCGCGTCCCAGGGACCCCAGAAGACCCGGTACCGCCCCGCCTTCAGCCCCTCCCAGGGGAGGGCCCCTTTCCGGTCCCTTCTCCAGGTCGCCCCTCGCCCCATAGCGCGGAGCTTCCTGCACCGCTCCCGGAACCCCCTCAAGCCGGAGGGCCCCGGCGCGAGCTGCGCTGCCCACGCCGTCGCAGGGACCCCGGCAGCGGTGGCGGCCGCGACAGCCTCACTTACGCCGATCGCGGAGCAGGGCGCCCGCAGCTCGCAGGGCCGCAGCCATGTTGATGCCGCCTGAGAGCTTTCCCGGGGCAGCTTCGGCCCGGGACTCGGGTTCCTCCCACGGCGGCGCGATCGGGTATCGGCCCGGAGAGCTCCGAGCTGCTGGCACTGCCACCACAGGCCGCCTTATCTTAAGTTGCGGCCCCCTGCGCCCTCGCGGCGCACCCGCTCATTCGCTGCCTGGCCGGGCCTAGCCGGGGCTCGGGGGCGGGGCCAGGGGAAGACACGCCCCTCGAGACAGCTGGCCCGGGCGTGGGGCCTTCGGCGGGGGGAGGGGGGGTGGAAGGGGGAAAAGGGGCCCGAGGCTGTGCTAGCGGCCCCGCCCCACCAGCCGTCAGTTCCAGCCCAGCAGCCCCTCTCCCGCCCCCGGTCACCCTGAACGAACGCCCTGGTTGCATCTGCCAGTCTGGCCAAGGCGGAAACCGCCGCCACAACTCGGCAAAGGGCTCTCCAGACTTTTTCAATACTATGACTTAGATATGAGAATGCTTTTGCCTCACTTCTCCAGTTTGCTTGCCTCGTTATAGTACAACTGTGCCGACCCTGCTTTGTTATAAGCTTGGTTTTCAGAATAGGAAAAGGAATTGTTTTATATAAGACACTTGTGAATGACATCTTTAATTTCCCTGTGGCATCTCTATACAGCACAGTTTGACAGGCGGGACCAGAAAGCAAACATTATACTGCTAACGTGAGAACGTTAGGAAAAGCGAAGGCCAGTCCAGCAAATGGGTTTTTGGGAGGGATGGCATGGTGAAGTTTGCCCGTATATCTGCGCACCGTCGCAAGGTAGCTCTCTGGTCCCAATCCCTCACATGCAACAGGCACTGCTCTCAATTCTAGCCATTCCTGCATTCCCACACCTCCACCTGCCAACCGTACCCATTGTTCTGTGTGCCTTGAAGTACAAGACCAACCTTGGAACAGAAAGGTCTCAGGCGTTATTCATTTGTTGAACAAGTATTGACCACCTACTGTGTGCATTGGAAAAACAGCAGTGAACAGAGAAGACAAGGGTTGAGGGAGACACAAAATAATCAGGATATGTATTGTTGGGGTGATGATGAGCGTTAGAAAGAAGGAAGTAATGGGGCGCCCGGGTGGCTCAGTCGGTTAAGCTGCCGACTTCGGCTCAGGTCATGATCTCGCGGTCCGTGAGTTCGAGCCCCGCATCGCGCTCTGTGCTGACAGCTCAGAGTCTGGAGCCTGTTTCGGATTCTGTGTCTCCCTCTCTCTGGCCCTCCCCCGTTCATGCTCTGTCTCTCTCTGTCTCAAAAATAAATAAACGTTAAAAAAATTTAAAAAAAAAAAGAAGGAAGTAATATAAGGGAGATGGAGAAGGGGAGACTCTACTGCAATCTGAAATAGATAGGTCAGAGAAATTCTCACTGACATCTGGACAAAGGCCTGAAGGAAGTAGGGGGGCAAGCTATGTGGAATATTTTGGGACGATGGAGTCTGAGTTGAAAACCACTTTTCTGTAGCTAAAATTTGTTCCTGGTTAGTTTATTATTAAAGTTGGTCCTCCTTATGGTTATAAGCCAAATATAAAACATCAAATTAAGTGCCTTTCATATTACCTACATGATCTTCAGATCCAAGCAGATGCCCCCTGAGAAATGGACAGTAAAACTTGCCCCAAGTGCTAAACTGCTCTCCTACATATTCTGCTAACTCTCTACGCTCATAATGAAAATTACATGCATTTAATTTGACCTTTGGAGGTGATCTTCATAATGTACTTCTCTACCTAAAGCTTAAACACATTTCTTTTAAGTAAGCTGCACAGAAAGCCTCTACGTTTTGAAATGCTGTGCTGGTCGAAGTGTAGACAAGTCCTGAGAACTGGGAAAGGCTAACTAAGGGTTTTAGATGTTTGAGCTGGATAGGCTCTTAGCTAGTCTGAAGGCTCTGGATAAGTCACCCCTGCCTCCCCAGGGCTGTGCCCCTTCTGCTAGGTGGAGATAACAAGGGGCTTCTGGCCCCTCCTAGAGAAATGCTGATGATTAGTGACAATGCACAAAGGTGCCAAATCTCACATAATCAACAGCTAGGACGGGTATCTGCCCAGGAACCAGCAACACATGCTTTATGAAATATATCAACATAATAACATTTTTAAAAACGAATTAGTAGTTGCATACATTTTATTCACATCTTATATTTTCATTTTTACTCACTTGAAAAAAAAATGCAAAATCCCTTATGTACAAAACCCCCCGATGCACATATTAAGACTCATAGGTTATAGGTGGAAACAGAACTTCATTATTTTTCCTGAACAGAGAGTATCATAAAAACTGTTATTTCTAATCTCTGGCTTATTTCTCACAAATATCAAATATAATAGCTTCCCAACAAATACATTTTTATGTTTTTATGAAATGAAAGCAGATAAAATGCATTTTATACTGGTCGTTTCCAAAACTGATTAGAAAACACAGCCCGTCACCCAGAAATTCTAAATGTGGGTTTACTAAGGAAACCAGAAAACCCCTTAAACAGCTAAGCAAATTTATAAAACAATAAGAGATTTGTGTGTGTGTGTGTGTGCATATGTACATATAAATGCATTTTTTTCTGGCTTACATATTTGTAACAAAGGTATATACCACTTGTTTTAGCAAACAGAAGGCCAAAGGCACAGTCTCAGGGTCAACTCGATAAGCCGCACCCCCACCGCACAGGAGAAATGTTGTCTGAAACTGGGTGACTTAATTAGTGAAAAAAAGCACTCTCCTGTCACAGACAGCCCTATGAGTTCAGCCTTTGGTCCTAAATAAAATGAACTTGTTGGTTTCAGCTCAATGCTTCAGGGAAGGGCAGGGGGATCACCTAATTCATTATTTGTCATGATTGGCACCTCTGAGCTACACACACCAAATTTAGATTACTCAATTCTGTCTCCTTAATCAGAAAAACAACAGGGCAAGAAGGGGTGGTGTGCAGCACAAGAGAAACCGTGGCTGCGTGAGGCAGACAAATGGTGAGCTGTAATGATCACTCAGAGGAATCTGATCGATTGTCCCCACAATTGTTTTACAGCAAAGAGGCCACCAAATCCAGGCCAATGTGGTGTGCATTTTGACTTCCTCTCTTAACCACACAGAGCCTTAAGCCACGAGTGGTGAGGGATTTATTAGTCCATCTGTACATATTTACTGAGAGTCCACGATAAGCAAAGCATGTATCAGGCAACGGGAAGGATAAAAAAGTAAACAGCAAAATGTACTCTCAAGGAACTCATTCATTTATGAAGCAAATAGCATGGAGAGCCTACCTATGTCAGGTACATAGTAGGCACTGGGTTTGCAGCAATGAACCACACTGTTTTGTACTTTCATGGATCTTAGGCTCTTTTTTTTTTCTTTTTAGGTTTATTTATTTATTTTTGAGAGAGCGGGGGAGGGCCAGAGAAAGGGAGAGACAGAAGCCCAAGCAGGCTCCGCACGGTCAGCGCAGAACCTAATGAAGGACTCAAACCCACGAACCGTGAGATCATGACCTGGGCCGAAATCAAGAGTCAGACGCTTAACCGACAGAGTCCCCCAAGCCCCCGCCCTGGAACTTACATTCTTGACGGCAAGGAAGACAATAAGTGAAAGATACACAATATAATGTCGGGCGTGACTAGGGACCACGAAGAAAAGTGAAAAAGGCAAAGGAGCGGAGAGAGGCAGGAAGCGCTAGTTTGGGTGGAGCAGCTGGACATAGCCTCTCTGCAAAGGTGGCATTTGAGCGGGGATCCATGGAGAGCGAGGGGGCTCTCTGCCGAAGGGCTTTGCAAGCAGAGGGACCAGCGAGGCGGGAACACATCTGAAGCTTAGGCTAGTTTCCTGGGGCTGCTGGGACAAAAATACCACAAACCAGGTGGCTGAAGACAACAGAAATGCACAGCCCTGAAGGCTTAGAAGTCCATAAGCAAGGTGCCAACAGGACCGTGCTCCCTCTTAAATCTGTAGAGGAGAATCCTTCCCTGTTTTTCCCAGCTGCCGGGGTGGCCAGCAATCCTCAGCCGTACTTGGTCTGTAGCTGCATCGCTCCATCTCTGCCTCCATCGTCACTGGACTTTCTCTGTGGCTGTCCTTTCGTAACCATAAGGACACCAGTCATATCGGGGTTTTGTTGAATACTGGCCTACCCTAGGGACCTAGCCTATTGACCTCATCTTAAATTAATTACATCTGCAAAGATCCTATTTCCAAATAAGGTCACATTTGCAAGTAGCAGAGGTGAGGGTTTCTACATATCTTTGTAGGGGACACAACCCATAGCAAGGCTTTTTTTATTTTTTATTTTTTTAATGTTTATTTATTTTTTGAGAGAGAGAGAGACAGAGAGACAGAGTGTGAGCGGAGGAGGGGCAGAGAGAGAGAGAGAGGGAGACACAGACTCTGAAGCAGGCTCCAGGTCCTGAGCTGTCAGCACAGAGCCCAACGTGGGGCTCAAACCCACAAGCTGTGAGATCATGACCTGAGCTGAAGTCAGACGCTCAACTGACTGAGCCACCCAGGCACCCCCATTAAAAAAAAATTTTTTGGGGGGCGCCTGGGTGGCTCAGTCGGTTAAGCTGCCGACTTCGGCTCAGGTCATGATCTCGCAGTCCGTGAGTTCAAGCCCCGCGTCGGGCTCTGGGCTGACGGCTCAGAGCCTGGAGCCTGTTTCAGATTCTGTGTCTCCCTCTCTCTGACCGCCCCCCGTTCATGCTCTGTCTCTCTCTGTCTCAAAAATAAATAAATAAACGTTAAAAAAAAATTTTTTTTTAATGTTTATTTTTTTTGAGAGAGACAGAATGTGAGCGGGGGAGGGTACCCATAGCAAGGCTTTTGAGGAACAGCAAGGGGACCCATGTGTCTTAAGCAGAGCGTGTGGGTAAGCGGCAAGAAACTTGGGCCGATTGATGCAGGACTTTGTAGGTGACGAAACACTGTGGTCCCCAGAGCCATCTCCCTTTAGCACAGTGATCCACAGTGTTTCAGAAGGTTCACTTTGCAGTGTGGGAAATAGATGGGAGGTCCTTAGCCAGTATTAAGACACTTGCCATGTGACCAAATTCGTTCATTTTCTTCTCTGGGTTGTGGGGTTTTTTAAGTTCATATGGGTCAGAGTGTTTTTTCCCAGAGAGTTCTCTGCTCCCTGGCTGGTGGAAGGATCCCTAAAAGACTTTCTGGTTTGACTCTGCCAGCATCCAGGGATCCCGCCAGTCTTAGACAGGGTGGGTGTTCATTTCTCAGCTTGGTTATCCTGCTCCTGGCAGTTGTGTAAAAACCAGGGGCGTTGACTCTTTCCAGGAAGCTCTCATTCCCTATGCAGAGCCCTGAGCAGATGGCAGCCTTCCTTGTCCTTCTCTGGGTCCCAAGGCCAATTTTCTAGATCACTTCTCACAGAAGAACCAGCCCCGAGGCCCTGCTTCATGCAAGAAGGGATCCTGCCCTTTTTCCACCTTTCTGTCTGGGCATTCTTGGAGCTGGGTACACAATGCATTCACTTTGTGGAAACTCATGGAGTTGCACATTTATGATACGTGACCTTTTCTGTAAGTTATATTTTAATAAAAATATATTAATAATATATTCAATAAAACAGTAAATATTAATATACAATATAATAATATATTAATATATATTTAATAAAACATATTTAATAAAAATATATTTAAAAAGCACCTTCCCTGTGTCTTTATCTGGGCTCAGTTCTCCCCCTAACCCTCAACCCGAACCTAAAAGCCCTGGCTTTGAGACCCTCAGACCTCCCTGCCCTCTGCTTCTAATGCCTAGAGATATGCCTTTCACACTCAGCCGAGATTTGGGGGGTGGAGGGAATTATTATGTTTATTTAGTAAATCGATCTGTTTACCGCAGGGGAGCTAGAGGTGACCAGAGGTTTCCCAGATAAAAGTCAGTGATGACTTCAGGCTGAGAGGAGGAAGGAATGCTTTTTCATCCAAGTGGTCTCAGAACTTACAAGAAGAGAGGAACAGGAAGGTCTTCAACGTTAGGGGACGCCATGGAGGCAGAAAAGCACACAGTACCCAAGAGCAAAGCATTCACGTCATCACTGCACAGGGTGGGGGAAGGACTAAGAGTTAAAAGCTGAGGGGCTTACGGACTGGGGATAGTCGTGACGGTCCCTGAGAAGCGGAGCCTGCTGGGGGCTGTGCTCTGAGGAAAACAGTTGAGCGAGTGGTGTGCAGGCTACAGAGCGCGAGACACGTGGGGTGGGGAGAACAGGTAGGAGACAGGAGACAGTGCTGGTGGTTTCAAGCACAAACCTAGGAGTGGGGAGAAAAGGGAACCACTGCAACAGAATTTTGGGACCCGGAAGGCAGATGGATAAATGGCTAATGACTTAGCAACCCAAGAACCCTAAGCTGGCCATCCTAAGAACCATCGAGAGTCACACGACAGAATCCCTAGGCGGCTCAGGATTGGCGCTACCAGGTGGCTCTGGGGATGGGGGTGGAGAGAGGGATGCTAGGAGACGGATTGAAAGTTGGGTAAAGAAGTCAGACTTCCCAGATCCCCCCAACTGCAGCAGCCGGCTGGAGGTGAGGTTGCTGGGAGGCCGCCCAGGGCTCTGGGCTGAAGATAGCAGGTGCACTGCAGAGCAGGTGCGCATCTACCCACACGCTGGAAGCCTTTCCAGCCCTGTTTGGAATTCTCGGCAGGTAACCACGAAACACTGCCCGACAACTGAGGAGAGCCTCTAACTGGAAAAAGACACCCAGCCAAGTAGAAGAAAACAATATGGAGGAAACAGGGAAGATGCAGTTAGAAAATGTGGAATAGAGACCTTAGAGACGGAACTTTCTGAGGTCAGAATAAGAATTAAAAAAATTTTTTTAACCTTTACTCTGCTAAGAGATGAAAAACTCAATAGAAGGACTGGGAAAAAGTTGAGGAACTTCCAGAAAATACCAAACCCCCTCCCCCACCAAAAAAAGATAAAAGAACATTTAGGGGCGCCTGGGTGGCACAGTGGGTTGAGCGTCGAACTCTCGAATTCAGCTCACGTCATGATCTTGCAGTGCATGAGTTTGAGTCCCACATCAGGCTCCACGCTGACAGCTTGGAGCCTACTTGGGATTCTCACTCTTTCTTTTCTTTTCTTTTCAACATTTATTCATTTTTGAGAGTGAGGGAGGCAGAGCATGAGCGGGGGAGGGGCAGAGAGAGAGGGAGACACAGAATCGGAAGCAGGCTCCAGGCTCTGAGCTGTCAGCATACAGCCTGACGCGGGGCTCGAACCCACAAACCATGAGATCATGACCTGAGCCGAAGTCAAACACTTAACTGACTGAGCCACCCAGGTGCCCCATCTCGCTCGCTCTTACTCTCTGCCCCTCTCCCGCTCACACGTTTGCTCACTTGCTCTCTCTCTCAAAATAAAAACTTAAAAAAAAAAGAACACTTAAAAAGCCTTATATCTGAATAATAGTTTTAGAAAGAAAGCAAAACAAAAACAAAACAGAAGGGAGACTTTCAATGAAGCAACTTAAGAAACTTCTTCACAGCTCCAGGGCACGATTTTCTGGATGTAAAAGGGACTGGTCAACCATCCAGTGGGAATGAATGCAAAGTCCCAAGAAATATGAAATTTTGGAACACTGGGGGCAAGTTTTCCAGAAAAGACAGGTCATATGGAAAGGACCAGGTGTGAGAATGCTTGGGAATTCTCAGTAGCAACACGGGAAGTCAGGACTTCAAAATTCTGAAGGAAACGTGCTTGTTGGCCCACATTTTAATATGGAGACTATGGTTCAAGTGCAAAGATAGATCAAGAGCGTGTCCAGATATGCAAGGTCTCAACGAATTTACTCTCCCCACAGCCTTCCTCAATAAACTACTGGAGAATGTGTGCCACCAAAATGAGGAAGTAACCCAGGAGGGAAACATAAAATACTGGGAATAAGATGTCCGATACAGAAATAGGATGTCCGACACGGAAAGGCAAAGGGAACTGTGAAAGACAACTCTGGATAACTGTGTTCCGTGAACAGAGGGTGGATAATTGAGACTAAAGCAGACAGAGGCTCCAGAAGCTTCTGTGGGAAGATGGAACTATGACTACCTGATGTTCTTCACTAATCACATTAGTAACGTTTCATGAGGTAGAAAGAAACTTTCCAGAATAAGAAACCAAACCGTTTAATTGACCAGTGATTACCAATACGACTATAGTATTTGGACATCATGACGTACATACCTTTTTGTTTTTTCTAGAAGGGTTGAATGAAATGTGCTGATTCTAAGTTTTAAAACACTTCAAATTTGGGAGTTTAAAACTTTATTCTGCCACTTACTAACCATGCAGCTTTGGGCACGTGCCTTAACCTTTCTCAGCCATTGTCTTAGGGTTAATACAAATTACCCGAAGGTTACCGTGAGGACAGAAGCACAGGACAGTGCGTGGCCTGACACAAAGCCCTACTTGCAGCACCGGTGGCAGCTGTCCTAACTTCGAGAACTTGTCAATATGCCTTGAACGCTAAATGGAGTCACATGTAGTGCTTTTGTAGCCATTGGCCGGTATTGAACAGCCTCGGCCTTACCCAAATTTTCCAACTACAGTGACTAATGGGAGATAATTAAATGATAGGAATAATTAAATTACTATAACCTACAGTGATAGTAAGAAAGGCTTAAGGTTGCGTTTAGAAGCAGTAGGGAGCTGGGGCGCCTGTGGGGGTGGGGCTCAGTTGGTTGAGCATCTGACTCTTAATCTTGGCTCAGGTCACGATCTCACGGTTCGTGGGTTCGCGACCCGCGTCAGGCTCTACACTAGCAGTGCAGAGCCTGCTTGGGATTCTCTCTCTCTCAAAATAAATAAGCTTAAAAAAAGAAAAAAAAAGTAGCAGGGAGCTACTCAGTGATGGTCAACCTGGCTGTCCAAAAGCCCCACCTGGGTAGCTTCTGCAAGACATCCAGGACCCATCCCTGAACTTTGGATTCAATTAGTCTGGGATAAGACCCAGACATCGGCATTTTTAAGGTCCCCGAGTGATTCCAGTGCGTGGGAAGGAAGGTTGCTTCTGACAGGGTCGTACTGCCCTGTACACTGAAGAAGAAAGTTTTAGTAAATGCTAGAGGCAAGCAGGTGCGGAGCGGGGAGGGAGACGCTGAGCAAAAAGGTAAAAGCTGGGTGGCTGCAAGCGGCTGCCAGACACAAGAGGGAGAGTTAATACCAAAGTCGTTTGAATTGCCGAGTAGCCTCCCGTCCGTCTCCAAAACCTCAAGCGGGCCTGTTGCACAAGCAGCAAAGGTAAAGGGGGTTGAGGGGGAAGAATCAACTTAAAGAGCCACGTCAGGAAAGAGCCGTGAGAGGACAGTCCCGCAGGAACAGGAACTCGGAACTGGGTGTCTATGGCTGGACACACGGTGGGGCCTCAGGATGGGGCTGTGACACCAGGTGGCAGTAACAACTACACGGTTAAGGGAAGAACGTCCGCGTGCATGAGGTTTGCTGCTCGCCACGCTCAGATTCTTGGCCCGATGTCACCATGACCTTGACGCATTTATCCCCACCTAATCCCACAGCTCTCTCAGTATTCAAAATTCTCCATTCATTTACACAATTAAAATTTAGACTAACTGGGTCCAACCTCTTCCTCAAATTCTGATCAAATGAACTCCCTAGTTGAATCCAGTCAGAGCTCATTCACTTTCTTCCAAGTACTTTTTACTTAAAGATACAGGCCAAATATACACTATATCTTTTTAAGTTTATTCATTTATTTTGGAGGGGGTGGCGGGCGGGGGGGAGGAGGGGGGAGAGAGAGAGAGAGAGAGAGAGAGAGAGAAAGAGAGAGAGAGAATGCATGTGTATGAGTGGGGAAGGGGTAGACAGAGAGAGAGAGAAAATCCCAAGCAGGCTCCACACTGTCAGTGCAGGGCCCAATGTGGGGCTCAAACTCATGAACCGTGAGATCATGAGCTGAGCCTAAATCGAGTCAGACACAACCGACTGAGCAGGCCAGGCACCCCACAGGCCAAATATACTATAAATGCCCCATTTCCATCTGCCATTTCACTTAATTGCAAAATAGGATATAATCTAATGTGTCCAAAAATAACAAAGATTACAAAACTTAACTAGAACCCGCATCTAATTTTTAAAACTTGTTCCTCTTCACTATTATGTAATTTTAATAAAGCTACTAAATTTGGTAATATCTAACTTCCCATATACACATTATGAAAAATAAAAAGATTGACAAAAATGAAAAAGGCATGAACTAATGTAAGACTGAGATGTTCAGCTTTAGAAAAATTAAGCCAGCAAATAGTTTTTACGTGTGTCCATTTATTGATTGCTGGGAATACAGCCTATTGAGAATACATGACATGCATTTTGGGAGAGAAATTAACCAAATCTGAAATGAAGGCATTCAATAAGCCTGCTAGGAGTTAATAAGGTAACACAGATTAGATCTAAAGACACGGTGTGGGAAGACTCAGACAGCCACGTACAATTGTCATTAAGATTCCAGCTGCAAATTCTTTTGGAATTTATTTATTCTTAATTACTTAGAAATTACCAGGAAAGAGGGAAGCTCACTGCCTCTTTAGCTTAACCTAACGCTAGGAAGCAAAAAAAAAAAAATTTTTTTTTGCTGTAACTTCGAATTGTTTAGGGCAATTCCATTTTTACAAATTCTTCCACACCAATTCATATGCTTCAGAATTATAAGCAGCTCTACACAATTAGACAAGATTAATAACCAATGCAAAAGTGTGTTTGTTTGATTCCAGTATCTATTATTGAATCACATTGTTCTAATACTAGCAGATTTTTACACCACACTGTTAATTTTCCCCCAAGATGTTCTAACTCACGGATACAATAAAATGACATAAATTAAAGAATTCCAGTTACACTTAACAGGACGAAACGATTAAGTTACTGGAATGTCTTAGTCCATAATTAAAACCTGTTTAAGTATATATGCGGCATATATGATGCAAAAATTATAACCTATAATTAGATAAAAATGCTGAAATGGATTTATAACTGTAGTGTTACATGCCACATGTTTCCCCCAAACTTTCTGATGGATATTGTTTTTTTAAATGACAATACCAAAAAAAACCAAAGACAATATGGATGTTACTTGATATTCAAATGATTTGGATTGCTTTTGGTGGTAGAGAAAAAAGAAATAGATAAACATGAATGGAATAAAAAAGGGAAGATTTTGGCTTTTTTTTGAAAGAGGCAGTCTGTTCCTTTCATAAACTGTATTCTTTGCTTCATGTTTCTGGAGGAATCAGTTATGGTTTGCAACGCTGGACAAATCGTGGGTATAAGCATACGTCTCGGATGTGATACCTATTCAGAATCCAGGTCAAGAATCGTTCCAAGCCCAAGCCATATCCGCCATGAGGACATGTGCCATATTTTCTCTGTTTAAAAAAAAAAGAACAGATGTTTAAAATTTTGTCTAAGATATTAAAATTTTTCTACTGTGAAATGAGTTCACTTATCGTGGTTAAGAATTCAACTCTATTTTGAATTTTTTTAAATGTTATCTGTGTGTGTGTGTGTGTGAGAGAGAGAGAGAGAGAGAGAGAGAGAGAGAGAGAAGCAGAGAGAGGGGCGAGGGATCCGAAGCAGGCTCCGCACTGTCAGCACACAGCCCAATGCAGGGCTCGAACTCACAAACGGTGAGATCATGACCTGAGCCGAAGTCAGACGCTCAACCAACTGAGCCACCCAAGCGCCCCAAGAACTGAACTCTTATTCTATTTGCTTTCATAGGTCACGTGTGTAGAAATGATTTGGTATGAAAAATAAACCAGGGGTTAAGTGTCACCCTGAAAAGAAGAGATTTCAAACTTTTAAACTAAGTCAACGTCTCTGTTTATCAGAGGGAAATGCAAGCTAGCCTCGACGCTGGTAGAATCTAACAACAATTTTTTAAAATTTTAGTAGCAGTGGCAAGGCCAGCAGCTAGGAGCTTTTCAAATGAAGTGCACATATTATTGGACAAAAGTAAAACTAGTAATAATCCCATGCCACACTATTAGAACATCAAGCTGAATATAGCTCGTTCAAACACCAAAGTACCACACTGACTTCTCGCCTTTTAGGTTTCAATTTATACAGAACTATTATAATGAAAACATTTAAGAGTGTAAAAACCAAAACAAAACTGTTCTTACCTGATCTGTGTACCAGTAGTAGGGAGTGGGGTCAATCCCTTCCCTTTTATAACCCGCCAGCATTTCTTCACTATCCCAGATACGCATTGAGCCTCCCACAATCTCACCAACATTTGGCATCAACACATCCACCTTTAAAAACAAGTAAATAAAATGCAGTTACTACCAAGCCGTCAGTCATGACACGGCTCTAGTTTCAAGGAAAACCACAATGAAGCTCTTAGAGCTAACAGAGCACTACGGATGTAATATTCAAATCCTGTAATTTAACAAGAAATGTTAAACCCGATCAGAAGACAAAACCCACTTCTTTAAATATTGCCATTCTAGATGTGTAATGCAGCATTTGCCATGAGCTGTATCTTATTCCAGTGGCAGTCCCCACCCCCTTAAGGAGCAAAATTATGATCTGAATCACAAACTGACAGATTCCGTAAGGCGCGAATCCTCAGGACATCGCTGCATGTAGAAGGACTTGATCTCTACGGGAAATCGACATAGCAAGATGGGCTCATTAATGGTGTCCGTCATCAGTCTCTCAGGAGCTTCTGGGATATCCTGTGGTGAAAGAAGGCTTCATTAACATTTACTACTCGAAAGGCAACAAGACGGAGGCAGCTCTCACCCAGAAGCAGCCCTTATCTCGGGAACGCAACACAGCAGAGAATACACACCCACCCACAACCCATACCCATGGGTGGAAGCAACAGTTTCTTCCAAAAACAATCAAGGTATTTTAAAAACTCACACGCAGTTATTAAACCAACCGCAAAAAGATCCGCTTCCTTCTACAGTACATCTCAAGAGCCATGCTGCTTGAGAGATGAAAACCAAACCACTCAAGTCGTTATCACTGTGACTAGATACTGTTCGGTTTCTTTTCTCAGGGGCCAGTTTCGTCTAGCTCTGAAGCAAACATGGTCCGCTTAGTCCCATATGGCATAAGCTCATCAGTGAATGCTCCAGAATATCACTGGTCTATGCACGGTGTGTTATTAATAACACTAATCTTCAAACTCTCCTGTCATCTGTACTTCTTTTCCTGTTACAATAAATCTATGTGGCTTCAATGGTAGGAAGACAAGAGTCATAAGACAAATAACAAGTGTCAAGTTCCTAAGCGTAACCGCACGTAGAATAGTTAGCCGAGAAATGTTAGATGATGAAGAACAGGGCTAATCTGCTTCTCATTCGAAACATCATCTGGGTAAACCACACATAAATTCAAGTTAAACCTGAAAAGTCTTGTCTCAGTACAAACTGACCGAGAGAACAGGACAAGACTCATTGGTATGTTTAACCTAAGAGCCAAACCGGAGCTTAGCAATCACCCGGCACAGGGGTCACCAAGCCCCAGTCCCAGGAGGCCTGTGCCCTCTAAAGTAAAGAGAGGAAATGGGAGATGAGTTGGATAATACTGGTCCCTCAGCTTTCGTCTGCTTTACCTACTAGAGTGAGATTTAACTGGGAGGAAATGGTATTAAAAAAAAAAAAATTAACGTTTATTCATGTTAGAGAGAGACAGGGAGAGAAACAGAGTGTGAGCAGGAGAGGGGCAGAGAGAGAGGGAGACACAGAATCCCAAGCAGGCTCCAGGATCTGAGCTGTCAGCACAAAGCCCGACGCGCGGCTCGAACTCACGAGCCGTGAGATCATGACCTGAGCCGAAGTTGGATGCTTAACCGACTGAGCCACCAGGCGCCCCGGGGAGGAAATGGTCTTACTGCACATTCCAAAAAGTTGGAGGACCACGTATGTACTCTGGTGTCCTCATGTGTACGGGATGACATCAGCGTACAATAAATGCTGACAAGCTTCGAGGGCCTTTTGAGCCTCAAAGCATTCAATTCACGGAGTCCTCACAACTTGGCAAAGCTGCTCTTACCTCCACAGTGGAGATAAAGAACCAGGGGGTGGGGTCACTGGCCTCCCATTACTCAGCAGTAAGGACACAGGTGGGAGCTAAGCCCACCTGGAGGGCTTCTTACTCCAAACATTGTGCTCTTTCCACTCAACTTTGTGACACTACTTTGCTAAGTTTTAGGTAATAACGATTCTCAAATCTTCAATACAAACATTTTTTTAAAGTGTTTCCTTATTTTTTGAGGGAGAGGGAGGGAGAGGGAGGGAGGGGGGGGAGAGAGAGAGAGAGAGAGAGAGAGAGAGAGAGAGAGAGAGACAGAACATGAGCGGCAGAAGTGCAGAGAGAGAGAGGGAGACACAGAATCCGAAGCAGGCTCCAGGCTCCGAGCTGTCAGCACACAGCCTGACGTGGGGTTCAAACTCACGGATCACGAGATCATGACCTCAGCCAAAGTTGGACGCTTAACCTACTGAGCCACCCAGGCGGCCCCAAAATTTTGTTATTATACACCACCAACTGAAACACTAGAAGTAATTTATAGAGGTCTAATATACTGTTTGTCCTCTCTGTAAATTCCTTCCAAAAATGAAACAAAACTCTAGTTAGCAGTAGCTACTCATATATATATATATATTTTTAAATAGCAATACTCAAATTTTATCTATAAAAACAGATTTGCAAATACTATGTAAGAAATGATTAAATGCACAGGGAAGAGGGCTTAATAGTGTTAACAATCTATACCTCTAATATACATTCCCAGTTTATCTGAAACACTAGACCACCTTCCCCATCAAGACCACCTTACCCTGCTCTCTTGGTTTGCATTTCAAACAACAGCTATTTTCTTTGACTCTTCTCCACCTGGAAAAGTTTTAATATACTCTTTTGGGAGAGGAATCCTCTTTGAAAGAGCCAGGTTACTTTCTCCAGACAAATAAAACGAACATAAACATACCAATATTTTGTATGTAATTCCATTTATTTTTTTTAATTAATTAACTTATTTTGAGGGAGAGTGAGCATGAGTGAGGGAGGGGCAGATAGAGAGAGAGGGAGAGAGGGAGAGAGGGAGAGGGAGAGAGAAAGAGAAAGAGAAAGAGAGAGAGAGAGGGAGAATCCCTAGCAGGCTCCACACTATCAGTGCAGAGCCCAACGTGGAGCTCGAACTCACGAACCGGGAGATCATGACCTGAGCCAAAATCAAGAGTTGGACACTTAAAGGACCGAGCCACCCAGGCGCCCCCTGCATGTAATTTTAAAGTTTACACCTTTCTGAAGCCTCCCACTAGTCTTGAGAATTACCACTAGAGTAAATCTAGACCATGGATTGATCATGGAAGAAGAGGAAAGAGGCAAAAGAGAAGATGTGACAGCTATTTATTGAATACTACAGAAATGTACCATTCTAAGGCTTACTCTACACTTGCGGATTCTGAGTCCTAACGACCCCAGGGAGGAGGTGGGTCTGTTGTTACCAGTTATTTGACCAGAAGCAGATGCCTCCTGCATTACTGGTTAAATAACCAGAGTAGCAATCCACTTACTCACAATGACACCTTTGAAACAACAATTAGAAAGCAATACATACCTCTCCAAATTCATAGAAAGTTCCATCTTCTTTCTTTATGTCGTGTTCTTTCAGCCACACAATAGCATCTGAATAGTTCATTCGCTTAAAAGGCCGTTTGGGGGGCTTGAAGTTCTATAACGGAAAGAAAAAATACAGTGTATGTGAAGAAGCAGTAACACTAAAAGCTCCATTTTGAGAAAAACTGTTCATCATTATTGCAAAATGTTATTTCAGACTAGCAAACAACGACATTCTTACAAATGGAATCAAAGTTTCTCTTAAAAATACAAGTACAGAAATGCGGGAATGTGGTCAAAAGGTACAAACTTCCAGTTATAAAATAAGTCAGTCCTGAGGATATAATGTGCAACAAGGGGACTATATCTAACAATACTCGATTTATAAATTTGAAAGTTGCTAAGAGAATAGATCTTAGAAGAGTTGCATCGTAAGAACAAATTGTATATCAAATCATTATGCTGTACACCTGAAACTAATAATAAAGCTATGTACCAATCGTATGTTTAAAAATATATATATATGTATACATATATACACACACATATGTATATGTATACATATGTATACACACACATGTATACATATGTATATGTGTGTGTGTGTGTGTGTGTATACACATAAACAGCGAGTTATTTCAGAGCTCACATCACTAAATCTAGAAAAACTGATGGTGAAGACTTCATTACTTTCCGAAAAAAGAATTACGATTTTGCATGTCCATAAAACAGTACTCCTACCGGGTTAAGGTCGCGCACTATGCTTGCTGCAGGTGATTTCAAGACTCTGTCCACCACATCACAAACCAAATCCTCCAATCGATTCAGGAGCTCCTCAAAGGTCAGGAAAGGGCACTCTGCTTCCACGTGTGTGTATCTGAAGAACAAGACACTAGCTGGGGGCCGCTCTTCTTTTCTGCCAAGTTTCTCTCAAGCAAGGACATTAACATTGCAAAACTGCCCAGAAATGTGCAATTCCAGCACCACTAACCAACTCCCAACTCAGCAACTTAGTTTTAGGGCCCCTTTCTTTCCTCTGTGAATAGTGATTTGTTTATCCCTTATAAAGGTTCAAGGCCAAGTGAAAGAAGAGCCCAAAGCTAGCTCTGGCCTAGGAGGCAAAACCATACATGACTTCCATTAATTTGTTGAACTGCCTTCCACATACCCTTTCAATAGGTCAATTTTTTTTTTTTTAACATAGTCATCATTTTCCTACATAAAGATTGCTTCTCTAAACATACGTTCTTAAAAATATTCTTTTTAAATAACAATAAAAAGACAATTCTGTACTCAGCCAGGTGCCTTCGTGTTCTGGACTGTTCCGCCCGGTATGACTGTGCAATACAAAACACATCTCCCAGAGCCGGAATGCAGGTCTCGAGGTACAACTGAGAGGACTGAGTTAAAAATGCCTCTTCCCCAAAATAGTCCAGCTTGAAGAGCGTAGCACCACCTTCCACCTGTGTTTGCACTAACGTTGGAGGAGTAACCTGTTCCAATGGAAAGGCGTAAATAAAGGCTAGTGAGTGCCACCATTCAATTGTAAAAATGGCAGAAGGTATTGTTTGTTTTACAAAAGATGAACACACACTTACTTCATAGTATCCCCTATCAAAGAAGTGATCTCGAAAGCACCTAGTGACCACGGAACGTGCTTTCAGGATCTTGGACATGTTTTCTCCCCGGATCATCATGTGTCGGTTGTTGAGCTGGACGTCAACATCCGACTCCTCGTTGATCAGGTTATCAGCTCCTCCGGCAGGGGCCAACCCGATCAGTTCCCAGAAGTCACAGCTCAGCTCATGGCCACCGGGAGCCTACATTTTAGAAAGAGGGGTGGGGAGAAAGGAGAGAGAAGAGAAGACAAAAAACTAACATTATTGAGGATTTTAATTTATGTCAACATTTTTGGTAACCTGGTATTTCTAAGACCTCATCAGTATTAGCCTACTTTTCCAATCACAAAGACCCAATAATTCAATTTTACATTGATATTTTTAATATTCCTCTCAGAGTAAATATGCAATTTAAAAACAAAATAGAAAAGCACTAACTAAGAAAATAAATGATAATCTTGCAACTTGGAGTAAGTACTAACCACCATTACCAGCCAGCGTATCTTCTCACCTTTGCCCGATAATTTAAAATAACACTTTACTTATATTAAAAAACTCCTTAAATGCAAAGATTTTACCAAAAGCTGTTTCTCTTTGGAACAGATATATGACAGGAATTCAAATTCTCCCTAATAATTCCATTAATAGCAATTCATTTTAGAAGCCAGGCATCATGGAATATATGTAATTATCTTGGTGCCAAACCCTGGAGAGCAAGTAACACATCATAACGACTACTCCGTTTTGCAAATGACATTACGTCAGTGAACTTGAGTCAGATATTTATTCTTAATGTAGGTTCTTTTACATGAAGTCCGGGAGACCCTCTTTTATCCGTATTTCTAGTCTATCAGGAAGACTCTAGGGGCTCCCTCTGGTGGTTAATATGCCACATTCGTTCGTTTTCTTTCCCAGCCAACAAGCAGAACCACAGTAATTACCTGAACGATAATTACCAACAAGTAGCTGTAACTGGTGTGGGTTATGGGCCTGTTGGCTGGAGAACAAACAACTGTCTATCAGAATTACAGTTCACTTTTTCTAAAAGAGACTTTCAAATTCTGTTCATAAAATTTCAGATTCAGGTTACTGTCCTCTCATAAAATTTTTTGGGGAGATGGCTCTTACTTCCACCTTGCTGAAAAATTATTCACACATCCGTAGCAAAGTGGCTTTACTATGGCCCCTGAGGGTTATTTAAGAAATCTGTAAAACTGGAAATCCCTGAGTTTGTTGTATCATGTGAGATGTACAGTGTACATATCTCGCTGGAAAAGGTAAAGGGATGTTAAATTTAGCAAGGACATCACAGTAGCGGGTTTATTTCCCAAATACAGAAAGTACAAATAGAAAAGCACTGGAGAACAAACAACCACCTATTCATCCAGTGAGGAATTCAATCTACTCACCTGCTTGCCCTTTGGGGTCAGATTTAGCATCCCATAGACTGCAACGCTACTCTCGGTGGCCAAGACTACTCCATTGTAACACTGACACTGTAAAAAGATTAAAGCTCAAATGTACTGACTCATATTTACGTCAAAATATATGTTCCAATGCACAGAAAGCTAAGGGGATTACTGACATAGAAGTTACCTGGTCTAAAACCGGTAAAATAATACGGCCATTAGTATTTAGTACTAATATCTACTATTAATAGCTATTTTTGTGGGGGAAGGATCCATCTATTTACAGATAAACATACAGAAGTAAATAGACACTTTATACACATATATATGCAGAAATGACAGTAGCCCACATCTCTTAAAAATATGTGAACAGTCCATTTTTTTTCTTTAAAATTCAGACTGTTGAAATAATAAACAGTCCACCTAGACTATGATCGTCGATACTACTAAAATCATTAGGACAAAAGTGACAAGTACCTTTATAAGGGAGGGGTCAGACTATCAACACTTCAACTCACTATCATCAAATCATAAAAAAAAAAAGACAACATGTGTCTTTATGTGTTTTCTTTTTTTTCTTTTTTTTTTTTTAATTTTTTTTTCAACGTTTTTTTATTTATTTTTGGGACAGAGAGAGACAGAGCATGAACGGGGGAGGGGCAGAGAGAGAGGGAGACACAGAATCGGAAACAGGCTCCAGGCTCCGAGCCATCAGCCCAGAGCCTGACGCGGGGCTCGAACTCACGGACCGCGAGATCGTGACGCGGCTGAAGTCGGACGCCCAACCGACTGCGCCACCCAGGCGCCCCTTTATGTGTTTTATGATGTGATGCGATTGAAAGAGCAGAGCCTAGCCCAGGAAGTAGCTGTGTCAAAAACAAACAAACAAACAAACAAACAAAACAAAACCAAACTAAACCAAACCAAACAAAAAAACCCAAAAACCTGAATCTGATAAGCTTGTAAGAAATACAGAGGATAGGGGCGCCTGGGTAGCTTGGTCGGTTAAGCGTCCGACTTCAGCTTAGGTCATGATCTCACGGTCCGTGGGTTCGAGCCCCGCGTTGGGCTCTGTGCTGACAGCTCAGAGCCTGGAGCCTGTTTCGGATTCTGTGTCTCCCTCTCTCTCTGCCCCTCCCCTGTTCATGCTCTGTCTCTCTGTGTCTCAAAAATAAGTAAACGTTAAAAAAAAAAAATTTTTTTTTAAAAAGAAATACAGAGGATAGAGGAACATGTTAAATGACATCTCAGGATGCAACCAACCAAATCTAGAATGGACAAGTTCCACAAGACAACCAACTAGGATTTTTCAAACAAATAAACAGCAAGGGCTGGATGTGGGGGGGCGGGTGGAGGGAGTGAGGATGGAGGAAGAAAAGAAAAAGGAAGAACGGTTACAGACTGAGATTTCAGACCCACATCAACTCAAAGGAATACATAGATCTGGTTTGGGTTCTCATTCAAACCAGCCAATTAGGAGTGGTCTTCATTTTAGGAAGTTGTGATAACATTAGCATGGTTATCTTAGAAATATTTTGGCGGGGGGGGCGGGGGGAGCACCTGAGTGGCTCAGTTGGTTAAGCCTCGGACTTCGGCTCAGGTCACAATCTCACAGTTTGTGAGTTCGAGCCCTGTGTCAGGCTCTGTGCTGACAGTGTGGAGCCTGGATCCTGCTTCGGATTCTGTGTCTCCTTCTCTCTCTGTCCCTCCCTGCTCATGCTCTGTCTCTATGTCTCAAAAATAAATACACTTAAAAAAATTTTTTTTTCTTGGAGATGCAAATTCAGGTATATTTATATGAAATGGTACAACGTCTGGGGGGGGTGGTGTAGAAAACCAGAACTGGCCACACATTAGTCATTACTTAATGACTTAATGTTTTTGTCCCCCTAAAAATTCGTATGTTGAAATCCTACACCCCAATGCACGGGGTGAGGAAGTGAGGCCCCGCAGAGGTGATGAGGATGAGATGAGGTCATGAGGGTGGGTCACGGGGTTAGCGCCCTTTTAAGAGTTACCAGGGTTTGCCCCCCTCCTCTGCTCTCTGCCATGTGAAAATGCAACAGGAAGTTGGCAGTCTGCAACCAGGAAGAAGGCCCTCACCAGAACACAATCGGCCTCTAGAACTGTGAGAAATAAGTTTCTATTTGTAAGTCAACCAATCTATGGTACTTTATTACAGCAGCTGAAACTGACGAAGATGTTAACGAAGCTAGGTGATGAACCCCTGAGGTTTCCTCATACAGCTGACCTGGAACAATTTGGGAGTTAGGGGTGCTGACCCCCTGCACCGTCAAAAATACACTTATCACTTGATTCCCCCAAAACTTAACTAACAGCCTAAGGTTGACCAGAAGCCTTATCAATAACATAAAATCAATTAACATATTTTACACGTTATGCGCATTATATACTGTATTCTTAAAGGAAACTAGAGAAAGGGAGACGTCGTGAACAAGGTCATAAAGGAGAAAATACACTTACGATACTGTAAAAAAAACCCATGTGCAAAGCGGACTTGTGCAGTTCAAACCCATGTTGTTCGAGGGTCAACTGCACTGTTTCCTATTTTTATGTGTTGGAAATTTTCCATAATAACAGTTTAAAATACATAAACCGCTCCTAAAATTCCCAAAACTAACAGTAAAGGAACTTACTGAAAATAATCAGATTTTCAGCTATAAGGAAGAAAAAACACTTACCAAGTCATCCGACAAGACACATTGAAGATAACCTGTACCATCCCGCAACACTAGGAACATTAAATTCTTTCCTAAATGTGAGAAAGAAAAATTTAGCCAGAAGGTTCTCAAGGCACGTAAAAGTACTTTCTCATAATTTGATATTAAAGAAGGAAACTCCATGGTTAAGTGTTAACAGGTCAAACCTCCCTTGTGGCCCCCTTCCTCCGAAGCAGCCACTGGTAAAATCACTACTCAGTGTTCGTAAAGTTCTTTACTTTCTGCACTCTGCTCCCAAAGCCTATGTGAGCCTCATGATCCACGTGACCATGGGAAAGCAAGACAGTAAGCCACGTGAGACGAGGGATTAGGTCTTATTCACCCCTGCATCCCCTGTAATAACCTGGTACTGTGTGCTCAGTGGGAGGGGCATAAACATTCCTGCACAGAATCACTCTTTTTATTTATGCCCCATCTTATTTCCAAAGGATGTGATAAGTCCTTACAATAAAATACATGTAATAAAAATAATAATACGAGGGGCGCCTGGGTGGCTCAGTCGGTTAAGTGTCTGACTCCCGATTTCAGCTCAGACATGATCTCGCGGTTCCGTGGGATTGAGCCCCATGCTGGGCTCTGCACTGATGGTGAGGAGCCTGCTTAGGATTCTCTCTCTCCCTTTCTCTCTGCCACTCCCCTACTTCTGCCCGACTCTCTCTTAAAATAAACAAACATTAAAAAAAAATAAAAATAAGAGAAAGCAGAAAGTCAGAGCCAAGGGAGAAGTAGAATGCAGATACACTAATTATAAGAGTCAACACTACTGCCATAAATAAATTTCAGATCTGGCTTTGTACTTCCTGTAATACATCCCCTGCTTTTCATTAAATAATTAAATTCAAGTAGACAAATATTTACTGGATACTTCTGATCTCTGTGGTTGCTGACCGTTAAATAGCATTTAAATAATCTTTAAATAACTTGTATCTTAAATGCTTATTTATTTATTTATTTTTGAGGGGGCAGGGAGCAGAGAGAGAAAGAGAGAGAGGATCTCAAGCAGGCTCTGCACTGACAGTGCAGAGCCTGATGAGGGGCTCGAAGTCACAAACCATGAGATCATGACCTGAGCCGAAATGAAGAGTCAGACGCTTAACCGACTGAGCCACCCAGGTGTCCCAGCATTTAAGTAATTTTTAAACCTGTAATAGTCATATTACAGAAGAACAAAGTAAGGCCATGGTTCACATCTTTTAAAACCTAGCTTCCAATACCAAAAATTTCACCCCTCTCCCCAAGAAAAGGTCTTTAATGTTCTCCTTCACCTAAGACCAGGGATGTTTAAAATTGAAGAGAGAAAAGCAAAGCTATACCATTTACCTTGCCTACGCAGCCTGTGGACCCAGCCAAATACCTTTACTCTTTGGCCTCTGTACCCTTCCAGTGCATGAATCTTCACCTGTCAAATTGAAATCAATAACATTTGACCAACTGTGTAATTTACCACATATCAACTTCTCCACTACTATTAGACGGATGACAGTAAAAGTGTTAAAGATTCACAAATGGTACAAAACTACAGTCATTCTACAGCAGGTCAGAACCAACAAGTTTCACCATATTGGAGTGGTTAAAAAAAAGAAAAAAAAATCCAAGTCTTCTCTTAGTGTAAAACTGACCCTGAGAAACATCGGGAATCTCAGATACTGATATATAAGCAATGATGAAATGAACTCATAATAGCAACAACCAGTCCACACAGAGCCCTCTCCTGCCCTCATAGTCCCTCCTGACATCGAAAGGTGGAAGCTAAGCAAGGCCAGCTTTTGCTTTGGAGGGGTAAGGAGAGAGGAGCACAGGAAGGGGAGCATGAATGCAGCCAAGACAGCTCATCGTTAAGGACACAGGAAAAATAGGAAAATTCATCAGGAGCAAGAACGACTTGACATTTAAGTATGTCCACTCACAGCCCAGCATCTGTTCTAGAGAAAATACAGAGGCATACAATTCACAAAATCACAAAATGTTTTATCTGTTTAAAAAAGTCATGAAAACAGGGGTGCCTGGGTGGCTCAGTCGGTTAAGTGTCCAACTTCAACTCGGGTCATGATCTCACAGCTTGTGAGTCTGAGCCCCACATCAGGCTCTGTGCTGACAGCTCAGAGCCTGGAGCCTGCTTTGGATTCTGTGTCTTCCTCTCTCTCTCTGCCCCTCCCCCGCTCATGCTCTGTCTCTCTCTCTCTCTCCTTCAAAAATATTAAAAAAGAAACATCACTATTAAAAAAAGTAATAATGAAAATCATGGATTTTGACCCCTTATTTTATGGTGAGGAAATGGATAGGTAGGGAGGGAGGACACTTAGGCAGCTTTTAGGCAGGGCAGGAACCATTCAACACCTAATTACTAAACTTCATAATAAAACGAACCCCAGAAGAACCAGCCTCATAACTCGAAAATGTAATTTCCCTCTACGCCTTCTAAAAGGCAAGGAAGGGTAAATGGTGCAAAGGAACAGACCATGGGGCACGCCCCTCGGACACAGAGCTGACAGTCTGGCGTGGGAAGTCCACGATACTTGGGACAACACGTGTCACACTCACACATTTTGGCTCTGGGAGACTTGGATCGTTTTTGATGGTAATTTTCTTTGCTTCTTCCAGGTTCTTTTCTCTTCGCAAATTGTCTTCTGCCTAATTTTAACAATAAAGCAATCTGTTAACACGGTTTCTAGTATTCTAACCCAAAAACCATTCACAGTCGCAAAGTCATGACTCACCTCTTTCTTTTCCCGGGATTCACTCTTCATTTGTTCCCTATGCCACATTTTTTTAATGTTCTTCATCTGTGATTTAGAAATAACATCCCACCTCTAGAGAGAAAAACATATTTTTTCAAGACCTCCATGTTCTGATGCGAATTTATTCATAAAATGTAATTCTGTTGAGTTTTTTAGCTCACCTACCTCATTTTCTTTTTGTGAGTCTATGTAAATGGTGGGGAAGGGCTCTTTTCCTACCGTCATCAAAGCCTTGAGTGGGAAGGGAGAAAAAGAAAATTGCTTTCACGTTGTACAATATTTGAAATCAAAGTAACATCCTAATTATGAGGCAACTTCAGCTATCTAGAACATAATCAAGAGCCAGGAAGAAAAGCATACAGGCCCCAAGAGTCAAAAGTCAGTGTTCATAGAATGACTGGTCAGATGTACTAAAAACACTTTGCTTAAAGTAGAAGTGCTCAGGTCCTTTCACAAAAATTCTAGCAAGTTCAGTTGCACATTACAGTTGACCCCTGAACACGGGTTTAAACTGAGTGGGTCCAGGGGATCCTGGGTGGCTCAGCTGGTTGAACGTCTGACTTCAGCTCAGGTCATGATCTCACAGTTTGTGAGTTCAAGCCCCGCGTCGGGGTCTGTGCTGATAGCTGAGAGTCTGGAGCCTGCTTTGGATTCTGTGTCTTCCTCTCTCTCTGCCCCTCCCCTGCTCACAGTCTGCCTCTCAAAAATGAATAAACAGGGGCGCCTGGGTGGCTCAGTTGGTTAAGCGACCGACTTCAGCTCAGGTCATGATCTCGCGGTCCGTGAGTTCGAGCCCCGCGGAGGGCTCTGTGCTGACAGCTCGGAGCCTGGAGCCTGCTTCGGATTCTGTGTCTCCCTCTCTCTGACCCTCCCCCGTTCATGCTCTGTCTCTCTCTCAAAAATAAAGAAACGTTAAAAAAAAATTTTTTTTAAATGAATAAACATTAAAAAAAATTTTTAACTGAGTGGGTCCACTTATGCAGATTTTTTCCCACAGACATGGTATAGTACTGTAAGTACATTTTCTCTTCCTTATTTTATTTTTTTTTAAGGTTTATTTCTATTTTGAGAGAAAGAGTGCAAGCAATGGAGGGGCAGAGAGAGAGAGAGAGGGGGACAGAAGATCTGAAGCGGGCTCCATGCTGACAGCAGAGAGCCTGATGTGGGTCTTGAACTTATAACTGTGAGATCCTGACCTGAGCCAAAGTCGGACACTCAAATGACTGAGCCATCCAGGTGCCCCTCTTCCTTATGATGTTAACATGTTCTTTCTTCTAGTTTACTTTTTAAAAAAATACAATATATAATACATATACCGTTCAAAATATGTATTGACTGTTTATGTGATTGGTAAAACTTCTGCTTAACGGGAAGCTATTAGTAGTTAAGTTTTAGGGAAGTCAAAAGCTATATACAGATTTGACTCTGCGGGGGTGTATTGTTCAAGGATCAACTGTATACAGTTTCCCAGTATAAGGCAGACTGGAAGAAACAGATTTTAAGGGGCTGTGGGGACCAGCAGGAAGTATATGGAGAACGACAGAGGAGAAAGAGCTAACGATAAAATACAGTCACAGATTACACCTAAATGGTTAATCTTCATTAAGAAATCAGGGAAGTTGTTTCTGAAACTCTTTCAGAAACAAAAACAATGGTTGAGAACCTTAAGGTTAAATAAGCCTCATTTAATTTGAAAAATTCCTCCATGTAGAACACCTCTTTTCATAAATATGAAGACATATCAGGTGTTGCTGTGTCATTTAGATTTCATAGTTTATATTACTTGATTCAGTCAATCACGAAATGTAACAAATTAGTCTCTCCAGGTATAGGATCTGCAGCTTACAAAAACTAAAGGTCTAGTTTCCAAACCTGGAAAATAATTTTCATCTTGTCTTAACGCTAACCCCAACTCAATGGTCATCGCAGAGGAGGGAACCTGGATCTTTTAAAAACATCCAAGAGGAGGAATTCTTTTTAATAATCAGACTTTGTAGAGATGTTTGTAAATCATTAGGAATTTGCTACCTGACACTCTCTACTGATGGCTCTTTTTTTATCACTGAAATTGAAAGACCCAAACTTTAATTCCCCAAATTAGAATGGCACACTTTTGCTAATAGTGACATTCTGCAAACATTCACTTAAACCCTGTTGTCAGTTTTGGGGAGCCATAGGAATCACCCCAAAACAACTGGAAATGAAAGATTTCTCTCTAAAAGTTATGACTCAGCCTCCCTCACATGAAATTCATGCCCAGATTTCTTCTAATCTCCCAAGAGGCCTCTTAGTGAATTTACCACTAGAATCTAGATGTGATCCTGAGTCTTGAGACTCAAAGAATCTAATTTGCATTAGTACACTAAGAATGGACCCGTTTCTCAGAACAGACACTCCGTGATTCAGGAGTCTGTAGAGTGAAGACAGAATGCTAATTTACTAACGTACTATTATTTCTCATGATCTAAAAATCCTCAAGTGAGTTTCGCATGTTCTCTCTCAGGGTGATAAGAAAGAAAAAGACACCTCTTCAAAATGTTCAAATTACGTTTAAAACCTTCTTCATCCAATACTCTTAAAGCTACACAGCTGTATACATTCCTCATTTTCTCTTTCCTGAAAATTCTCTTCAAATCTATTTCTTGGGGTGCTTGGGTGGCTCAGTCGGTTGAGCATCCGACTTCGGCTCAGGTCACAATCTCGAGGTTAGTGAGTTCGAGCCGCGCGTCGGGCTCTGTGCTGACAGCTCAGAGCCTGGAGCCTGCTTTGGATTCTGTGTCCTCCTCTCTCTCCGCCCCACCCCTGCTTGTGCTCTGTCTCTCTTTCAAAAATGAATAAACATAAAAAAAATTAAAAAACAATCTACTTCCTGAAATAAAACCATTGACAACTCACAGAGCAATAGACATAAGTCATTAATAAACACAAAGCCATTTTCCTAATGAGACGCTACCTTTAGACCTGTTTTAAAAGGTTTCTCCTTGGTTCCATCACCTGTAGCATCATTTCCCTCTCGATCCGAGACATAGAGCTCTGTTTTACAAAAGGAGAGTAAGTTACTCACTTGGCCAATAATTATTAGTCACCTCATACTGTAACTACTTCATCCATTCTTTACCTTTGTGAACAGAACAAGCAACTGATAAGCAAAAATTACCACAGTCCAAAAGAAGTATCATAATTACTTTCCCACTCCCTTATTTCAGTGACATCACATAAAAACACACTAGTTACAAATTTGGCTTTTCAAAATGAACTTTGATGATTCTAATTTGTGAGACTGCTTCTGTATCTGTTGGAGTCCGAAACAATTAAAACAACAACAAAAAAAGGCTTTGGAGTTGGCCAGACCAGACTGGAATCTTGGATGTTGTGCTTTATTTTTTTTTATTTTTTATTTTTTAGGATGTTGTGCTTTAAAAGCCAGGTGATCCTCGGGAATTCACTTAACCTTTCTGAGCTTGTCTATGAAATGAGGGAAAACATGATACCCATCTTGATCGGCTGCACGGAGGACGAAATAACACATGCAAAACAGATATCCCAGTGACAGTGCACAGATGTCAAATAAATACCAGCTCCATCTGATCTTTAAATGATACCGAAGCTCTGAGCTTAAACGAACTGCAGAAGGCCTTATAACTAGTTGAGTGTGAACAGTGACATCAATCCAGGTCTCTGTTTTCCTTTTTCTACTGCACCATATGGTCCCCCGGAAATCTCAATATAAATGAGGATGTGTGAAAGCGAATTAGCATTCACAAGTCCTTTCGGGATGATCTCTTGGAAGAGCTTACATATTTGGGGATTACTTTGATGTCTCACAGTGCCTCGCAGTGCCCAAGTCTCAGCTGAATCACGAGATGGTTCGCCGTGGGGTAGGGTCCGAGGCTGCCGCCATCGCAGTCCCCGGACGTTGGGGGTTCCCGGGGAGCCGGGCCCCGCTCCGCGAGTTGGGACCCAGCGGGGGTCCAGGCCCCTCCCTCGCTCCCATCTTTCACGAATAAATAGCGGTGGACCGCCCACTCCGGACCAGGCAATCCACTGCAACTAGCTTCCTGCCCCACGCAGGGGCATCGCTCCACTTACACACTCCGGGGTCCCCGATCCCCACTCACCTAGTACCATCCCTGCGGTCGGCCCGGTCACCTCCAAGGACATCGCCTGCAACGCACTGCCGCCTTGTCACCCCAACGTGCACCGGAGGATTCCTCGACTCGGACGTTGCATCAGAACGACGCACATAGGCCGACCCGGCGAATCACCCGAGCGTCAGGGCGCATTGGTTACAGGAAGACACGACATGAGGGCGGGCGTCACTGCAGCCGCCATCTTTGGGTCGGGCAGAGACAACTTCCGGGTCCGACGCCCCGCCCCCGCGCGCTGAGGTGCTCTCCGGCACTGTTCCCTTGGCCACTCCCAGGAGGCTTAGACCCGGGAGCCGGGGGAGGGACTACAATCCTTTCCCTATGGTCTCCACCTGCCTGTTTTCCCTGCTGAATTCTGCCCCCAGCTGTAGGTGCGCTGGGGCCCTTTTGGAAATCAGACCAGAAGTTTCGCTCTGTATCCCCAAATGTTGGAATGCTTGTGGAATTAATGTCATCAAATATATTGAGAGCTAGCCACGAGGTGGGGGTGAGGGTGAGGGACAGAAGAGGCCCTCACATGGGTTGCCTGTTGTGACATATGAAGATGCTTTAACTTTCTAACGTAAATGGATGAACGTACAGTACTTACATATTTATGATTTGGGTTATGAATATTTTTATATAAAGTTGTAAGGATCACTCTTAGGCCATAATAATGCGGAAAGAACTAAGGCTTCAAACCTGGCTGAAATTCTGGTTCTGCCTTTTACTAACTGCCTTGGGGTAAATTCCCTAACCTGTCTATGCTTCAATTTCCCTATTTGGGAAGGATGATACAAGTACACTGCCCAGTGCATAATAGATACTTAAAAAAAAAAAAAAAAAAAAAAGGTAGCTAAGGTCATCATTGGTCATCATTCTCTGTTGAGTGGAATACCAGAGTTTGTCCTTGAGTCAAAGGAAAACTTATTTTTGTTATGAAAGGAACTAAAAATAACAACGTGCATAGGTTCAGACTCTATGGGGAATAGGAATCAAATACTTTTCTTCAAGAGTACTTCAGCTAATTTCACGGACTTTCCCTTTCCCTCTTTGCTAACTTTTCCTGTTTGTCCACACAAGTATTAGTGATCTGTTGCTGCAAAGCAAATTACCTCAAACCTTGGGCGCTTAAAACAACAAACACACGGTTTCTGAGAGCCAGGAATTCCAGGAGTGGCTTCGCTGGGGGTTGGGGCTCTGGGTCTCCTGAATCAAGCTGTGGCCAGGGGCTGCAGTCTTCTGAAGTTTGGCTAGGGGAGGATCTGCTACGGAGCTCACTCGTATGGCTGTGGGCAGAAGGCCTACTTGCCTTCTTGTCCAGCTGGGTTCCCCATAGTGCTTTTAATGATAGGACAGCTGACTTCCCCCAAAGCGAGTGATCAGAGAGAGAGAAGCTGTGTTAATCACCTGTCGTTGTATATGATAAATTACCCTCAAACTGGCAACATTTGGCTTCTCATGTCTGTGGACCAGGAATCTGGGCAAGGCTTGGCTGGGGACTCTGGCTTAGGTCTCTCAAAAGGCTGCAATCAAGGTGTCAGCTGGGGCTGCAGTCATCATAATTTAAGATGCTTAAGTCTCACCTGGGGTGAATTTTCTTCCACACTCAGGTGAGTGTTGGCGGGGTTCAGTTCCTCGCTGTCTGTTGGCCTCATTTCTTTGCCATATGGGCTCTCCAATGGGCAAACATCACAGCAAGCAAACAAGATGAAAGGCACAGTCTTTTGCAGCCTACTCCCAGAAGTGACATCCTTAACGTTCACCATATTCTGCTTGTTAGAATCCAGTCACTTGGTCCAGCCTACACTCAAACACAGGGTTTTACACCAGGCATGACTATTAGGAGGTGAGGATCAAGGGGGCCATCTTGGAAAGCTGCCTCCCACAGTGACCAAATCCCAAGCTAAAGTGCCTTTTGTAATCTGATTAGTGAGGTAACATTTCATCCCGTTTCATCATTTCTACTTCTACTGGTCACACAAACCAACGTAGTACAGCACGGGAGAGGATTACACGAGGGGGTGACTACCAGGAGGCGAAGCTCAGTGGGAACCGTCCTAGGGGCTGCCCGTCACAGCCCAGCCAGATGAATTTCTCCTCTTCACTTTGCTCTGGGTCCCAGAGGCTGACTAATGGGGAACACATCAACAGGGTCTCTGGCTTCTGGTGAGATACAGCTAGCCAGGAGCATGGGCAGGAGAGCCGAGGGAGGAGAGTGAGGTTGGGGTATTCCCCCAGCTCCCTCGCTGCAGGCTGGCTGCATCTAACTCCTAACAGGTGGCTCTAAGAAACTGTCATCTGGACTGCCCTTCATGCACTGTTTGGCCGACCAGTCTCTTAGTCCAACCTTCCTCCGAAAGCAGAACTTTCCCTATAGTATCGCTGAAAGGGTCACTTCCAAGAACAAAGCTGAATGAATGAAAGGAAAGGAAATAAATGAAATGCACTGTTCCTCTGTCTCCTTATGCGACTCAGGCCAGCTGGGGGCGCCCCCTTCTCATGGTGTTCGAGGGCCCCGCCTTTGCGGCCACTCAGGGCTCAGGGTCATCCCAGTCAGGGCTGATTTACACTTCCCTTCACCAGGCTCGGGATGCGAGTCGTTGACCTAATTCTGTAATGGCTCTCACGGGCCACCGTAGCGGACCGCCTGCTTGAACTCAGGGCGCATGATGCCAGCGCCGCCATGTTGTCTCCGGCCACTTCCGCTTTTACCACACCTGGTCCTGCCTTTCGGCTCCGCGCAGCACCTCCAGGTGTGCGTGGAAGCTCCCGGGCTCGCGCTCGTCGCGGAAGCCCTGCCTTTCCCGCGCTGTCTCGGAGCAACCCCGCAGACGTCTGTAGAGTTCGCTCCTGCACCTAGCGATGTGCTCCTCGAGACAGTCTCCGGAGAGAGAAGATGCGAACTACACTGTAAGCACCTCTAAGGCTCCTTTACCCATCCCCAGGCCGGGAACGGGGACGGGTGGAGGGAGGGGAGGCCCAGTGTCCAATTAATTAGCGAGATGGCAAGCAGTCCAAAAATCCGCGTCCTCCTTAAAACCTGCCTGAAACTGCAAACAAAACGTAGGAGTTACCATGACGATGAAACTGTTAGCTTCAGGATTGTAACTTACCTTCTCGTTGTAAAGTTTAAGCACTTAGGTTTGTTCGTTAATTTCTGCGCTTTCCAGGCTCCTTGTTGTTTGTGAACTCGTTCATAAGCACCTAATCTATAATCTCCTTCTAAAACAAGTTTTTTTAAAAAAGAGGGAAATCATTTTAAAACCCTGCTGGATGCTTACCCTGTAAGGATGGTGAATAATGATAACTCTGCAGCTGGGGCGCTGAAGCCAGCTACATACATAGGATTCAGGGCTCTCTATCTTCTGCCTCCCTGACGCCGTCCAGGTTCCGTCACCAGTGTGAGGCACAGATTTTTCCATTGTAAAATGATAATCTTCTGGAAAGGCTGTTGTGAGTTTATTGGAGATCAAGTATACAAATATGCCTCGTATGTGCTTGGCATACAGTAAGCCTCCTGAGTTAGAATAGAAATGGTATTAAAACAACATCATTAATTCTTGTTTCACGATTCTGCACGAATCACATCTTCAAGCCTTCAACCAAACTGCTGAAGGACCTGCCCCATTTGCACCCTCACCCACTCAGCTCTTCCCTTGCTAAACGTCTCAGGAATTCAGTATCCCAGCGTGTCTCCGAATCTACAGACCCTTCTCACTGCCCCAGCTCTCAGCAAATGACCTGTTTTTTGCTTCAAGCTATTAAGTAGTAGCTGCCTGATAGTCCTCCCTTAACAGCCCTCAAACTTTCCTCTCCAACACCTATGCTTTCCTTCTAGTACAATCCAAGTAGTATCCTCTCTCCTGCCAACCCCTCTGCCTGTCTCCTGAAGCCTCACAGCTCTCCATTCAAGCCCTGGAGAACACTTAAAACAAAAAAACATTTTTTTCTCCACTTGTCAACCTTCCATGATTTCCCTTTGCTCTCAGGATCCACCCCAGTGCCCCTATAGACTCACCGGGCTGTGCTCTGGCCTACCATTTCTTCCTAAAAGCATAATTAACATCAGTTTAGCCTTTTTTTCACTCAGTTGTCTTGAGCATGATGTGGGATTTGGAAGAGCCTTTAAGAAAGGTGAAGACAGAGTGAAATGGAGAAGGAGCTGGGAAGCTTTCAAAGCAGAATGGTGTTCTTTGAAAGCTGTGAGAACTAACCTCTAGGTTTGAAGAGCAATCACTTTGTCCGTTTGGCAGGAGCTGAGGGCCTAGTGAGTCTCCAGGGGTCTCCGGCCCAGCTGATGATTTCTTAGTTTGTCAGGCTTTTTATTTTTTACTATGGGAACAGGTCATGAAAGTATCTTCACCCCAAGCCACAAAATCCTTAGAAATATCCAAGTCTTAACAAATCCAGTCAATTTTATTTTATTTTATTTTATTTTATTTTATTTTATTTTATTTTATTTTATTTTATTTTATTTTATTTTATTTATTTATTTTTTTTACATTTTATTTATTTTTGAGAAACAGAGTGAGACAAAGCATGAGCAGGGGAGGGGCATAGAGGGAAGGAGACACAGAATCTGAAGCAGGCTCCAGTCAATTTTAAAAAAGCTCTTCTGGGGGACGGGGCTCCTGGGTGTCTCAGTTGGTCGAGTGTTCGACTCTAGATTTCAGCTCAGGTCTCAATCCCCTCCTGAGTTGGTCTCTGTGCTGATGGTGCGGAGCCTGCTTGGGATTCTCTTATCCCCTCCCCTGCTCCCTCACTCGTGTGCACTGTGTGCTTTGTCAAAATAAATGAATAAACTTCAGAAAAAAAAAAAAAAAGGCTCTTCTGGGTTCACATTTACTGAAGATGTTTGCCGTGATGACATCTTGGTGCAAGTTTTCCAGAAACTTGAACCAAAACTGTCCCTTTAGAAATACTACTTTATTGAACTCTCGAGTAAGCATTAAATTTTTGTGTTGCTCACAGAAATTTAAATAAGGAAACTGAAGGTAGGTAGGAGTCTCAAGGCTGATGGTAACTGGAAACCTCTTATAGAATTTCCGTAGACTGGCTTATTTATTATACAGTTGGCTCAGCAGAACCATTTTGTGATGAAACCACAAGATGAGTCCCACTTGGGACAGAGCAGGGACTCCCATTTGGCCTCTTGTCAACTTCTATTGCATAGAGAGCACAAGAGCCTGATTCAGTATCATACTTCTTTGGGGACCATGAAGGAATCCCAGGGGATCTTTCTCGCACTCTGGGAGAGGGTCTGGGACCCATTAGAGCAGCTGGACGCAATCCCTTCATGGCTGCTTCAGTGTCACTGCGCTAAGTCTGTCTCCAGCGTCGGGGGTTCTGCCTACTTTCATTCAGGCAGTGCAGTTCCCTTTTCCCTTCCTTCCCAGTTCCCTTCCCTCCTCCTTTAACCTTCCTCTGCTTTTCGCTGCTCTTTCCCCTCCTTCTACTCTGTAGGGTGACTACCAGACAGCTTCGGCTTAGCTCCTCTCAGCCTGTGAGAGCGTGTTCTTTCTGGCCAGTAACTAGCCAGCAGAGGCGGGAGAGGCCTGCCTCGCACTGTGCACGCACTTTGCAGACTTGGGTTGAACGTGGCTCTCTCTGATGGACTAAGGAAAGCAGGACACCAAATTTATTTGTAAATATGGGAAATGCTCGGCAGATTCCAAAAGACTTTCCCTTGGGTTGCATTCTTAATGATTGCAACCAGTTCTAATTAGATGCCTTGAAGAAAAAGAAATTAGTTTTCTTTGTAACTCGGCCTGGCCCCAGTATACTTTGGGTGATCAAAAGAAATGGCTACCAGGTGCCCGCGTGGCTCAGTCGGTTAGGCGTCCAACTCTTGATTTCAGCTCATGTCAGGATCTCACAGTTGGTGGGATCGAGCCCCAAGTCATAGATCTCTGCTGCCAGCGCAGAGCCTTTTGGGGATTCTCTCTCTGCCCCTCCCCTGCTCACGCTCTCTCTCTTTCTCTCTCTCAAAAATAAATAAACTAAAAAAAAAATAAATTCTATTTTACAATTGGATCTGTTTTGTAAATGTTCTCAAAAGTGGGGAGAGATCCTTTATGTACAGACCTGTATGAAACTGTGCCAAGACCCAGGCTGGCAGGACTTGCAGGATGTATGTGTTGGCCTCCATTTTTACCTCACCTCCAAAGGATTGAGAGCCAGATTTGCTCATGATCTTACCTTCCAGCCACTGCCAAACCGTCTCCATTCAGAACCTCCTTTACAGGTCCCGGCTGGCTTCTCTCAGCCTCCTGCTCCAACAGCCCCTAAGCCCCATCTTCCCTAGTCAGGCTCCTAAAGAACCAGAACCCCCAAAACTGGAGCCCCCAGCACTATCCCTGGTAAGGCTTCAGGCTAGTTCCTTCCTTAACCTCACCACCAGGCCCAGGGGCTTTATCCCCTTCGGGAGGTGGCTGTTGGGAATGGGGCAATTACCAGAGTACATGTCCCTTTCTCTGTAAGAGTTCTAGGGGCATGCAAAGAAAGGTTTGATAGATTTTCAGAAAATGCTGATAAGTTTAGGGATGAGTTTGTCAGACTGGGGCTGATGTTCTCACTGACCTGGCAGGACATCAGTGTCATTCACATCATGCACACTGTTGCATCCCTGATGAAAGAGATCACATTATGAGAAAGGCTAGAGAGTACAGACAGTCTAGTAACCGCTTATCCTCACCACTAAGTCTGCAGGGTGTGTGGTGAAGTGGTCCCAGAACAGGTCCCCTGCTGAGACTCTGGACAATGTTGGCCAAACGAGAATGAGGCGTTCTATCACTTGTTTGTCCGGAGGGATGAAAAGGTATATAATAACACTGGTAAATTATGATAAGGTTAGAGATCATTCAAGGGAAGGATGAAAACCTGGCAGTCTCTCTGAGCTGGGTAACAGACACTCAGAAAGCATGCTGACACAGACCTGTGCACCTGGAGTGCAGAGAAGGAAGGGCATTGCTTGCCATGGGTTTTATTATCCTGTCTGCTCCAGGTGTTAGGAGAAAACTACAGAAGTCGGGGGCTGGTTCTTGGACTCCCCTGTCAAACTTGGTGGTGGAGGCCTTTGAGGTCTGTAATAACAGGCAGAGTCTGGTGGGGATACGCCCACAGAATGGTTCCAGGTCCAAAAACACCCATTTACAGAGCCAGTAAAATCATTCAAACCCAGTCTTCCACGTCCACCCATCACCCGTTAACCTGACAGCAAAATGTTGAGTCCACCAGCCGTGACCTGGTATACCAGTGTAGATCCCAGGTTTCCCCCATATGACACCTCTTGTGCTCTTTGCAGGACCCCCACCTGCAGCCAGGCTGCTAGAGAAACCTACGTGCCCAGTACCGTTAAATGCACCTGTCCACCAAAAGGTAGTTAGCCCTACCCCTGAGCCCTGTTCCCCTATATGTACAGTCAACCATCTGCGGTTCGGACACAGCATGAGATCCAGAAGATACGGCCCCGGTAGTGGTGTTACTCAGGTTGTTACACAGGGTCACAGGAGTCCTGGACTGCCAACGCTGAAAACCACAGAGACAGTGACAGGTACTCTTTGTGGCTTCCCCCTAACCACCCATCCTTGGGTCCCTTAGAACCACCCCTACCCAGGACTCTGATGGTTAGCTAAAGGAATCATGTTCCTGGGAGTGGTGGATGGGAAGGGGATAGCAGTTCAATACCTCGATACCAACCATACTAGCGGTGATTGGACTGCGGGGTATATTGCACCCCTCCCTCGCCCCGAGGATATTTAAGTATTCTCCCATGACCCCTGGAGCACTCAGCTATCACCATGAAGAACCAGATGAGCAGTACGTCTGCTGATTGCCAGAATAGTTCCTTGCCCGGTTCCTTGATGGAAGTAGCTGGGGAGATAATTTAAAACAGCTCTGTCATATGCTGTGTCCCTGGTAGTGGCTGAAACAGGACAGGGTTTTAAATTCATACAAAAATCACTAGATTCTAAAGAGAAAAAAAAAGTCCTTGGATTCTCTGGTTTCTATGGTCTCAGATCTCCAATTAACCTTGGATTATGTCCCAGCTGAACAAGGAGGCATAGGTGCTGTTGTAGATACATCTTGTTGCTTCATTAATGTTTCTTGACAGGTGGAACAGAAGGCTGACGTCATCCTCCAGCAGGCAACATGGCTACATAATTTAACAACCCCACTGCCCAAACCACCTGGGACTCCATTAAAGGGGACCTCCCAAATGTTGACTTGGTTCTTGCCTTTTCTTGGGCCTTTAGTGGCCATGTTATTGCTGTCACTTTGTGGGTCCTGTGTTTTTAATCTCCTGGTAGACTTTGTGTCTTCAACAATTCCAAGTCAAGCTAATGGTGGTGGAAGGGTTCCAACCTGCACCAGAAGAGGGGGATCTTAGTCCTTATAAATCATTAGAACAGTTAGCTAGACACTTCCAGGGCAGGATAGGGACAAGAGCCCCCACTCAGCAGGAAGCAGTTTCTGAAGATGAGACCTTTGGTCCCTTCTCCATAGGAATAAGGACAGTCACAATACTTGGAATGGGGATTAAGATGGAGGAAGTCCCCTCAACCCTGACTGCTAAATCCAGGGTTCCTTGGCTGCCTCCAGGAGGAGGAAAAAAAAAAAAACTAAAACTCTGTGCCTCTTGAGTAGTACATCTTGCAGGAATGGCTGAGGGCAGATTGCTTACTACAAAGACTGAGCCAAACCAGTCTGTGCCACGATGGACCCCAGTGCTGACTTTCTCCCTTATTATAATAAAAATCCTGCCCAAGGGTAGAGATTCAACATGCTGATTAGACATGTAATGCACAAAGAAGGAGGACCTTTAAGGAAACCAGAGCTGAAAATTCCCCACCTCTCTGTGTGCAGATGCCACCCTTTTTCCACCGAAGTCTCTTTAAAAGCTCTCCCGGACCTGTCTTCAGGGAGCTAGCCCGAGAGCTCTTTCCTCTGTGCTGTCTCCCTTGTGCTGGAGCATCAGCCCCAGTAAAACCTTGCTTGGAACTCCCGATTGGGATTGGCTTCTGGTCAATTTCTATTGTTTATTAAGCCCAAGGGCCTTTTGTATCAGGCCTCCGGTTTTACGGGTCGATTCTCAGCACCTGGGAGAATTGATTGCTGATGAGAATTGCTTAAGAACCCTCCCAGGTTGGCTTCACAAGTCAGATCCAGTATCTTTCATCCTATGGTGAAAAAGAAACAAGGAGGCATTCCAGGGCTATGACAGCACTTCCAGAATGGCTGCTGTTGTTTAATAGCATCAGAGGCCAAAGGAGCATTGGCCACTCCCAGCTGGAGATGATAAACAAGTTACCTGGAGTGAGTGACTGATATCCTGTATTTGGCAGGCGCGCCGTGGGTTTTTAACCAGAAAGTATGGTCAGAGGTTTGGATTTCTCTCCGTGTTAGATCCTCTTCCTCTCATATTTATTGTAAACAGCTGTATTCTAATTTTATTCAAGTTTTGGGGCCAAATTTCTAATGATTGAATAACCATGAGAGTTATTTCTTCCTAAGCATCTTGTTTACTGAGATCATCTTAGCTGATGACTGGACAGCATAGAGGCAAATCTACACTGGTCTTTGATAAATATAGGTTTTAAATATACAAGCCGTATTTATTTAGCTTCAAATTATTATATATGCTCTATATACCTGTCTTTTAATCTGAAACATTCTTTTAAATTCTGTTAGAGCTTTTACTTATTTGACGTGTCCTTAAGATGTTACTCAGTCTCTTCTGAGGGCAAAGAAAATGTTTACATTTTCCACATTTTTTATGGATGAATAATATTCCATTGTGTATATGTATTTATACATGTATGTAAACACACACAATACACCACAACTTGTTTATCCATCCATCAATGGACACTTAGATTCTCTCTCCATCTTGGCTATTGTGAATAATGCTGTTGTGAACATGCCAGCGTGGATATCTCTTCAACATAGTGCATTTTGTTTTCTTCACATACGTACTCAGAACTGGGATTGCTGGATCATATGGTAGTTCTACTTTTAATATTTTGAGTCAGATGCTCAACCGACTGAGTCACCCAGGTGCCCCTCCTTTTACTGTTTTTAGTTTGGAGTTTATTTTGCCCGATACAAACGTAGCTACTCCTTTTTTGGGGTGTTGTTTTGTTTTGGTTACTATTTTCTTGAAATACTGTTTTTTATCCCTGCACTTCCAGTCTGTGCATATCTTTAAGGTTAAGGTGAGTCTCTTGTAGGCAACATATTATTGGGTCTTGTTTTCTGTTTTTGTTTTTTAAATTGATTCAGCCATCTATGTTTTTGATTTGGACAATTTAATCCATTTACATTAAGGTAATTATTGACAAGTAAAGACTATTGCCATTTTGTTCATTATTTTCTGACTGTTTTATAGATCCATTGTTCTTTGTTTCTTATCCTCTTTTTTGTGTTTGATGTCTTTTGGTATCAGTAGGCTTTGACTTCTTTATCGTGTTCTTTTGTGTAATTACTACAGGTTCTTTCCTTAAGGTTACCTTGAGGCTTAAATAAATTATCTTAAAACTATAACACCCTTTTTTTAAAAAAATTTTTTTTAACATTTATTTATTTTTGAGACAGAGAGAGACAGAACATGAACAGGGGAGGGGCACAGAGAGAGGGAGACACAGAATCTGAAACAGGCTCCAGGCTCTGAGCTGTCAGCACAGAGCCCGAGGCGGGGCTCGAACTCACGGACCGTGAGATCATGACCTGAGCCGAAGTCAGACGCTTAACCCACCAAGCCACCCAGGCGCCCCTATAACACCCTTTTTTTAAGTTTAAAAGGACTTGAACAGCATTCCTAAACTTTAAAGTTTTACTTCTCCTCTCCCTCACAATTAAAGTTAGGATGCTAAGGTTCACACATTTTTTGATATTGTGTAGTCAATAAGAGATTATTGTAGTTAAGGATATTAACTATGTTTGTTTTTTAACTAACTTTTTTTATGTTTATTAATTTTTGAAAGACGGAGAGAGACAGGGCACAAGCAGGGGTGGGGTGGAGAGAGAGGGGGACACAGAATCTGAAGCAGGGTCCAGGCTTTGAGCTGTCAGCACAGATCCCAATGCAGGGCTCAAACTCACGAACCGCGAGATCATGACCTGAGCTGAAGTCGGATGCTCAACCGACTGAGCCACCCAGGCACCCCTGTTTTTTAACTTTTAATCTAGAGTTGTAAGTGAGTTACACACCACATTACCATATTACAGAATCTAACTTTGACTATATATATTTACCAATACCATGAGTTTTATGTTACTAATTTTTGTTAGTGCCCTTTTACTTCTACTCAAAGAACTCCCTTTAATATTTCTTGTAACACAGGTACAGTGGTGGATGAACTTCCTCAGCTTTTGTTAAGGAGAATCATTATCTTTCCTTCATTTCTGGAGGAAAGCTTTGCTGGGTATAAAATTCTTGGTTTACAGATTTTTTTTTTCTTTCAACATTTTTTAATATATCAAACCATTCTTTCCTAGCCTGAAAAGTTTCTGTTGATAAATCCACCAATAGTCTTATGGAGGTTTTCTTATATGAAACTTCCATGTTTTCCTGGTGCCTTCAGAATTCTTTTTCTGTTTTTGACTTTTGACAGTTATAATGTGTCTTGGGGTAGCCCTATTCATGTTCAGTTTATTTGGGATTCTTTGGACCTCATGGATCTGGATGTCCATTTCTCTCCTGAAGTTTGGAAAGTTTTTAGCTATTATTGCTTTAAATATGTTTTCTGTTCCTTTCTTTTTCTCTTCTGGCATTTCAGTAATGCAGATATTGTTTCTTTTGATTATATTCTATAAGTACCGTAGGCTTTCTTCACTTTTTTTCATTCTTTTTTCCTTTAGCTCCTCTGATTTCAGATGTCGTATTTTCTTTTTTTTTTTTAATGTTTATTTATTTTTGAGAGAGACAGAGAGAGAGAGAGAGGGAGAGAGAGAGAGCATGAGCAGGGGAGGGGAAGAGAGAGAGGGAGACACAGAATCCAAAGCAGGCTCCAGGCTTCACGCTGTCAGCACAGAGCCTGACGTGGGACTCAAACCCATGAACTGTGAGATCATAACCTGAGCTGAAGTCGAACGCTCAACCAACTGAGCCACCCAGGCGCCCCTAGATGTCATATTTTCTAAATCAGTGATTGTTTTGCATTTCATTAGGTTGAGTCTACTTTTGAAGCTCTCTGTTGAATTTGTCAGTCATTGCATTTTTCAGCTCTAGGATTTATGTTGTTGTGGGGTGTGTGTGTGTGTGTGTGTGTGTGTGTGTGTGTGTTTCTCTTTATTGAACTTCATGCATTGTTTTCCTAATTATGTTTAGTTATATGTATGTTCTTTCTGTATGTTCTTTTAGCTCACTGAACTTTAAGAGGACTATCCTGAATTATTTGACAGCTTATAGATTTCCATTTCTTTAGGATCAGTCATCAGAGCTTTATTAGTTTCCTTTGGTGGTGTCATGTTTACCTGATATTTTATCATTGATTCCTTATATTGGTATCTGTGCATTTGAGTGAGCAGTTTCCTCTTTTAGACTTTTAGATTCACTTTGGCAGAGACCAGTCAGCTCAGTGTGGGTTATTGGACATGTCTGCTGATAACATCCTTGGGCAGAGGAGACCTGCTGTGGAGGCCACTGCCCAGGTTTGAGGCTAGGGGGGTGCAGATACTGCTGCCTGAGAACACTTAGGACTGCTGGCTTGGTTCCCTGCCCAAGTGAGGCTGTAGGATAGGCTCTGCATTTGCCTGGGTTCTCTGGTCAGGCTTACTAGACGGTCAGGACTGAGTACTATACTCAGCAATAGATGGCACTGTGAATATTCTTCCCTGGTGGGGCAGCAGGATGGGCCCCAGGAGCTGTGCAGCTCATTGTTTGTGAACCTGAATCAGGCAAGACTGTGCACTGAATTCCCTGGCCAGAAGGGGCCACTGGTTTTGCTCTGCAGAAGGGGGAAGCCACAGGCTGTGCTCTCTGTCCAAGAGCTGCTGTAAGCAGGGCTGTTGGATGAACTGTGCGAGTTCCTGTGTGCAGTGGTTAGGTTCTCTGATTGAGTGGGCTGAAGGCTGTATTCAGCAATGGGCAGGTCTATGATTTCTGCCCAGGCTAGTTTCAAGCAACCTCATAGGTGAACCAGATCAGGCTTTCTGATCTGGAAGGACTGGGAGTTACAGTCAGCCATGTGCCAGGCTGTGACTCACCTCTGCCTGTGTGGGGCAGGCCCGTTCACAGGGCTTACAAAGCTCTTTGTTTGAGGACGCTACCATCAGGCAAACCTGTATCCTGCTGAGTTCCCTCATCAGACTGTGCTATTGGCTTGGCTCTGCACAGGCAAAACTGCTGGTTGGAACTGCTCCGTGGGTGCTGCAGGTAGGAATTTGGTTTAGCAAGATTTGAATGCTAGTTGTTGGTGTCGTTCCCCATTTTCTATTGCAATCAGGTCTCCAGTAGTTGAGCCCTCTAGATTCCTCCACAGTCCCTGGGGGTTAGTCCAACTAGAGGCTCCCAAGAGACAACCCACAATGCTGGGGAAGCTGGATGTCCACCCTGGGCTCTCTGTTTCCACTGGAGGAACTATAGGGTCGGGGAGACCTCTCAGCACATTGCCGTGTCAGCCTTGGGGAGAGGCAATGAGGTCAATGTATAACTGTTCCTTTTACCCTTCTATTGAGGTCTTTTTTGGTTTCTGTGATGCAAGGGGTGCTTCAAGCCTATGTTCTAGGATTCTCTCAGTGGTGTCTTGTTTATGATTAGTTGTCAAACTCCTGGTGAGGAGGAGTAGAGTCAGGAACAGACTATGTTGGCATCTTGGTGACATCACTCCTGTGTATCTTCTTTGTTGAAGTGCCTGTTCAAATCTTTTGCCTGTATGGATCTAAGTTTTGTGGGAGGTTTTATTTGTTTAGGGTTTTTTTTGACAGCATCACCTTTTGACAAGTCTGTTCTTTCTCCATTGTCTTTGTACCTTTGTAAAAAATTGATTGTCCATATATGTGTGTGGGTTTATTTCTGGACTTTTAATTTTGTTCCATTGATCTGTTTGCTGCCTTTAGGCTGATACCAGCCTTTAGGCTGTTTTGATTATAATAGCTTTATAGTAATTCTTGAGATCAAGTAGCATTAGCCTTCCAACTTTATTTTTCTTTCTTATTTTGGTTATTTTAGGTTCTTTGCATTTCCATTTGAATTTTAGCTTGTCAACTGAATTGAAATTGAATCAGCTTGGCAATTTTCATCAAAAAATCTTGTGGGATTTTGATTGGGATTGCATTAATTCTACAGATCAGTTCATCCTCTTTCCCTCCATTGTTTTTTTTTTTGTTTTTTTTGTTTTGTTTTTTTTTTTTTTTACAGAAAAGGCTACTGTGCACACAGTTCTGCATTTGGCTCTTCTCACTTCCTAGTGAATCATGGTGATCTTCTCCCTCAGTCTCCATTTTAGTTTTATCGTGTTCTGTTGTCGGGATGTATTTGTTAAATTCTTTTGGTCCCTTATGATGGATTTCTTGCTCATCTCCAAAGTTTTGCTCTTATAAATAGTGCTGCAGTACAATAATTATACATGTTTTTTTTTTTTTTTTTCCCTCTGTGGGCAAATAGAACTGCAGGATAAATTTGAGAAGTGTGATTGCTAAATCAGAGTGTATGTGCCTTTGAAATTTTAATGGATTTTGTTAAGTTGCCCTCCCTAGAGTTTCATCAATTTATATTCCTGCTAATAATAAGTTAAAAAGCCTGTTTTCCCATGGTCTCAACAGTGTTACCAGACCTTTTTTGTCAGGTTGATAGGTGTGGATGGTCTATCAAACTCATTTTGATTTGCATTTCTTTAGTACAGGTAAGTTTATTTTTTTATTTTTTAAGTGAGCTCTGTGCCCACTATAGGGCTTGAGCTCATGACCATGAGGTCAAGAGTCACATTCTCTGCCAACTGAGCCAGCCAGGTGCCCCTGACAGGTCTTTTTTAAGAGCTATTTGTATTTCTTCTTTTTGTGATTTTTTTTTTTTTTATCCATGTATTTTGCCCATTTTTTTTTTCTGTTGGATTGTCAGAATCTCTCAGTTCCAAGGAAGTCTTTATGTATTAGAGAGATTAGCCCTTTGTGTGATATGAGTTGTAAATATTTTTCCCACTTTGCCGATGACTTTGCTTATACCATTTTTTTTTTCTTCTATAAAGAAGGCTTTCCTCCTTATGCATTTGAACTCATTAGCCTTTCCTTAGAGGCTTGGGTTTTTAATTTTAATTAGAAAGGCTTTCTCTACTCTTAGTCTCTAGTTGAATTTTCTCATGTTTTTCTTTAAAAAAAAATTTTTTTTTTAGTGTTTATTTTTGGGAGAGAGAGCACGAGTGGGGGAGGGGCAGAGAGAGGGGGGCACAGAATCTGAAGCAGGCTCCAGGCTCTGGGCTGTCAGCACAGAGCACGACGCAAGCTCGAACTCATGAACCACAAGATCATGACCTGAGCTAAACTTGGCTGCTTAACCGACTGAGCCACCTAGGTGCCCCCTCATGTTTCTCTTGTAGTACCGTTATGAGTTGTTTTTTTATTTTTACAGTTATATCTTTTATATGGACTTTATTCTAAAATGTGTGGTATCCAGTTTGTTTTCTTGTTGTTCCAACACCCTTAATTTAAAAACCTGTCAGGTGCCTAGGTTGGTTGAACATCTGACTCTTGGTTTTGATCCGACTCTGGTCATGATCCCAGGGTCGTGGGACCGAGCCGCACGGCGGGCTCTGTGCTGAGCATGCAGCCTGCTTGGGATTCTCTCTCTCTCATTCTCTCAATCTCTGTCTCATCTCCAGCCCTTTTCCCCTGCTCATATGTTCTCTGGATCTCTCTAAAATAAAATGAAATGAAATAAAATGAAATGAAATGAAAAGAAATAAAAGGAAATGGAAAATGAAATGGAATGTGAGGTGAGAGGTAAGCCTGTCTTTACCCTACTGATCTCTGATACCGTCTTTATGTATGGTTAGTTTCTGTGTGTTTGAGTCCATTTCTGGGTTTTCTGTTCTGTCCCATGGATTGTGTAATTATGCATCAGAATCACACTTTAAATTACTTTTTAAGTTATGATTTGTTATCTGATAGGAGTAGTCTCTCCTCGTTGTCTTTTTCAGTTTTCTGGCTCTCACTAATTTTTCCATACAAACTTAAAATCAGCCTATTAAAGAAAACTTGTCATTTTCATGGGGATGATATGCTATGTATAAATTAGAGAGAATCGACTCTTTATGGTGTTATGTCTTAGCCAAGAGCATGACATGCCTTTCACTTGCTCAGTTCTTCTGAAAACACTGGTGTTTTGACATTGTTCATTTTAGGTCTTACTTCTAAAGTTTATTCCCAAGTATTTTGTCTTTTTAATAGCAATCGCAAAAATGGTCTTTTCCCTATTACGTCTTCTATTAGTTGTTTGTAAAAATGGAAGTTACCTTTGTATTTTGTTTCTACTATCTTGTTGAATTATTATCATAGTTTTTTTTTAGTTGAATCTCTTGGATTTTCCAAGAATACCACCATACCCCCTTCAAAAATGATAGATTTGTTTCCTTCCTTGAAAATTTTATATCTCTAATTTATTTGGTTTTGGAGGTTTTCTCTTTCTTTGTTTCTTTTTTTTTTTTTTTTTTTTGGTCTAATTGTTTTCAAATTATTTTCCCTCTCTTTTCCTTGGGTTTGCTGTTCTTTCATGGATTGTATCATTTGGAATTGCTTCCAGCCACAAATAACAGGAAACCTAACACAGTTTACACAAATAAGGCTTTATTTTTCTCACACGGAAGTAGTCTGGAGGTAGGAAGTCAGTAGTTCAGCCATATCAGTAACCTGATATTTTTCTCTGCCCTCTTAACATGTTGGCTTGTTGCCTCGTGATCACAATATGGCTGCCAGAGCTCTGGGCATCTTTTTTTTTTTTTTTTTTAATTTTTTTTTTTTTCAACGTTTATTTATTTTTGGGACAGAGAGAGACAGAGCATGAATGGGGGAGGGGCAGAGAGAGAGGGAGACACAGAATTGGAAGCAGGCTCCAGGCTCTGAGCCATCAGCCCAGAGCCTGACGCGGGGCTCGAACTCACGGACCGCGAGATCGTGACCTGGCTGAAGTCGGACGCTTAACCGACTGCGCCACCCAGGCGCCCCATGGGCATCTTAATCATATTCAAAGTAGGAAGAAGTGAGGTGAGAGACAAGTAAAATGAATCTTCCATCACACTCTCCTTTTGTCTCATTGACTAGAAGTAGGTCACATAGCTATTCTTAGCTACAGGGGAGTTTGGGAAAGCGGGTATTTACATTTCCAGTCTCTGTAGTGGAGGTAGGCAAGGAAGAAGGAGGTTAGGAATGGGGAGTGAGTTATCTACTCATATTTATTGGAGATACTATTTCTTCTTTGTATGCAAGAGTAAAGGAAGATCTTTGTGCTGATCCCAAAGAAATTATATAATCTTGAAGGCTAAGGTGGTTTTGCTTTGTTGTTGTTGTTTGTATAAAGAAAAAATCAAGTTTTCCAGTAATTCATGTAACATAAATTTAACCATTTTAAAGTGTACAACTCAGTGGCATTAACACATTCATAACGTTGTGGAACCATTATGTCTATCTAATTCCAAACATTTTTATCTCCCCCTTTACCCCCCCCCCCCCAAAAAAAAAAAACGAATACCCATCGTGATAGTTAATTTTATGTGTCAACTTGGGTAGGCTATAGTGCCAGTTGTTTGGTCAAATACAAATCCAGGTGTTGCTATGAAGATATCATTAACATTTGAATCAAAAGACTTTGAGTAAAGCCGATTACCCTCCATAATGTGGATGGGTCTCAAACAATGAGTAGAAGGCCTTAAGAGAAAAGGCCAAGGTTCCCCAAAGAAGAAGGAATTTGGCCTCCACACTGCACCATAAAATTTCTGCCTCAGTTTCCATCATTTAGACTCAAAAATGCAACATCCACCCCTGTTGGAATTTCAGCCTGTTGGCCTGCTGCCTTGCACATTTCAAACTTGGCAGTTCCTTAAAATCAGCCAGTCAGTTTCTTCCCCACCCTAGCTCTTCTCCCCTCCATATACATATACATACATACATACATACATACATACATACATACATCCTTCCTTCCTTTGGATACTGTTTCTTCCCTGGGGAACCCTGACTAATACACCCATTAAATTCAATCCCTATTTCTGTTGTGTGCTGGTCTCAGCCTGTCGATAACCAATGTCATGGTTGCACCCACCCTTGTAGTTCTTATTATCATTGCAAGATGCCCATCAGGAACCTGAAGAAATAAGTTTATTACCTACAGGACCTAGAAATGACACAGCATGCCTGGGGCTACACTGCAAGGGGTTCTGCTTTTATTGGGGGTGGGGAGTGGAGTCTGTGGTTTCATAGGCTCACTCTATTGGCAAACTTAAAACAGAAGAGCATGAAGTCAAAGTGTGGAAAGAGAAAAGGCAAGTGGCCCAAATGGTCAGTTATCAAAATCAACCACGATCTCTAAAACAAAGGAGCCTAAGTGGGAGTAGGCAGCCTAGCTTTTTATTTAGTTGTTGCTGGCAATGTGTTTTTTCGAGATCCCCTCATGAAGTGGATGCCTGGGCAATTAAGGCTCAAGTCAGGCACTTGCATTACAGACAACAACAACAACAAAACTGTCAGGGCTTATACTACAATTCCCTTTTACGCATAACCCCTAACAACCACATATCAGCTGTCTCCATATATTTAACTATTCTGGGTATTTCATATAAATAGAATGATAAATATGTAAACTTGCACCTGGCATCTTTCATTTAGCGTAATGTGTTGGAGGTTTCCCCCCATGCAGCACATGTAGTAGCACTCCATTCTTTTTTATTTTTACTTAGTTTTTAAAAAATGCTTATTTATTTTGAGAGAGAGAGAGTGTGTGTGTGTGTGTGAGTGTGTGTGTGTGTGTGCGCACATGCATAAATGAGGTGTGGGGGAAGGGGGACAGAGACAGAGAATCCCAAGGCTCTGTCCTGTCAGTGCAGAGCCCAGTGCAGGGCTCGATCTCCCAACCCTGGGATCATGACCTGAGCCGAAATCAAGAGTCAGACACTCAACTGACTGAGCCACCCAGGTGCCCCAATTCTGCCTATTTTTAAATTGGATTCTTGTTTTTGTTGTTATTGAGTTGTATGAATTCTTTATATATTTTTGATATTAACCTCTTATCAGATACATAATTTGCAAATATCTTTTATTCAGTAGGTTGCCTTTTTGTTTTGCTGATGATTTTCTTTACCGTGCAAAAGCTTTTTAGTTTTTATAGTACTATATTATTTTGGCTTTCGTTTCCCTTGCCTGAGGAGACATACCCAGAAAAATGTTGCTAAGGACAGTGTCCCAGAGTTTACTGCCTATGTTTTCTTTTAGGAGCTTTATAGTTTCAGGTCTTACAGTTAGGTCTTTATTCCATTTTGAAGTTTTTAAAATTAGTTTCTTAATTTAAGTATAATTAACATACAGTTATATTAATTTCAGGTGTATAATACAGTGATTCAGCAATTCTGTATTCAGTGCTCATCACTATAAGTGAACTCTTTTTTTTTTTTTTCAACGTTTATTTATTTTTGGGACAGAGAGAGACAGAGCATGAACGGGGGAGGGGCAGAGAGAGAGGGAGACACAGAATCGGAAACAGGCTCCAGGCTCTGAGCCATCAGCCCAGAGCCCGACGCGGGGCTCGAACTCCCGGACCGCGAGATCGTGACCTGGCTGAAGTCGGACGCTCAACCGACTGCGCCACCCAGGCGCCCCTATAAGTGAACTCTTAATCTTCACCTATTTTACGCATCTAACTCACCCACCTCCCCTGTTCTCTATATTTAAATTTTTTTGGTTTGTCTCTTTGTTCTTCACTTTGTTTCTTCAATTCCACATGAGTGAAATCATATGGTATTTGTCTTTCTCGGACTTATTTCACTTAGCATTATACCCTCTAGTTCCATCCATGTTATTGCAAATGGCAATTCTTTTTTTATGGCTGAGTAATATTCCTGTGTGTGTGTGTGTGTGTGTGTGTGTGTGTGTATCCTGCAACCTTACTGAATTCATTTATCAGTTCTAGTAGTTTTTTGGTGGAGTCTTTAGGGCTTTCTATATGTAGTATCATGTCATATGCAAAGAATGACAGTTTTACTTTCTCCTTACCAATTTAAATGGCTTTTATTCCTTTTTCTTGTCTGATTGCTGTGGCTATGACTTCCAATAACATGTTGAATAAAAATGGTGAGAGTGGACATCTTTGTCTTATTCCCAATCTTAAGGGAAGAACTCTCAGGTTTTCACCATTTATTATGACATTAGCTGTGGATTTTTCACATATGGCCTTTATCATGTTGAGGTATGTTCCTTCTAAGCCTACTTTGTTGAGGGTTTTTTTTTTTATCATGAATAGATGTTGTTCTTTGTCAAATGCTTTTTCTGCATTTACTGAAATGATCATATGGTTTTTATCCTTTCTCTGATTCAAGTGATCTATCATATTTATTGATTTGCAAATGCTGAACCATCCTTGTATCCCAGGAGTAAATCTCACTTGATTGTGGTGATTTTTTAAATGTATGGTCGCATTTGGTTTGCTAATATCTTGTTGAGGAATTTTGCATCTGTGTTGATCAGATATATTGGTTTGTAGTTTGATTTTTTAAATAATGCCTTTATCTGATTTTGGTATCAGGACAATGCTGGTCTCATAGACTGAATTTGGAAGCTTTCCTTCCTCTTCTGGTTTTTGTTTTGTTTTTTGTTTTGTTTTGGTTTGGGTTTTTTTGGAATAGTTTTGAGAAGAATGAGTATTAACTCTAAGTGTTTGGTAGAACTTACCTGTGAAATCATCTGGTCCTGGACTTTTACTGGTTGAGAATTTGGGGATTATTGATTCAATTTTACTGCTAGTAATTTATTCAAATTTAGGTTTATATGTAAAATACTATGCATAAAGCAGTCTATATTAGGTTGATGGTCATTTAAATTCAAACCCATTCTAAAAGTGCTAAATTTTGACTCCCCTCTCCCCACCATTTTATGCATATGGTGTCACTATACTTTACATCCTTTTATTTTGTGGATCCCTCAACTGATTTTTATAGATATAATTAATTTTACTGTTTTTGTGCTTTAACCTCCATACTGGTTTCATGAATGATTAATGTACTACTTTTATTATGTTTGTTTGTAGCTGTGAAATCTTTTCCTTTACTAATTTTCTTGCTCCTGATTGAGGCCTTTCCTTTCCACTCAGAGAATTCCCTCTAACGTTTCTTGTAAAACTTGTTTAGTGGTGATGAATTCCTTTAGGTTTTGTTTGAGAAACTCTTTATCTCTTTATTCTGAATGATAGTCTTGCTGGATAGAGTATTCTTGGTTTGAGGTATTTTCCTTTCAGCACAAATGAGCACTCCCTTCTGGTGTGCAAAGTTTCTGCTGAAAAATCAGCTGATAGCCTTATGGAGTTTCCTTTGTATGTATGTAACTGTTTTCCTTTCTCTTGCTGTTCTTAAAATTCTCACTTTTTGCCATTTTAATTATTATGCATCTTGTTGCAGACTTCCTCAGGTTGATTTTGTTGTAGGTTCTTTGTGCCTTCTGGATCTGGATTTCTGTTTCTTTTTCCACTTTAGGAAAATTTTCAGCTGTTATTTCTTCAAATAAATTTTCTGCCCCTTTTTCTCTCTCTTCTCCATCTGGGATCCCTGTAATATGAATGTTATTACACTTGATGCTATCACTGGGTTCCCTTAACCTATTTTCATTTGTTATTATTTTTTAACTGTTCCGTTTGGTTGGATTCCATTACTTTGTCTTCCAGCTCACTGATTTATTCTCCTGCTTTCTGTAGTCTACTATTTATTCCCTATAGTATATTTTTAATTTCAGTTAGAGTTCTTCATGTCTGATTATTCTTTGAAAAGTATTTTCTACTTCTTTGTTGAAGGTCTCAGTGAGATCCTGTAATCTATTCTCAAGTTTAGTAAGTATGTTTATGACCATTACTTTGAATTCTCAAAGTAATCAGATAATCAGGCATATTGCTTATCTCTGTTTCATTTAGCACTTTTGCTGTGATTTTTTCCTATCTTTCGTTTGGGAGATAATCCTTTGTTGCTTCATTTTATCAAACTCTCTGTGTCTGTTTCTCTGTGTTAAGAAAGTCATCTACATCTCCTGGTCTTGAAAGTAAAAGCCTTATGAAGAAATGGTCTTATAGTGCTGTTACCAACCTGGCTCTTGGGCTCTCTAAACAACAGAATTTGACAAGAGGCTGAACAGGAGTTCCAGGCAAGCCTTTATTGGGGCTTATGCTCTAGCACAAGGGAGACACCACAAAGAGAAGAGCCTTCAGGCTGGCTTGAGGAGAGGTCAGAAAGAGGTTTTTTGTTTTTTTTTTTTTTAATTTTTTTAATGTTTATTTATTTTTGAGACAGAGAGAGACAGAGCATGAAGAGGGGAGGGGCACAGAGAGAGGGAGACACAGAATCCGAAGCAGCTCCAGGCTCTGAGCTGTCAGCACAGAGCCCGACGCGGGGCTCGAACTCACGGACCGCGAGATCATGACCTGAGCCGAAGTCGGACACTTAACCAACCGACTGAGCCACCCAGGCGCCCCAAGGTCAGAAAGAGTTTTAAAGAAACTTTGATGGGAAAAGGGTGACATACAAGCATGTAGAGGTGGGGATTTCTTTTTTTCCTTCTTTTAAAAAAATTTTTTTATGTTTACTTATTTTGAGAGAGAAGAGAGAGCATGCACAAGTGGGGGAAGGGGCAGAGAGAAGGAGAGACAGAATCCCAAGCAGGCTGTGCACCAACAGCACAGAGCTCAGTGCAGGGCTCAAACTTACGAACTGCAAGATCATGACCTGAGCCAGGATCAAGACTTGGGCGCTTAACCAACTGAGCCACCCAGGTGCCCCAAGGTGGGGAATTTCTTGATACGTGTGCACTTAAAGATCATGTATTTTTATGAGTCGTATGTGTATTTAGGATGTTAAATCTCCACCCTGGGTGTGATTTTTAGTATTATAATGAGGGAGAAAGTTGGTGAAAGGTCAGCAGTGAGGTCCATCATGGCACAGACTGGTTTGACTTAGTCTTTGCCAGTCTTTGTAGTAAGCATCTTCCTTTCAGTAAGCATCTCCCCTCCGCATTCCTGCAAGATGTACTACTCAAGAGGCACAGAGTTTTAGCTTTTCTTTTTTTTTTCCCTTCCTTATGGAGGCAACCAAAGAACCCCAGATTTAGCAGTCAGGGTTGAGGGGACCCAAGTCCAGTCCCTCCTCCATCTCGATCCCCACTCCAAGTGTTGTGACCTCCTTATTCTTATGGAAAAGGGGCCAAAGGTCTCATCCTCAGAAACTGCTTCCTGCTGAGTGGGGCCTCTTGTCCCTGTCCTGCCCTGGAGGTGTCTTACTGACTGTTCTAATGATTTATAAGGACTGGGCTCATCCTCTACTGGTGCAGGTTGGAACCCTTCCACCACCATTAGCTTGACTTGGAATTGTTGAAGCCTAGAAGACACAAAGTCAACCAGGAGGTTAAAAACACAGGACCCACAAAGTGACAGCAATAAAATGGCCACCAAAGGCCCAAGAAAAGGCAAGAACCAAGTCAACATTTGGGAGGTCCCCTTTAATGGAGTCCCAGGTGGTTTGGGCAGTGGGGTTGTTAAAATTATGTTGCCTGCTGGAGGATGACGTCAGGCTTCTGTTCCCCCTGTCAAGAAACATTAATGAAACAAGATGTATCTACAACAGCACCTATTCCTCCTTGTTCAGCTGGGACATAATCCAAGGCTAATTTGTGATCTAAGATGCTTGAAGTCAGAGAGTCTAATGATTTTTGTATGAGTTTAAAACCCTGTCCTGTTTCAGCCACCACTATGGACACGGTGGCTGTGACTTTGTTGTAAATTATTTCCCCAGCTAGTCCTATCCAGGAACCAACCAAGGTGATTAATTTGGTAATCAGTAGACCTACTGTTTGTCTGGACCTTTTTGGTGACAGATGAATTACATAGTTGTCAGGGAGTCCATCCCTTCATCCAGCTGTTCAAATAATCATATGCCCTTGGGGTCCTTTCATCATCCCCACAGAGTAACAGGTGCTAAGACTGTCTATACACGAGCTATTGTGACAGTTTCTCTGAATCTTACCTCAAGTTGTCTAGCTTAGGCCAACAACAAACATTAAAAGAGAGTTAGAACTAGAATCTAACTTCCACAAAGGTGTTATTGAAACATAATTTTTTCTCTCTAAAGCCACTCTCATTTCCATCAAAGATAGCCAAATAAAGATTAACCTATTTGAAAAATAAGTTCAGTCCTAATAAACTTGGCCTGATTATTTACATAAGCCTAGTAAGAATACTGATTGACTATGTAAGTTTGCATATATATATATATACATATATATATATATGTATAATATGTATATTTTGTTTGCTGAACTTTTTATAAGGAATTTCCAATTAAACCTTTAATAGCCTTTCAAGGCCAGAAACCAGTCCAAATACTTGCTGTCAGATTTGCCTTCAATACATGTAGATTTGGGTGAGTTGCTTTTCTCAAGGTCTCCAAAATCTGAGGTTCCTGCACTTGCACTTTACTCACCTGGCAAAGCTGCTGGGAACTCTGTAAGCAAGGTGTCAGGCTAACATTTCCAAGGGGCTTTATTGGCTCCATAAAGTCAACCTTCATTCCTTACAGCTGTCTGGTCACATCTGAGTCTATGAATGTCTCTCTCAAATAATGACATTCCAGTCAAAGCCTTGGTTGTATAACCAGTGTTTCCAATCGTGTCCTGTTACAAGGAGAACAGATTCTTATTGAACTTATGTAAATAATTATAATTGCCACGTAAGAAAGAATACTCACTGAGAGCTTATGAATTCTGGAGGGTTCAGGTAGAGAGAAAAGATAAATGTTTCAGTTTGTTTACAAAGGAATATTTTATCAAATATCTGTAAGTAATAGATGTCATAAGAGAAAAATTTTCCTTAAATCTGAAAGAGCAAACATTAGATAACGAGCAGTGTTTCCAATAAGTCATAATAACTATAATATTTTTCAGTTCACTTAGTCCCATGGTATTAATTCCTATTTTGTGTGAATGCAGCTTTTCCCTTAGTTCCAGAAATTCTTACCCAGTTTAGCTTTATGATCTTGAAGATACCACAAATTTGTATTTGTAAAAAGTTCTTTTTATGAATCTTCTTGAAGCTGGAACACATTTGCAAGAGCATCAGAATGTAAATGGCAGAACTCAAAAATGGGCATGGTTAAAAATCCAATGAGAGTCCCTTATAAAACAGTTGACAAGAAAATTTGGTTATTTTTGTGATGCACAGCATTTTAATAATTAGAATTTTAAGTGATAACGTTGTTCCAGAACATATTAAAATTTTAGGAATTTTATATACTTTCTGGAACATTTACTCACAGCATTTACTCACACAATAAACAGCATTCACTCACACAATAGAGCCTCAGATTTATCACTGTGCACACTTCTCGTGTAACAACACACCAAATAGACAAGCCTAATTAGTTAAAAAGCCTTTAATTTAGAATTTGCACTTTGGGGAAGTTTGTTATAAACCTCAGAAGGTTCTAAAGAACATACCTAAATAGGATCATAGATTATTATAAAACAATATTTAATTATTCAACCAAGGTGGCAACAGAAGATTACAAAGGCAACTATATAGCGTTATATAGTTGTTAGCAAAAGTTAGGTCCTTTATTTTTTTTTAACTTTATTTTGAGAGAGAGAGAAAGCATGAGTCGGGGAGGGGCAAAGAGAGAGGTAGAGAGAATACCAAGCAGGCTGTATACTGTCAGTGCAGAGCCCAACACAGGGCTTGAACCCATGAACCGTGAGATCATGACCTGAGCCGAGGTTGGGTGCTTAACTGACTGAGCCACACAGGCACCCTGAAAGTTAGCTCCTTTAATGTTGAGAGGATTTAGTTTTCTTAAGTGTTCAAGGCCCTGATAAAACCAAATATAGAAATCTTGTTTTTTTTCTGGGCAGATAAAGGAAAACAAAAAACTTTGTTTATAATTTATCAAGAGCAGACCAACAATCCAGGAAAACTTTGCTTTTTTCATAGAGGGAAAAACCAAATTTCAATCTTATATTAGTGTACTTTTAAGACTCCTCCATCCCAGTTTTTGTTCTGAACATTCATAAATTTTTTTTTCCAGAGATTCCCTTTTACAAACCTACAACTTTTCTTTTTCATTCAGATTTTCCCTAAGTTTTTTTTGTCTCTAACCAGTCTCATTTCAGGACATAATGACTTTCTTTTCCCTCAACAAAAATGTATTTTTATTCCCCATACTTTATCTTACCAAAAACATATCTTTAACATCCCTTGATTGAGTACAGAGATGTTTTCCTTATTATTTCTAGTAGTCTCAATTACATTTATCAGTATTTTTCATGCTTAGAAACCTTAATTTCTAGTAGAAACTGTGTAGTAAGCAATTGTGAACTGTTATGCTAGTATTCTTTAAAGATTTTTTTAACATTTATTTATTTATTTTGAGAGAGAGAGTGCACAAGCAGGGGCAGGGCAGAGAGAGTGTGTATGTATGAGTGGGAGAGGGGCAGAGAGAGAGGGAGAGAGAGAGAATCTCAAGCAGGCTCCACACTGTCAGAACAGAGCCCAATGTGAGCTCCAACCCATGAACAGTGAGATCCTGAACTGAAATCAAGAGTCAGACACTCAACCAAATAAGCCACCCAGGTACCCCCCCCCGCCCCGAGTGTTCTGTAGATTGGCACATTTATGAATATATTTCATAATTTCTAAAACCATATTTCTTCATAGTACAGTCTTTTAATAAAGCATAAAATGTATTTATTAACAAACCCAAATTGATCTTTAGTTTTCTTATAATAAGACAGTGTAGGTAAACCTGTGTTTAGTATTTAATGTTTCATTTTATCTTATTTGGAAAAGGCTTAGATATCCAATGAGTTTGAACCAATTTATCATTTAATTACCTAGCAAAACTTCAAGGCTACTAAAGAGTTTGAAAGCTATAAACCTTTTTATATGTTTAACCCACTTGTTCTTACAATTACCCATGTGACCTGCATGTGACAAAATCAACAATCATTTTAAGTCATTGTTGAGACTTTGCAACAGATACAACACAAATTTAGCTCATAAATTCAGGTAGAGTAAAAGCTGATACCTGTATTATATTTGATCTTGATAACTCTAAAACTCATGTCTATTTTAATGAAACCAACAACCTTGAAGTAGCTCTAATATTGAATATGTTGCACCTGTGTCTACCAAAAAGTTGATTGGGGCACCTGGCTGGCTCAGTGGGTGGAGCATGGGACTCTTGACGTCAGTGTTGCAAGTTCGAGCCCCATATTGGGCTCTGAACATTTTCATTCAGATTACTTGAGATTACTTGAGAATAAAACCTTAAAAAAAAAAGTCAATTCCTTCCCCACTGTCAGTTTTATCTGGAGCTCCAGTGGGGAAATCTGAAGTGGGCCACTGAAGTCCAGGGGAGTCTTTGGGCCCCTTCACGCTGATTTGGGAGGTGCTTCAGTTTGAACCTCATAAGGAAGTAGCCCGACAGCTTGGGGTGCTTTTTGCTCCTTGATAGTGAGGGTAGGGGGAGCAGGAGCTGCTGGTGTTGACGGCCCCAAGGATCGTATAGGAGCAGCCCAGGTGGAGGTACAGGAACAGGAGGAGGGGGGAGGTAGAGGCAGAGGTGGCAGGGGCACCCCCGGCAAGGCCAGAGGCAGATTCAAAGTTTGGACTAACACTTTTCCATCTGTTTCCTATCTCTCCCTCCTGCGAAACAGGCATTTCCCCTGGTTGCTTTTCAGCCCTTTTGAGGAGCTGGAGGAGCGGGCCGTGGGTTGGACTTTGGTTCTGGTGCCTGGGCTTGGGGCGGTGGATTTAGGGTGTCCAGTGTCTGCCTGTCTCCCTCCTCCTCTTCCTCATTCCGACTTTTGGGAAGGGGGTCAGGTGTCTTATTAGATTTTTGTCCACACTTGTCTCTCTGGTCCGTCAGTCGGGTCACTTCCCCTGAAGCATCTTTATTTTTATTTGTTTTTTTAATTTTAAAAGAAGTATTTTTAGAAGTGGTCACAGTGCCCCAGGCTCAGGGTATAGGATCTGGGGTGCGGCCCCTCTGTGCACAGGTGGAAGCCCGGGACCTGAGCTCCCCTGCTTGGGGAGCAATAACGATGCAATGAAGCATCTTTATCGTGGGGGAGCTTAAAAGCCTGAATGTAGGGAATCTCATCTCCTGTATTTGATCTCTGACAGAGTAACTCCGGTTGCGAGACGGTGTGATAATTTAACGATCCATTTAGTGGCCATCTTTTTACTGAGCTCAAAACATACATAGGCTCAGCAGTGTCACGATAAAATAGATTTTCCCTTTAGATACAGGATCACAACTGTAAGTGTGCCTATCAGACAGAATTCGCCCCAGCAGGCTGAGATGTGTGGAAACTAAATCCTCCCACCCTTATGCAGGCTACAGAAACAGACAACGCCCATCTCAGGTCTCCCTTCTTTGAGGAGAGAGGTACAGAGTCTGTTCCCACTCAGTTCTCTTTGGAGCTGAATGATTTAGACTCTCATATTATTAGCCAGAAAATTTACACAAACCTTCTATTAAAACATCAATTTGTATAATGCCGAAATAAAACAAATAATCCATCAACTCCTTTAGGTTATTCCCACCTAGAGAACACTACCGGTAACCATCAACAGCTGGAATCGAAGTCAGGATCATCAACTCAAATTGAGGAGGTCCGGGTATCAGGAGAAGTCCCCCGATAACACCTGTGAGGTGCTGACAAACTGCAGTGGCACAAGGGGCCGGTGCTGGCACGGAGCAGCCAGGGTCCAGGCGACCCCCAGGTGTTCTCAGGTGAGTTGCTCTGATGTCCTGCCAGCTGTGCCAGGAAATGTTAATGCAAAATGAACAAACCTTTTTAACGTTTTTAAAAAGGAAAAGAGTGAGTTGAGCCCAAGCTAGTACGGCTGTCCAGGATACACAGTCTTCACAAAGAAGAGAGTGCTCTGGGGGAAGGAACATTTGGTGCAGGCTTATATGGTTTTTTCACATAAAGATTACAAATTATTATGACAAAGAGCATTCTAGAAAATTCTAGACTTTCTCTCGTGGTTTTAGTATGTGCAAGGCTGAATGACTTTTAAAAAAACATTTTTTTTTTAATGTTTATTTCTTTTTGAGACAGTGAGAGAGGATGAGCTGGGGAAGGGGCAGAGAGAGAGGGAGACAGGCTCCAGGCTCCGAGCTGTCAGCACAGAGCCTGACGCGGGGCTCGAACTCACAAACTGCGAGATCGTGACCTGAGGCGAAGTCGGACGCTTAACCGACTGAGCCAGCCTGGCGCCCCAAGGTTGAATGACTTTTTAATATTATGGGAACCAGGAAGGTTTTTTATCTTTACGTTTGGAATGCTTTTTGGTGATTTTTTAAAAAAATAAAGCAGATGAAAATGTGGGCTCAGGGCAGGGAGAGGTCCCATGCTTTGAGATTTGGTTGAATCATTTTGTCCCTGATAAATGTTAAAGTAATGCTTTCCTGGGAGCCCACGTATTATTTAGGGCGTCTTCACAGAGGCAACAATGATATCTAAGTAGGCAACAAGTTCTAGTGGCGAGGCCACAGAGAAGCCCACACTGTTCCTCCTCCCACAGATGGGGCTCGAGAAGTGTGTGCCCTGCTGTTGTGGTTGAGCCGTGTTCGCCTTCAGTCCAGGTGTCTGCAGTGGCCCTCTTTGCCTGTTGAGGGCAGAGTTTGGTCCCCAACGCTCTTAAGGGGCCAGTGTGGGGCTGCCCTGGGCTTGAGTTGGGTCAGACCAGATGCCTGCCTTCAGCCCATCTGCCAGAACTGGTCACACTGAACTTCAGGGCGCTCTCCTTGCGTTGCCCCCTGAGAGGCTTTTACTGATGGGCGGGGCCCGCAGTCAGACCTGACATCTGTCCCCAGTCAGTCTGCTGGGGTTGTGGTGACCCGGAACTGCCGGGCTCTCTCTTTGTACTGCTCCTTGTGAGGCTTTTGTTCATAGGCAGGGCCAGCGGTCAGATCAGATGTCTGCACCCAGCCTCTTGCCAGTTACTTTCCCCTGTCCCCAGGGCAGGAGTCACTTTGGAGTGGCTGGTAGGGAGCCGCTTGCACAAGGAGAAGCTTGTGGTGTCGCTTTGCATGGACTCCCGCCGAGCGGGGCAGTCGGATCGGGTAGTCCACAGGAGAATGCAGGGGCAGGATGTGGTGTTAGCAAGCTAGGTGGTGAGGGTTCACGTTGGTTCCCACAGCTGGCTGTGTGTCTAGGCTGGGTGAGGGCAGATAGTGCCCACCAGCTCTTTGGTTCTTGGAGAAGTTCCCAAAGATCTCTGCCACTCCAGTGCATGTTTTGAGGTTAGTAAACAAATCTCCTTCCCGTGTACCCCAGGCACTTTTCAAACTGCTGCTTCTTTGGGGGGGATTTTTTTGTTTTGTTTTTTGTTTGTTTGTTTGTTTTATATTATCTTTTGTTGGTGGTGTGTTTTATTTTTTTTTTATTTTTTTTTTTTTTATTTTTTTTTTTTTCAACGTTTATTTATTTTTGGGACAGAGAGAGACAGAGCATGAACGGGGGAGGGGCAGAGAGAGGGAGACACAGTATCGGAAACAGGCTCCAGGCTCTGAGCCATCAGCCCAGAGCCCGACGCGGGGCTCGAACTCCCGGACGGCGAGATCGTGACCTGGCTGAAGTCGGACGCTTAACCGACTGCGCCACCCAGGCGCCCCGTGTTTTATTTTTTTAATAATTTATTGTCAAGTTAGCTAATACACAACATAGTCTTGGCTTCAGGAGTAGATTACTGTGATTCGTCACTTACATACAACACCCAGTGCTCGTCCCAACAAGTGCCCTCCTCAGTGCCCATCACCCATTTCCCCTGCCCCTCAAACCTCCACCCCCATCAACCCTCAGTTTGTTCACTGTATTTAAGATTATTCTGATTTGCCTCCCTCTCTGTAACTTATTTTTCCTTCCCTTCCCCTGTGGTCTTCTGTTAAGTTTCTCAAATTCCACATATGAATGAAAACCTTTATGACTTTCTCGGACTTATTTCACGTGGCATAATACCCTCCGGTTCCATCCACGTTGTTGCACATGGCAAGATTTCATTCTTTTTCATTACTGAGTACTATTCCACTATATGTATATATATGCGATATATATATACTGTATACACACACACACACACACACACTGTATATATACACTGTATATGGCAGGGACCGTTTCCTATGCCCTTGCTTTCCGGCTTTCCCAGAGACAGCCCACTGATTTTTAAAGTTCTGGCGTTAAGCCCCACTAATTGTACAAACTTGAAGTTAAGCCCCTCTGGTCCTCAAAGCTACATGTTACGGGGATTTGTCTTCCCAGTGTACGTTCCCTGTGTCCAGAGTGCCTGGTATGGGATCTGTTCCTTTCCCTTTGTGCACACGGTGTGTCCCTCCCATTTGTGATTAGTCTCGTAGGTTGGTTTGCTTTTTAACCAGCTCTGCCCTTCCTACCATTTTGGATGTAGCCTCCTTTCTACAGTTACCTCTGAAGAGCCATTCTGCCAGTCCTTGGGTCATTTTCTGGGTCAGTTACACAAGTGTGGGTGGTGTATCTGTGGACAAGGTTAACCTAGGATCCTCCTCCACCATCTTCCCTGGAGTGTATTTTTGTGGATTGTGTAAGATACTGGTCCAGCTTCATTCTTTTGCGTGTGGATGTCCAATTTTCCTAACGCCATTTATTGAAGAGGCTGTTCTTTCCCCATTGTATATTCTTGGCTCTTTTTTTGTAAATTAATTGACTGTATGTGTGTGGGTTTATTTCTCTATTCTGTTGCATTGATCTATGTGTCTGTTTTTATGCCGATACCACCCTGTTCTGATTGCTATAGTTTTGTAACATAGTCTGAAATCAGGGAATATGATTCCACTAGCTTTGTTTTTACTTCTGAAGACTTCTTTGGATAATCATGGTCTTTTGTGGTTACCTACAAATTTTAGCGTTGTTTGTTCTATTTCTGTGAAAAATACCATTGAAATTTTGACCAGGATTTCATTAAATCTATAAATTGCTTTGGATAGTATGGGCATTTAAACAATACTAATTCTTCTATTCCATGAGCACAGAATTTCTTTCCATTTATTTATGTCATCTTCAATTGCTTTTATCAATATTTTATATTTTTTAGTGTACAGTTCTCTCACCTCCTTGGTTAAATTTATTCCCAGGTATTCTTTGTGATGCAGTTGTAAGTACGATTGTTTTAATTATTCTAATGCTTTGTTATTAGCATATTGAAATGCAACAGATTTTTCTGTACTGATTTTGTATCCTGTAATTCCACTGAGTTTTTTAGTTTTAACAGATTATTTGGTCATGTCTTTAGGATTTGCTATACATAATATCATGTCATTGACAAATAGTTACAGTTTCGCTTCTTCATTTCTGGTTTGTGGGCCTTTTATTTCTTTTTCTTGCCTAATTTCTCTGGCTAGCATTTCAATACTTTATTGAATAAAAGTGGGGAGAGTGGGTATCCATGTCTAGTTCTTGATGATAGAGGGAAAACTTCCAGCTTTTTACCTTTAAATATCATGTTACTTGCGGGCTTGTCATATATGGTCTCTATTATGTTGAGGTGCATTCCCTCTATACCCACACTGTTGAGAGTTTTTATCAGTGGATGTTGAATTTTGTCAAATGCTTTTTTTTTTCATCTTTTGAGATGATTTTGTGATTCTCATTTATTTTGTTAGTGTGTTATATTACATTAATTTGTGGATGTTGAACCATCTTTGCATCCCTAGAATAAATCCCACTTGATCTAAGCATATGGTCCTTTTAATGTGTCGTTGAATTTTGTTTACCTATATTTTATGGAGGATTTTTGCATCTATGTTCATCAAGTATATTGGCCTGTGATTTTCTTGTGGTATATATCAGGATAATGCTGGCCTCATAAAATGAATTGGGAAGTACTCTTTCCTCTTCTGTTTTTTGGGAGAGTTCTAAAAGAAAGGATTGGCATTATTTGGTAAAATTCACCAGTGAACTTCTCTGGTCCTGGACTTTTGTTTGTTGGGAGGTTTTTGATTATTGCTTCAGTCTCCTTACTAGTTTAGTAAAATTGGTCTGTTTAGATTTTCTGTTTCTTCATGATCCAGTCTTATAGATTGTAGGTTGACAGGAATTTTTCTCATTTCTTCTGGGTTGTTCAGTTTAGAGTATAATTTTCCCAGCGGTCAGTCATGATCCTTTGTATTTCTGTGGCACCAATCTTTTCTTGGTGTGTCTAGCTAAAGATTTACACATTTTGTTTATCGTTTCAAAAACTAGCTTACTTTCATTTTTCTTTTTCTGTTGCTTTTTTTACTCTTTATTTCACTATCTTTGCTTTGATCTTTGTTATTTTTTTCTTCTACTAAATTTGGGCCCTGCTCCTCTTTTTCTTGTTCTTTGGTGTGTAAAGTTAGGTTTTGCTTTTCTGGATTTTTTCTTGTTTCTTGGGGTAAGCATTTATTGCTGTGAACTTCCCTCCTAGAACTGCTTTTTCTGCATCCTATAAGTTTTGGTATGTTGTATTTTCATCTTCATCAAAACACTTTTTTATTTCTGTTTGGTATTTTTTTGCTCATGGGTTGTTCAGTGGCATGTTGTATGATGTGCATGTATTTGTGAATTTTCCAGTTTTCTTCTTGTAACCGATTTCTTGTTTCATCCATTATAGTAAGAAAAAGAACGCTTGATATGATTTAAATTTTCTTAAATTTATTAAGACTTGTTTCGTGGCCTAATATGTGATCTGTCCTGGAGGATATTCTTTGTGCGCTTGAGACTTGGTTTTTGGATGGAATGTTCTGTATATGTTTGTTATATCCATCTGGCCTAATGTATTTTTTAAAGCCAGTGTTTCCTTATCGATTTTCTGTCTGGACGATCTATCCACTGATGAAATTGGAATGTTAAAGTACTGTAGTATTATTGTATTACTGGTTATTTCTCATTATGTCTGTTAATATTTGCTTTCTATATTTTACCATTTTGGGGTGCATAAATATTTACAAATGCTATATCCTCTTGGTGGGTGACCCTTTTATTGTTATATAATGATCTTCTTTGTCTCTTATTACAATCTTTGTTGAAACTGTAGCCACCCCAGCTTTCTTTTTAAGGTTTCCTTTTGCATGGGCTATCTTTTTCCATCTCTTCACTTTTAGTCTGTGTGTGTCCTTCCATCTGAAGTGAATCTGTTGTAAGCAGCATATAGATGGGTCTTTTATCTGTTCAGCCACTCTGTGTCTTTTGTACATTTGGCTTTTTTTTTTAAACGTTTATTTATTATTGAGAGACAGAGAAAGACAGAACATGAGCAGGGGAGGGGCAGAGAGAGGAGGAGACACAGAATCCGAAGCAGGCTCCAGGCCCTGAGCTGTCAGCACAGAGCCTGATGTGGGGCTCGAACTCACAAACTGCGAGATCATGACCTGAGCTGAAGTCGGGTGCTTAACCGACTGAGCCACCCAGGCACCCCTCTGTGTCTTTTGATTAAAGAATTTAGTTCTTTTATGTTTAAAGTAATTCTTGATATGTATGTACTTAATTGTCACCTTGTCAATTGTCCTCTGGCCGTTTTGTAGTTCTTTTCTTTTTCCCTTATTCTCCTCCCTTGTGATTTGGTGATTTTCTATAATGGCATGCTTGATTCTTTTTCTATCTTTTGTGTATCTACTGTAGGTTTCCGCTTCCTGGTTATTGTGAAGCTTACATGTAACAACTTATAACTATGTTTTAAGTTGATAAGAACTTAAGTTTGAACATCTTCTAAAGCTCTACATTTTTAACCCCCACCCACCTGTTTTACGTTTTTGTTCACAATTTGTCTTTTTATTTTGTGTATCCCTTAATAAATTATCATAGTTATAGCTGTCTTTGCTACTTCATGTTTCAGCTTTCATACAAGCTTTGTAAGTGATTAACCCACCACCTTTACAACATTAGACTCTGAATTTTACTATGTATTTACCTTCACCAGTGAGATTTATACTTTTGTATTTTCTCGTTACTAATTAGCACCCTTCATTTTAGCTTCAAGACATCTCTTTAAAATTTCTTCTAAGGCAGGGCAACTGAGTAGCTCATTTGGTTGAGTGTCCAACTTTGGCTCAGGTCGTGATCTCACAGTGAGTTTGAGCCCCACATCAGGCTCTCTGCTCTCAGCATGGAGCCCACTTCAGATCTTCTGTTCCCTTCTTTCTCTGCCCCTTCCTCTCTGGTTCTCTCTCTCTCAAAAAAAAAATTAAATTTCTTCTAAAGCTAGTATAGCGTTGATGAACTTCTTTTTGCTTGTCTGGAAGACTCTTTATCTCTCCTTAAATTCTGAATGAAAACATTGTCAGGTACAGTAGGTATTCTTGGCTGGAAGTTTTTTTCTTTCAGCACTTTGAATAACACCCCCTTCTGGTCACCAAAATTCTCCTGAAAAATCTGGTCTTACGGAGGAAAATCCCTCTTACATAAGAAATTGGTTTTCTTTTGATGCTTTTAAAATTCTTTCCTTGTCTTTAACTTTTGACATTGTAATTATAATGCGTTTGAGTCTCTTCAGCTTTGTATTTGGAACTCTCAGGGTTTCCTGGATCTGGATTTCTGTTTCTGTCCCCAGCTTAGAGAAATTTTCAGGTAGCTGTTCTTTCTTCAGATGAGCTTTCTGCCCCTTTCTCTTTTCTCCTTCTTCTGGAACCTTTCAATACAAATATTGGTCTGTTTGATATTATTTCATAAGTCCTATAAGCTCTCTTTTCTACATTGTTGGGGTTTTTTTTTTTTTTTTTCTTATTTTTGCTGCTCTGATTGGCTGAGTTCTGTCTGCCCTGTATTTGAGTTTTCATGTCCTTTCTTCTTCTTCATCCAGTTTACTGTTGAACCCCTCCGGTTATTTTTCAGTTCATTTATTGTATTCTTTAGCTGTCCCTTGGAGGAGGACCTAAGTCAGCACCTAGATTCAGGCTGATTGTACGTAAATCAGACTGTCAGGCAGCAGCTTTTAAAGTATACAAATACATACAGTTCAATAGGACTGCAAGCATTAGGTCCTGCCAGCTACCTAGGCTGGGCACCCTGAATGTCAGTCACAAACATTAGGGTGCCAGGCAACTATATGAGCTCCTTTCTGGGAGATACCAGCTATCTGAGGCAAGGCAGATGGAGGGCACAGGGCGGCATCTACTGACTTACCGGCTAAGTACAGCATGTTAGTAGGTCTCTAGACGTATGTCAAACCAAAAGCCAGCCCCTTCGGTCGAAAGCTCCAGGACACGCAAATAGTCCCTTCTCACAGGAAGAATGGGGGTGTGTTTCAGTCTGTATTGTGCCCTGGAGTTTGCAGCAGGCCAGAGACTGCCTGCCTGTTTGTGGCAGTCAGTCATACGGGATACAGGGATGCCGACCCTGCTGGCCACCAGAGCGGAGCAGTTAAGGGGCATCCGCGAGGTGGTAGCTGCAGAAAACAAGGCAGCAGACGTAAAAACGGGGCACCGGACATTGTACAAGCTCCCCTCTGGGAGATACTGGAGCACGGCAGAAAGAGAACAAAGATAGCCGTCTGAGGTCTCCAGAAAGGTTTGCAGTCGGCCCTTAGATGTGTGTTTGATTGCAAGTCTGTCCCTCAGACGTAGCCATGGAGATTAGCCAATAGGCCTCTTTCACAGAACGTTTGGGCTCTTCGGACCGTTGCCTCTTGCTTTGCTCTGGAAATGGTAGACAGTCAAAAACTCTTTCTCTGTTGGTGACAGTCCTGTGTGAGTCATTAGCCGGTCGGCCACCACGGCCAGGCGGTCTAGAGATGTCACCTTGCAGCACCTGCAAGAATCGGGGCACCCGATGAGGGTCTGAATTCCTTTCTGGGAGATACTGACAAGCCGGAGTGAGGCAGAGAAAGAGGGCAAGCATGATGTCCACCAGCCTCCCTTCCCCGAGAGTCCGTCAATGGGCCTCCGGACGTGTGCCAAGCCAGAAGCCTGCCCCTCAGGCCGAAGCTCCAGGACAAGCACAACAGTCCTTTATCACAGGAAGACTGGGCAGATGTTGCCGTGGTGTTAGCTGGCCATGAACTGTCTCTCCAATTGTTACAGTCTTGTGGGTCCCCAGAATGTAGGCGCTGCTGGCCCCCAGAGCCAGGTGACCCAAGGGGCGTTCACACTGGGTGGCAGTTGCGAAAACGGAGATACCCGGTATAAAACCAATACCAGGTGCATGTAACAGCTCCCCTCTGGGAGATGCTGGTGCTCTGGAGGGCAGCGGAAGGAGGGCATAAAGATGATGCCTGCTGGGGGAAAAAAAGGAGCCTGGATTAAAAAGAACTTTTTTTAAGTGTCTACTGGCCTCCATCCTTGGAGAGTATGCCGGCGGGCCGGCCCCTAGATGTGTGCTGACTTAGATGCCTGCCTCTCAGGCCGATGCTTTAAGATAGGTAAAGAAGCTGCTTTCACGTAAAGTCTAGCTGCTTCTGCACTGGTCCTGGTGCCAGTGAGTCCAGGGGCCTGAGCCCTTCAACAGCCATTTCTCAGTTTGCACGATAGCCTTTTGGGTCTCAGGGATGCAAACCCTGTGGGCTTTCAAAGCTGTTAAGTTTCAGGGGCTTTCTCTCAGCAGTAGGTCTTAGAAGTTGGGGTTCCCGATATAGGGTTCAAACCCTTCACTCCTCCCTGAGAAGCTCTGGATTTCCAATGCTGGGGGTGGGTTTTCGGCAAGATTGCATCTCTGCCTTTCCTAAACACTTCAGTGCGAGTTGTTTGCCCGATGTTAGGAGTCCCTCAGCTTTGGTTTTCAGAGGAAATTGTTCATTTGTAGCTGTACATCTGGTGTGTCTGTGGGAGGAGAGGAGTTCAGGATCTTCCTATGTCTCCATCTTGAAGGAGCCTTATTCCTTTTTCTGACTAAATGATATTCCATTATATGTAAATCCCTTGTGTATCCAGTCATCTGTTGATGGACGTTTAGGTTGTTTCTCCTTTCTGGCTGTTGTAAGTGGTGCTGTGAACATTCATGTACAGGTATCTGAGTGCTCATTTGCAAGGTTTTGGGGTATATATATACCTACTTGGGACAATTGCTGTTTATATGGTAATTCTGTTCCTGTTGTAGAACTGCCAAACTGTTCCAACAGTGGGTGCAACACTTCACATTCCCACCGGCAGTGGGCGAGGGATCCGGTTTCTCTGCATCCTTGCCAACACTTTTTTTTTTTTTTTAAGTAAGCTCCAAGCCCAGCTTGGGGCTTGAACTCACAACCCTGAGATCAAGAGTCGCACGCTCTACTGACTGAGCCAGCCAGGTGCCCTTCCTTTTTTTTATAGTTATCCTAGTGGGTATGAAATGGTGTTTCACTGTGGTTTTGATTTGCATTTCCCTAAGGACGTTTTTATACCCTTGTTGGCCGTGTATATATCCTCTTCGAAGAAATGTCTATTTAAGTCAAGACAGTCAATTTTTACAGTGTTTTCATAGGCCTTTTTGTAATTATAAATGCACCAGAAGTTTTATTGTAGCTGTAACTTTCAAGCAGATTCTGATAGGACTTTGAGAAACCGTCTTACAATTTTACTAAGCTTCATCCACATCACATGAAGGCAACAACTTAAAATACAGACTCCATTAAGGTACGTTTTGCTATCACCTTGGAGCCTCTTTAGAGCCATTTTATCCCCACTGGATATCATTATTGGAGTTTCTGGTACTGATCATCAGTATGAACCTTTAGGTGGTGCTCTTTGATTAAAACAGTATATTCCTCAACCAATTTAAATACAGTAGGACATCCTAGGAAGAAAAGTGGCCTTTTTTTTTTTTCCTTTTTTGAGGGATTATCTCCCAGGTCTGCTCAGAACTTTTCCTCATACAATTTCTGTTGCAGAGTCTAATCTGTCCCGTCTCCTTTTACCCCATTTCCAAAGATCCGGACATGAAGTTCTCCTCCAGGAGACTGTCAGTTGTGGAATAGGAAAGAGGCAGGTCCTGATTTCGCACCATATAAAGCACCCCTAGGCTGAAACTGTCATCTGGGCAATTGTGCCTCCCAAAGAAGCCCCCCACCGATGTCTTCCTGCAGAGAACCTCCTTCTCTGTGTCACAGTCCCATTTCCTTAGTGGGGGTCACTGTCTGGGAGCTGCCTGCCTGTACTGCAGCTGGCTCAGCCCATTCAGCCCTCCCAGACTCAAGCCTCAGGTCTGCCTCCTCTGCTCTCCTGCCCTTCAGCATCCTGATTCCCCTTTGATCATTTGCTCACTTCCCAGCCCCATAGGTGGAAAGTTACCTATGTTTTTATTCTGGTTTCAGAACCTAGGTCATTTTAAAAAATCGTGCCTCATCTAAGTATGCTAAGATCCACCCTCCCTGGACACAATTGGTCTTGCCAACTATAAATCCATACCCACCGCCTTTCAGGTCTAATGGCCTTTTCTCAGTAGCTTCTCCCCTAATACTCAATACCCTGCCCCTAACTTGTATTTCTCACCAAAGGACCCCTGCGTTTCTTTAGAAACCTTGCAGACCTAGATTCTTCTGTCACATACCCTACTTGAAATATCCTTTCCAAAGATTTTACTAAAGCATTTATTTTTTAAACAAAAATATACATTAAATCTGATTTACAGAATATAGAAATAATTTATCCAAAGCAATTTGCATTTTACAGTTGTTAATATTGCACCCAGCAGTGTAAGTCTTTGACACATTTGCGTTGTCGACCTTTCCCACAATTCACAAAACAGGAGAGAAAACGGAGAAGAATACAAGCAACTTTTCTTTACCAAAGAAATAAAGAAAAACAATTTACAGTTTATGTACAAGAGTTGTAAACTTCCAGAACTTTACTTCCATAGAATAAAGAGCCATACATTCTTTCATCATTCCTAGAATATGAATGATATACATGTTGTGATTTCCTTATAGGAATTCAAAGGGACAGGTATTGTGAACATTCACAGCCTAATGGTAAAGAACACAATTATTGACAACACTTCTGTATCTTCACTAGAATATGGGAACTAGCATGTGAAAAACTAGTGTGTGAAAAGCCTCGAGAAAAATAACTTTTGCCTCTTTGAGGATAGTTTTCATAATTGCTTAAAATCATTTTCAATTTTAAAGGATACTCTGTTAGAAATGTGGCTGCCAACAGCCTTTTTTTCTCTGAAGACAAGTGAAAAAGCGGGGTCTCTGTTCAAATCCCTTAAAACACATGTAGGCAGGCACAAAGTTTGCTTTTCAAAAGAAAGCGTTACAAAGTCACAATTTATCACGGCTACCCTTAGTTTTTAAGAACTTAAAAAAAAAAAAGTCCATAAATATTTTAATGCATCTTTTCAGAATGGAGGGAAGGAAGTGGCTAAAATATGCAGTAGTAAGAGTAAACGTAGGTGATGCACACTTTTAACCTGGTAGTAAACCGAAGCAGACGGAAATCTTGTACTTATGAAATGTGAAGTGATTTTCCTTGATTGACCCAACAGGAGAACATGAAACCATGCAGCTCGTTATCTTCCAGGTGATGAACATTCAGGATTTTTTCTGTCGTGGCCATTATAAATAAAAGGTCTTTGTTAAGAAGGTACCCAATGGGGCAAAAAAAAAAAAAAAGTAACCTCCGGTTATGTATGTTGAAGATCCCAGGCAGGAATGATCTCATTGTAATTTTATAAGGCGGTACCATTTGCACTGAAATATAAGTTTCTAATTCTGTTGTCCCAGATCGAGACTGGATTACGACATCCCCTCTGAAGCCTAATGGACACAAGCAGTTGAACAAGAGGACTTTTGAAAAAGGTATTCTTGGCTTCGCCATTGCAATAGTCCAGCCCAAGTGGTTTGTTACAAAAGTTGTTGTCTTTAACATCCTCGTGACAAATTCAGTTTTTGTTTTTTTAAAAAGTCCTGAGAGTCTTTCATAAAAAAATAGACATCTGTGTGTGTGTGTGTGTGTGTGTGCGCGCGCGCGCGCGCGCCGGCTTCGCCGCCGCATCAGCTCTCCACAGTCCGCCGGTACTCCGCGGTGCCCTCGGCTATGATCGCGTCCAGCGGGGAGCGCTTCTTGCGGATGCTGCGCCCGGAGGAGATGAGGTCCGCGTAGCCGCGCTGGTGCGAGAAGGCGTAGGCGGAGCGCCGCGAGGACACGCCCCGGCGGAACACGTGCTGCCGCCGCTTCCACTGCTCTTCCGCTTTCAACCGCTTGCGATGCTTCTGGATCTGCGGGGGGAGGGGGCGAGGGCGACAATGAAATGGAAGGGCTGTGGTGGCGGAGGTGGACGGGCACTAACGCCCAGGGGGTGAGGGCCCTCCTGAAGGCTGTCTTGTTTAAGGCGGCATCGCCGTGCTCCTTTTACAGGGGATGGCACGCCGAGCGGTTACGTAACACTTTCAAGGTCTCGGACCTTCTGGAAAACGGGGAGCCGGAATTCCCACTCGCCTCCGCTACCGTTCTTTGCCACTGACAAATTAGACTGGGACAGATTCGAGAGAAAATTCCGTCGTTCCCTTTCCCTTGTTGCTACTGCATCTTCTGGTCAGCAGACATGGGAGAATATCTAGGGGGCACTGAAGGTTGCTTGCCTAGCATCTTCTCTCTCGTTCCTGATGAAGAAGGAGTAGAGTCAGGAACACCTTTCCTGCATACAGTCACAACCCTCTCGGGCTGTGGAGACTGCTCCCAGGAGCAGGGCTGGTTGACTTCCCTTGCTCCGCACGAGTCCAGCAATGGCCGTGTGACCTCATCTGGCTAAGGAGATCTGCATGATGTGGCCTGGGCCCTCCCATGCACAATTCTCGGGCTGCTAAGAGAAAGCTATGGAGCAGTCTCCTGTCTTCATCTGGACGGGTGTGTCAGAAGGAGGTGCCTGGAACTGCAGTAGCTATCCCCCCAACTTCAAGGTGAAGCTCATAAAGAGGATAGCAGAGAGGAGAGATGGAAAGAACCCCAGTGCTTTTGACAGACGTTTAGGTGCTCAGTCACCAGAGCCTGAAGCCTGCTGCTGATTATGTGAATTGAAGTCATACATTGTTTGAACAACTTGCAGCTCAGACATTCCACCAGAAGAGGTGGCATTTTCTATACGTACGTACATACCCCAACCTGTTTGCAGGGCAAAATGTTAACATTGTAATTGTTAAATTAGGGGATAGACATATGGGGGTTCATTATACTGTTCTCCCTTTGATAATGTTTAAAATAAAAAGCATGAAAAGAAAAATCCCTGTCCCAAAGGACTTCTTTGCAAGACGGAGTTAAAGAGAAGTAGTATTAAATAAACCTCCATACCAAAGTTCCCATGAGTTTAGAATTTGCAGGAAAGCTGCTGTGGGGACACACTCTGATTTCTGTGAGGGGCACTCAGAATGAGGAGGATACTGGTTTTTCTATACCTTATCACTTTCTGATGGCCAAATGGTCATTGACAAGAAGCGTATGGCAACGACGGGCAGTAAGCACACTGCAACGGTCAGGATGATGGTTAACCAAATGTATGGCTGTCTCAAGGCATTTGATGCTGTGCCTGCAAAAACGTGGAGGATGAATCACAGAGGTCCTTCATCTGAAGAGCATAGTTAATATCCCGTAACCCTTACATGCATCGTCTATGGTAAAATTTTACAATCAGATTGGCCTCCCCAGAACATTCCATCACTGCTGAAGGAATGAACATTTTAAAATAGGACTAAGCAGGGGCGCCTGGGTGGCTCAGTCGGTTAAGCGTCTGAATTTGGCTCAGGTCATGATCTCACGGTCCGTGAGTTTGAGCCCCGCGTCGGGCTCTGTGCTGACCGCTCAAAGCCTGGAGCCTGTTTCGGATTCTGTGTCTTCCTCTCTCTCTGACCCTCCCCCGTTCATGCTCTGTCTCAAAAATAAATAAACGTTAAAAAAAAAAAAAAGGACTAAGCAAAATAAAATCAGGCAAATGTACATCAGCAAATGACTAAGCGAAAAATAAAAAGTATGTTTGTTGACATCGTATTAGGTAAAAATGCAAAATTAGGCAATCTATTATACTTCTCAATTTTTCCAGGAATTTATTTTTCAAAGTTTATAGTTTGAAACTCCAGATAACAATAACAATTAGCACTGCCGTTTGTATGACAGGTCTTAACACTAGGTGTTTTATTTGGGTCATGCTATTTAGTCAGCTCTGAGGGATAAATAAGTTTCCTCTTTGCCTCATAAGAAAATTGTGGAGAAGTAAAAAGATTCGCCCAGGGTAACAAAACTACCAATGGCCACTTCTAAACTAAAACCCACATCCATTTGACTAGAGCCATACTTTTTCCACTGCAGTTCGCTGCTGGTTTATGGCAGAGGAAGTAACAATTCTATCATACAACCAGGTAATCCTATTACTACCCAATTTTAAAGCTATAATTAACATCCCCTAGAGCCAAATTTGTCACAGTGTTTTCTGTACTTACACTGTAAGTTTATAAAAATGCCTTTTAAAAAAAATGTGTTGTTATACTGCTAAAAATGTGTTTAAAAACATTCCCTTTGGGGCGCCTGGGTGGCGCAGTGGGTTAAGCGTCCGACTTCAGCCAGGTCACGATCTTGCGGTCCATGAGTTCGAGCCCCGCGTCGGGCTCTGGGCTGATGGCTCAGAGCCTGGAGCCTGTTTCCGATTCTGTGTCTCCCTCTCTCTCTGCCCCTCCCCCGTTCATGCTCTGTCTCTCTTTGTCCCCAAAATAAATAAATGTTGAAAAAATAAATAAATAAATAAAAACATTCCCTTTGGGAATATTCTAACAGGGCACTAAATTTTTTAAAACACAAAACAATGCAACCAAAAACAATCACACACACACACAAAAATGAGCTTAATCCCAAGAAAAGGGTTACCATAGCAATGGTCTTTTTACAACTGGTCATAAAAAAAAAACAAATACAAACTCATCTTTTACAGGGAAACTAGTTCATGGGGATTTATTTTTTCCATTGTGAACTCAAAGCTACTCTATTTAAGAAATTTGTAAATTCTGATTCATGATATAAATTTTAAAATATGTGTGAAATAGCAATTCACATTCTAGCATTTATCATTTGTCCTATTTTATATGGCTATAAAGTATTTAATTTCTAAAAATTTACTGCTCTGTATTCATTTTTCTAATGATGTGACAGTTTCCCACTTTTGAATTCTAGAATTTCCTCATACGTGATTCATAGCTTGGTTAGCTAATATACTATTTTTATTAGGTCTTTGAATTATTTCCACATTTTAAAAATAATTGGGGGGCGCCTGGGTGGCTCAGTCGGTTAAGCGTCCGACTTTGGCTCAGGTCATGATCTCACGGTCTGTGAGTTTGAGCCCCGCGTCGGGCTTTGTGCTGACAGCTCAGAGCCTGGAGCCCATTTCAGATTCTGTGTCTCCCTCTCTCTGCCCCTCCCCTGTTCATGCTCTGTCTCTCTCTGTCTCAGAAATAAATAAACATTAAAAAAAAAAATTAAAAAAAAAAATAAATAAAAATAATTGGAATCGTGGTGGTGGTATAATCTTTGTACAAATTAGCCTTTCCAGAAATTGGTATGTTTTATCTTAAGGTGTTTTCTCCAATTGGAAATACTAGGTCAAAACGTATGAGAAGTTTTATAGGACATGACATATTTCCAGATAGTGCTTTGAAAAAATTAAATTATATTAATAGTTTACATGCATACTCAATTTCTCATTACCTACCAATATTAGATTTGGGGGGGGGGGATAAAAACTAACTGAACAGATGCACAATTGTATCTTAAGACTTTTTAATTTTGCTTTCTTACTGTCACATTACCACACTTCCAGCCCACCACTGTTATTCATTTGCCAGTCAGGACATTAATTTTCACTAGCAATAATTTGCACCTTGTGTTTTACTTAGAAGTTATGTCAGAATCTAAACTAATAACATTTCTTGACACCTTTATGTTTGGAATTTAGAAAATACCAACCTGTAAATTGAAATGCAGATGGAAAGAGAACATGTATCCCAGCACTATGAAAGTCAAACATGATGCCAAAATAAAGTGCAATGCTTCCAAAAATTGAAAAAGCATTCACAAAGGTCCAGTAAGAAGTATCCAAGCCAATCTGTTGGGAAACCAGAGAAAGAAAGAGCACTCATTTGGGGAGTCACCAAGAAATAAAGGATCTAAGGATTCTGAAAACAGAATTCAGCAATTTAAGCATGATCTGGCTTGAATACTAAACAAACAGAAACTACCCTCGGCTCAGGTGAGAAGTAGGAAATGTGCTTGGTGTAAGGGGTGACGATAGCGTTCATGTTTTGTAAAATGGCAGAGGCATAGCTGGAGGGAGAGTGACAGCCAGATGGCTATGCGCACTGGTCTATGTACAGAAATCCTGGTAACTCACAGATACAGAGAACACTTGACCAAAGCCATGTACCTGGAAGTTGACTGTTATTATAAGAGCAGAAGCAATCGTCACAGCAAAAGACTGGTAGTCTGAAGGTGCCTCTCCATCCTGCCCCACAGTTTGCAGATAAGCTCCAAGAGGTATGAAGAAGAGGACCATCGATGTTAAAATTCCGTGCACCAAGCTTACGAAGAATCTCTTATAGTTGAAAAGTAAGTCTCTTTGTCCTACTATGTACAGCCCAGGGAAGCGGAGGCTCAGTTTGTCACTCACATCCTTAAAGGGAAAACACCATTAGCTGCGTATCCGCCAGGAATCGAAGAACTCCGAGATCCATTACAGTTTATACCTCACAAAGAGTGTCAACTTACTCAGTTTTAGGAAGGCAAAAACCAACAAGTTAAGTCCTGATGTGTTGGCAGTGTGCAGAGGCCAACCTCTTTACTTTAGTCCACCATTACTTGATATTTAATTAAGATACGGGTAGGTAGAAATTTATTATTTTGCTGTTCATAGAAAGAAAGCAAACTAGTAATTTCAAAAAAAAAAATGGAGGGAGGCTATTTTTACCTCCTGGGAAAACAGATTCTGATTAATTCTTTGGGTATTTTCACATACAAGTTGATGGGTTAATTCCAAATTATTGTTTTTATTCATTAAAGTACTTTAAGTACCAAGAATCGCTACTAGATAGAATGTGAACTAATTTGGGAATTAAACACCTAAGTTTAGAGAAATATTAAAATAGTTGATGTTTACAGTAAGTTATAGAGACATACTATACTGTCGGGTGTCTTAACAAGAAACTGTTAGTGTCCAAAAGGAAGATAATACACTTTTTTGTCAGTGAATTCAACCCAGGCACAGAAATCCTCGTTTCTTACTATAAAACAGGAAGCACAGTTCCTCTTGTTGCCTGGCAACAGGACAGCCATAGGGTTTTCTCAGGAAGAAGGGAAAACCAAAAGAATGCAGTGAAATAATATTTGCTTTTTGCTTCTCGAACAGGTGCTCGGTCTGCCCTGACGTGTCCCTGTGAGCACGAGGTCCTACCTGGTCAAGCAGCCCCATGAGGAGCACGGGCAGGCTGGAGTAGAGCACGTTGTAGAGCGTGATGAACCAGTCCTCGTACGCCGTCTGTGGGGAGGTTAGAGTCTGCGTCACAAACCAAGACCTGCTGCTGGCCTAGTCAATGCACATGCATTCTTTCTCAACTGGGAGGCCTCCAGCATGCGTGGGGGCTTCTGCCAGAGTAAACCCCACTCCTCTGCATCTGCAGAAGGTGTGAGCTGGGTTCAACGGAATGGGCAGAATCCACACTCCGCAGAACAGACCTTCCTTCTAAAATGAAAGGGAGAACATACACCAAAACATTTTTTGGGAAAGGAGTCCATCCATTCTATGTGAAGAATGCTGGAAAATATGTTGGTGCCGATCCTTTCTGTATCCCTTTGTTAACAAATTCGGAATACATAAACCCACAGACCGGCCCAAGAAGCACATAAGGTGTCATTTGAATGTTCTTTACTTTTACTTTGCAAGTCCAGCATTTCTATTTAAACATTTTGTGAAGCAGAATTTGAATTTTAAAAACAGGCGCCTGGGTGGCTCCGTCGGTCAGGCGTCTGACTTCGGCTTGGGTCATGATCTCACAGTCTGTGAGTTCGAGCCCCGCGTCAGGCTCTGTGCTGTCAGTGCAGAACCTGCTTCGGATCCTCTGTCCCCCTTCTCTCTCTGCCCTTCCCGCCTTGCTCTCTCTCAGAAATAAACGTTTAAAAAAAATACACTTCTGAAAAGGATGCACAGGGTTTGCGCACACACACATCCTCAGGGTGGCAGAGAGGAAACAGGCCTGCTGGTCACCACCAGTGGTGGTGGTCCTGCATGGGAGCAGGAAGAAGGCCCTCGTGTGTTCAAGGTTGCTCCTGACCCACGGTTCCCAAGGCTCCTCTGATATTTGAGGCACACCATCAGAAGTTTGGACAACCACAGGCGCTGACAGGTTCAATTTTACTCGTGATGCTTTTCTGTCGTATCACCGTTTTAACATATATGACCCCCACTCCCATTTCAGCCATAACTTAAAAAAAAAGATTGAGAACAGATCTGTGATCATCCAAAATTTAGATAATCCCTTTAGCCTTGATCACAATAGCATTGTTGATTTGCTGTCAAAGTTGAATAATTTATCATTATTCCTTAAGTTTATTTATTTTGAGAGAGCAAGCAAGCACGGGAGGGACAGAGAGAGGGGGAGAGAGAGAATCCCAAGCGGGCTCTGTGCTGTCAGCACAAAGCCTGACACCAGACCTGAACTCATAAACTGTGAGATCATGACCTGAACCTAAGCCAAGAGTCAGACACTTAACCAACTGAGCCGCCCAGGTGCCCCTTATTGTTCTTAATGGCAAGGTAACTTATAAAAAATCTCAGGCGAAACACATAAAAGCCAGGAACAAATCCCAACTTTTCAAAGGCAAGCTAAAGTATTTTTAAAGCACCAGAAACATTTTAGAAACATCATCGGGGTGCCTGGGTGGCTAAGTCGATAAAGTGTCTGACTTCGGCTCAGGTCATGATCTCACGGTTCGTGAGTCTGAGCCCTGCATCGGGCTCTATGCTGACAGCTCAGAGCCTGGAGCCTGTCTTTGGATTCTGCGTCTCCCTCTCTCTCTGTCCTTCCCCTGCTCACGCTGTCTCTCTTTCTCTCTCTCTCTCAAAAATAAATAAAACATAAAAAAAATTTTTTTTAAAGAAACATCATCTGTAATCTCAATCTGTGCCTCAACTATTAGGAGAGCCTCAAAACTGCAAATATGGAGGGGAAAGGTTTTTTTCAGAAGTAGACTTTTATTTATGTAAGAGTTCTATTCATCAGATAATAATAATTCTTATATTACCTGTGCAGAGTACCCATTGAAGAAGGAGTACCAGAAATGAACCAACGTAAATGCGAAGTTTTTGTAAAAGAAATATCGAAGGAACTTGCACATCCTTATGTAAGACCACCGGCCGTGTACCAACAGCAGTCTCTGCAAGTATCTGAACTGGGCAAAGGAGTAGTCACTTGACATGACAGCTTGCATGCCTTCTTGTCCACTTATTCCAACACCAATGTGGGCAGCTGTGGGGCGGAGGGAGAAGATATGTGAATCATAAGCTAATTTTAAAGCAAAACATGGAGATGATAAAAATGTTTCCACAGTAAAACAAAGAAACAGACATTCTTGGAGCAATGAAAACTCTTGCTCACCAGCCCCGCCCCAGCTTCTGAACTCAACTTTATGTCAGAGATACAAGTGGCTAAAAAAAGCACAAGGCAAGGGCTCTGAGGAGTATTTGTGAACTCAGGTGGGTGGTAAATTCCATTTGGGTTTTCTGCCCAGCTCATAAGCCATCCTTCCCACCCACGGAGGGAACCCAAGGAATCCGTGCATACTGTGTGTCCCTGCCTCCCTGGCCACAGCTGAGGCAGCTCTGGGCTGGTAGGTCATCGGTAGCATATACAGATTGGCTCTCCCAACCTTCATGTCACCCTTGTTCTATTGGAAAGGTGGGAAAGCAGATAAAAACCTAACCCCGCTCTGACTTCCTCGCAGCAAGGTTCTATTTGTGAATTGGGTTCCATCGTTGCGAGCCACCTGGAGCCCAGCAGCCCTTCCCTTTGTGGCATTTCTGCAGTAGAGTTCATATCCTCTCTCCAGCTGCCTGGAGGTTGACGGACAAAAGTTCTTCAGCTGAAAAGCCCTTCACAGAAGCCTCAAAGTTAGAAGCTCCTCTGGTGCGTGACTAAGACATTCGAGGCTCAGCCTGGCACCTGCTTCTTCAGTCTATCCAGCGCTTTTGTGAGCACTTAGTCCCTTACATTAATCACTTCCTGCTTAAAGTACCCAGGGGGGTCTGTTTCTTATGCTATCCTTGGCACAGAACCCAAGCTGGACCAATCCGTGTCTCTTTCACATTTTGGAACTAAGATTTGGGTTTGTGTTTGTCATTTTAACTTCTAAATTCTTGAGTTGTGGGACAGATATATTTATTTCCAAAGGGTTCTGAGAGGCAGAAGTAAAGTGGTCTAGAAGGAGGATTGAACAGAAGCTGGGTTCCTGGTTCCAGCATCTTCCTGAGGTCTGGCTTTTTGGGAGGCATGAAACATCTTTAGATCTTTTAAAATAAATTTCTTTTTGTCTTAAGCTTGCGTTAGCTGTTCTTTAATATTTACAATCAAAAGTGTTTTAACTAAGATACTAGTTTATATAGTATATGATAACTATAATATACTTAGTTAACTAAGTATTAAACTTCCAGCATTTAGTCATGGCCCACCGTGACCTTAAGAGACACATTTTTTTTTTTTTTTTTTTTTGGCTGCAGAAGGTTTCCAGAATGGATAAAAATGAAAGTGACAATTCTGTCCATCCTTCCAATAGTCACTTAGTCACAGTTTCAACTTAGCAAATTACGAATTTTATATAGGTCTTAAGAGGCATGGAACTAAAGACATACTGAGATCTGCTAGAGAATGTGTGTTGGAGAACATAATCTATTATTACTCAGACCCAGAGACATGACTGCCAACTCAGCAGGGTTTCCAACTGAAAGCGGCTCCAAAAATCCTGCCTTAGTGGCAGAGTACAGGGTCTGGCAAATTCAAAGTGACACAGTGACTTGGCCAAACCTACGTTTTCAGTAACACTTTGCGATTCTAAAAAATAGAATGAATTGCAGGTCTCATTCAATATTTATGACTTCTTTTTAAACACATAAATAATTCTTATGACTAGTCGTGGTTGCCAAACTGTGCTTTCCTGCCGAACCATGGGCTACTTTTCCGATCAAGCAACAAAGGGAGATGTTGAGGTTCTCTTGGAGCCAAGGAGAAGGAGCCCCTGATGTCCAGCCCAGCCTTTTCGCTGAGCACACCAAGGACAGCGTGTGAAAGAACACAGCCACAGTTCACAGGGGATTCAGGGCAACTGAGGAGATGTACTTTATAGGGCTACATGTTTTTTTCCCTATAATCTAAATATAGACACCTAGATTTTCCTGAAGTTTCAAAAATGTGGTTTCAGATGCCTCACTGGTAGGCTCCTTCATAGTTCCTTAACAGACTCATCATTGCCTCAAGCCTTTGTGGCTCTGTCTCCCCTCTCGTGCTTCTTGCTTATTCTTAGGGTCTTAGACCAAGAAAAAACACCACCCACCAGCCAGCAGACATCTTCAGGCCCAAGAGAGGGAGACAGGGGAGCCCATGAGAGTCCTTGCGTCCTTGCTAGAGGCAAAAACATGGGGGGGGGGGCGGGTTGCAGTTCCCTCCACTTCTACTAAATGTGGAACATGCTAACAAATGGCCAAGTTTTTCTGACACTTAAATTTTACTGTATTTCTTTAGAAACAAATATAATTTCTGTATATTGTATTTTATACAGGTGAAAGCAATGCCAGTTTTTCTAAAATACAAAAAGGCACTATCAATACTTGGGTAAAGCTCTGGACTTCCAGGGACACCTGAGTTTCTTTGATTTGCACCCCAGATGGATGTTCCCTGTTATATATAAAAGCACCGACCATATAACAGAGCTTAATAAAATTCTTAGAACTTAAGAAAACAAGTCTCTATAAGGTTACTTATGTTGACTTTGTGATCCCTTTTGCTATCAATTGGTAAACTCCTTGGAACAAACAAAATTTCAAGTCTAAGTCACCTAGTCAGATGGTAAATTTGCAAGGTAACCCTCTCTCCAACATCTAGAAGTCTCCATTGTAACTGAGTAAAACTAATGTTTGAGTTACTCGCCCTTTTGGCACAGCTATTGATGCTAAGGGTACACAATGGAAAATAACCTAGAGCTGGCTGTAGAGGAAAGAGACTGATGTAATTTGGGGCAAGAAATGCCAGTCGTATGGTAGGATTGGCACATGCAAAACACCCTGGAGAAGAAATTAAACCAGCAGTGGCCACAGACAGACACGTGATAAAGAAGCAAGAAGACATACATCATATAGCTGACTCCTGCCGAGGAAGATAAAGTTGGAATATTCTTAGTATAGATCGAGGAGGAGGAAGAGACTCTAAGAAAAGAAAGAGACACATGAATTACAAAACAGGCTTGAATTAAAAGTCTAGTTGTACATAATGCATTTTAGTTCTCTAGTAGAACATACGTGGTTATGTCATAGTTTGAACTAATAATATCACAAAACTGGAAGTGACCTCAGAAATCATAATTTTCAGATGAGAAAATTGAGGCCGGAGCATAAGCCCAAGGCGACACGGCATGTTGGTGGAATGAAATCGAGCATTCACAGCTCACTAGTTGGGGCGTTTTCATTACAAGATGCTCCCTGACAGTAACACAGGGAGGAAAAACCACCCAGGACTCAGGCGTGTTGATGAAGCTTCAGTTCTGCATGCTCTAACACTGGCACAATGTATTTCTGTATGACAGGGCTCAGTTCTTCAATTTGTGGAGACGTAAAGCCCTCCCCCCAGCGAAACGACCCTTGGCAGTCTCCTAGGAAGGTCAGGAGGATGGCAAGGCCATGTTAGAGTTGTGTTTCAATGCCACATGTGCTCCCTCGGGCTCGTACGAGGTCACCCAATTTCCCAAAGGCAAGAAGAAAGCCCCAGAAAAAAAGATGCTGAGATAAGAAAGCAAAATACTCTCAAATACTAAAGAGAATTCAACAATTTACTCCGCGCTCGGCAGAAATTTTCACCAAGCTTACTAAATAGGATTCTAATAAGCCTTAAGGAAATAGAGGAGGAGAAGCAGTAAGCGAGGGAAAACAAAACAAGTCCACATGTGTGTAAAAGAGGGAAACAGAGGAGGCCAAATTCACTCATGTGGAGCTCGTCTTCTCTTTGGCATCCTCTGAGGGGCACTGTCCTACCTGCTCTCTCCTACTGGGGTAGACTGAGCTTCCTCAGGGCAGGGTCACAGGTGTCATCATCGTGGTTACATGCCTTTATCAGCTGCTTTCTCAGAGCCTGAGCTATGGGATTTGGAACTACTACCCTCGGAAACATTCCTGCCTTTCCTTCTCTAAAGCGGTTCGGGTGGCATCGGCCCTGGGTGAGACTCACTTTTGATCATGTTTACATCATTGGCCCCGTCTCCAATCGCCAGCGTGATGGCTTTCTTGTACCTCTTCACCAGGTCCACCACCATTGCCTTCTGCTTGGGGGTGACCCGGCAGCAGATGACTGCACTGCACTCACAGGCCAGGTCTACAAAGTTCTTCTGCCTCTGCTCTTTCCTGGCTTCCAGACGCCTTTTACTCTGCGTCCGCATCCGTCTTTCTTCTTCCGTCCTCGGGAACTTCAGCTTCAGAATCTTACTTCTCTTGGTCTTTTTCTCCAGAAGAATTTCATTCTGTGAGATTAGAGAGGGAGAGGATTACAACCATCTTAGTTTTTATCTCGAGGGTACCATTTCCAAGACTTTAATCGTGTGGAGGATGGTTCTTGGGTTATCTCATGGATGATACTGTTCTGATTATAAAACCTACTTACCATGGAAATTTAGAAAACACAAATGTACAAAGAAAAAAAAAATTACAATTATTCATTGATTGATAAACCAGGGCTATCCACCATTACCAGTCTGATGGATTTCCTTTCATGTATCATATAGAAAGTCTCACACTTGGGAAATTGCCACTCATTCACAGGCCAAGAGATTTTTAGGCTGTCAGTTTGTATGAGAAACCATCTCAGATCAGTCCACAACGAACTGCTGTAGTTTAAGGCAAAGGCACACACAGATACAGTAAAGATACGCACCAACCAAGAACCCGTGATTATTAAAGCACGACTTTCACCAGGTGGAAAAAAAGGTTCGTGCACGGGGGGTACAAACTTTGCATAGACTCCACCTCTGTTCCTCTGGTTTTCCATCCTTGTGTGAAGAAGAGCACTGGGGGGAAAAGAAATTTAAGTGTTTAAGAGCACAAGACTATAAATGGGCCCTTGACTGTGAAGTACCTTTGACATATAATCTCTATTTTTATTTGTGTTTTTAAAAAAAACCCACGTAAAATTTATCATCTCACCTATTTCTACAGTTCAGTAGTATTAAGTGTATTCACACTGCTTTGTAACCAATCTCCAGAACTTTTTCATCTTGCCAAACTGAAACTCTATACCAGTTAAGTGACCCCCTTCCCCTAGTCCCTGGTAACTACTGCTTTATTTTCTGTTTCTACGAATTTGAACACTATAAGAGAACTCCCATAAGTGGAATCACACAGTACTTGTTTTTTTTTTTTTTTTTGCGATTGGCTTATCTCCCTGTCCTCGAGATTCATTTGCTATTATAGCACATGTCAGAATTTCCTTCCTCTTTAATAATATTCCAGCGTATGGATATACTACATTTTGTTTGTCCATTCATCCATCAGTGGACAATTGGGTTGCTTCTACTTCTTGGCTATTGTGAATAGTGCTGCTATGGACGTGGGTGTGCAAATATCTCTTTTGAGTTCTGGCTTTCAATGCTTTGGGATATATACCCACAAGTGGGATTGCTGGATCATATGGTAATTCTCTTTTTAACTATTTTGAGGAGCCACCATACTGTTTTCCATAGCAGCTACACCATTTTCTTTCCCACCAACAGTGCACAAGGACTCCAATTTTCACATGCTTGCCCATACTTGTTATTTTCTGGTTTTGTTTGTTTGATAGAAGCCATCCTGAAAGGGTGTGAGGTAATAACTTTTTCTGGTTTTAACTTGCAGTTCCTTAATGTCTGAGCACCATTTCATATGCTTGAGCATATGAGTGAGCATCATTTCATATGCTTGTTGGCTGTTGGTATATCCTCTTTGGAGAAAAGTCTATTCAAATCCTTAGCCCATTTTTAAATCAGGTGACATAATCTTATTTAAGTCTTAATTCCTCCCCCACGGGGCACCCTGTTCTTGGCGTTCCGTTATTTGCCAAAGACAGCTAAAGGAAGATACAATTGAAAATATGCTCAGGACCAACAGAAGGAAGGCAATCTTGACCTGAATTATTATACCTGGGTATATAGTGTATTATAATTTATAATACAGTGTATTATAAACAGTGGCTTCTATTTGGCAAAAAGAAGCTTACTTCCACATAAAGTTATGTTTGCTTTTGAGAAATTCTCAGTGCTTTGTATCAAAAAGTAATTGAGAAGACCACATGTAACACATTCATGTGATAGAAAAATTAGTCATGGAATTTTAGAGTGGAAGGCTCCATGAACATCTTATCCAAACTCTTCATGTTACACCCAAGGAAGTCCAAGCCCATGAGAGAGGATGCGATTCACCTGGAGTAAGTTGATAGGCAAAGAGATTGAAGACTCAGGTCTCCTTACTCTCAGCCCACAGCTTTCCTTGTTACACACAGCCACCATTCTTCACCTTCAAGAGCAAGTTTCTCAACCTTAGCACTATTGATGTCTTGGGCCAGGTAATACTTTGTTGTATGTGGCTGACTATTGCCCTGTAGGATATTCAGCAGCATCCCTGGTCTCTACCTATTAGAAGCCAGTAGTACCTCTCCTTCCTTCCATATTAAAACAACCAAAGATTCATGATGTCTGGAAACACTGAGAAATGGCTGCACCAGAATGTTAATATCTCGGCATAATTCAAGCAGGGGCGCTGAGTGCAAAGTAGAAATAGCAAGATCGTTAACTCCCGACAAGATAATCAACACATAATAGAACAGATTAGGGTTGTTGTTTTCACAGAGCAAGGAAATTTATACCGTCAAGTGGAAAAAGTTGTAATGTGGAATTGAATAGAGGGGCTAAGTATGGAAAAGGAGCCTCCTCTTGAGTCTTTCAGGCTAAGCTCAGTGTCAACTGTCAGACTGCCACATTTCCCTGCAAGGCAAAACCACCCCGTTGAGAACCACTACACTAGAGAATTAGGTATTTTTTATTCTTTTTTCCACATTAATTTCTCATTTTCAAGTTGAAAATAAGGAGTGAGGAAGACAAATCACTGAAAGAGAAAAAGCATGAAGTTACCCATTCAAACCATTCTATAGGAATCATCCTTTTAGGAACCACCTAGAGAGATAGATGGTTCAGCCCTCTAGAAAGGTTAACTTAGCTAAGAGCATGATCATAAAATTTGTTACTTGCATAAATTTTATCTTCTAATTTAGCTCAGGGCCCAATTTTCAACACTTGAGAAAGAGAGACCAGAAATCTATTAGGGCCCCCATCTACAAGAAATAAAACCTGGCAATTAACCAAAGTATTTGAAACCAAGAAACTACTTAAGTAAACATGTTACTATTTATTTGTCTGTTGCTATTTTTTAAAAGCTAAAAGCACCAAGAGGCATGGTTTATGCATTCAAACAGAACTGATGGATGTAGATTTTAGAGCCGCTGATTTGGTGTGTCTAATTTAGCCCGAGTGCCCAATATACTGGAACAACTCGCGAAAGCTCTGTCACCATCATTGGAAACAAGACTAACGACCTCCATCGACTCCCTCCAGCCTCTTACCAAATGAGGCAAGTTCACAGCTTTTGGCCTCATGACAGCCTGGAGGAGGGGGTCGTAAGGCAAGGACTTGAGGAATAAATAAAACTGTCAAGATAGCACCACCGCGTAACTTCTGCCTCACGTTTCTGGCTTTACCACCAGGCGGGGCTTCTCCTTACACGTTTCCAGGTCTCCTATGATTCTGGGCTCTCAAGTGTTTCAGGACAGGCTACGCTTCGAAATATCCTGCCCCATCCAGACGAGACTAGAGGTGTGTCCTATCCACCCGTTTCCTTCCAAGCAAAATTGTGTGGTTTCTTTCCTTCTGTTTGTTTCTTACAAAATTACAATTCCTTGAAAAGGCAGCACTCCAGCATCAGTTGGCTGGTGATGTCTCAGGCTCACTTTTTTTTTTTTTTTTTTTTTATCAGCAGGCAAGCACTGAAGACTTGTAAGAAATGCAGAGAAATGGCCCCTGAAAGGGTGAATAAGGGCCTCCAGTTCCCCTAACACTAAAACTTGCTCAAAAGGAGATCCAGCCATGCTAACCTGGAACTACCTGTGTTCTCTTGCCTTATTTAAATGTGAGGAAAACTGTCTGAATTGACATTCTCGCTCCCATTTCTCCGTATTTGCTGTGTCTACCACATCTAGATTTGCCTTTACTTACTTGATATCTTCCCCATAGCAGATAGTCATGTCTTCAGTCAGGAGTTCACAAGCAAATCCTATATTTTCAGCAGTTTCTACAACAGAAAGAAAAAAAACAAAACCAAACTAGGTGTTGGGGTGCGGCTTAGGTCATGATCTCTTGGTTCGTGGGTTCGAGCCCCACATCAGGCTCTGTGCTGACAGCGCAGAGCCTGCTTGGGATTCTCTCTCTCTCTCTCTCTCTCTCTCTGTCCTTCTCCCACTAATACGTGCTCTCTCTTAAAATAAATAAACTTAAAAAAAAAACAAAGTGTTGTGCCTATTGATGAATAGTTGACTATCTAGTAATAAGCATTTTTTTTTCAAGTAACAGCCAGATTCAATCAAATATGGTGAGGTTTTTTTTTTTTCAGTAGCAATGTATATACACAAAAGGGGGGCAAAAGCCTTTTTTCTGTGATAAAGTAAGTAGAACTCAAAGTCTGGTTTGAGAAGTTTTCAGTTATAAAATGTACTCTCTTATCAAATCTATAAATATACAAACTGATTAACAAATCGGTGTTCATTGAATTACTAAGCACATTCAGTTCATGTGGCTTAATCATTCTGTTACGGAAAAAAAGAGATAATTATTTCCATAAACCCTCACATGGGGCCCCTACTGGAGACTTTTCCCCTTTTCCCATCACCGCCCACTGTTATTTGTTTAAGGTCAGGACTTCCCTTAGCTTATCGGAGTGTGTAACTCACAAATGATGTCAGAGTAAGAGAAATTATCTGGTTTCCGTGAGAGGCTTGTAGGAGGGTATCAATGCCAAAGAATGCCTTGTTGAGCTCTAAATTTAAAACTTCAAATCATCCCTTGGGTGTAAAATTTTAATTATAGTTTTCAGGCAATAAAATGGGTGAAAAAAGCAAAAGTTACTACTCAGCAGTTTCTTTATGTTCTGCTCTGTGCCCAACAAATGACAAAGGGACCAAAGGGATGGTCCTTTCACGAGAGGAGTTCACGTCTGGCTGGAAAGATCAGACTGACCACACAGTTAAAATGGCCTGATCAGGAGCTCAAGTAGAAGAAATAAAACTCTGCTACCGAGGGAGTTTCTGGAAGGATGCTGTCAGCGTAAGCTGGAATAACGGAGAAGGGTTTCTTAAAGAAAGCATCTCTGTCTCAAAGGAATGGACCGGATTTGTGCAGGATGGAAAGTCTGAGAAAATCATCTTGGGCAAGGGACACAGGAACTATGAACGCTTAATGAGTTAACAGATACGCCTCCCCGCAAACTGAATTACCCTTTTTGTCTCCAGTGAGCACCCAGATCTTGATGTCAGCTTTTGCAAGTTTCGAAATGGTTTCTGGGACTCCATCCTGTAACTTGTCTTCAATAGCTGTGGCTCCCAGTAGCTGGAATGTACATTTCAAAAAAAAAAAGGAATTAGCAAAATAAGCTCAAAATGTTCTGTAATTGCAGTTTGCCAGCCTACAATACGCAGAATGGCTAATTATATACCCCGATTGGCGCTCTACTGGGGCCAGTAATAACAGCAGGGGTGGCTGCGGTTCATACCGAAAAATAAAACATTCAAGCCCTTTTCGCTTAAAGTAGTTTACCAAAGTAAAAATGTAAGTACAAAATCAAGGATGTTAAACATATACTTTCGTTACATACAGGCTATTTTACGTGGACACAAGCCACTTCCTCTCCCTGAAGGTCAATACTAGCTATTTCCTTCTAATCTAAATTCTACAGGCGATAGTTATTAAACTTTGAGAAATTTCATTTACAAATGGTATCATTTTCTTGTTTCGAGGTTTTACAAGATACAAATCAGTCCAGTAATTCTCAAAGTGTAATAAAACATATGATTTGTCATCGTGTAAAAATCATAATGAATTACAATAAGCGAGATAAAAAATACCAGAATCAGATTGGAAGCTCAATGTTTTCTTTCCTTTGTTTTCTCATAGTGGCAACTTCTGTCTCGCTCACTGGACAGAAGAAATTCAAGTGACCTAGTTCCTTTGCACTAATTTGAAATGCTGAAGTTAGAATTATCTTTCAAGCATGAGATTAAAAATATGACAGAACTCGGGGCGCCTGGGTGGCACAGTCGGTTAAGCGTCCGACTTCGGCTCAGGTCACGATCTCGCGGTCCGCGAGTTCGAGCCCCGCGTCGGGCTCTGGGCTGATGGCTCAGAGCCTGGAGCCTGTTTCTGATTCTGTGTCTCCCTCTCTCTCTGCCCCTCCCCCGTTCATGCTCTGTCTCTCTCTGTCCCCAAAATAAATAAACGTTGGAAAAAAAAAATTAAAAAATATGACAGAACTTAGTAAAACGTCCAGTTCTGTTTAGAATAGCAAGTCATGAAGGTTAAAACTCACAATTAAGTCCTTTTCAATCTCCTCATACACTTTATCCAGAGCTTCATCCCGGTTGGTTGAGGCTATACTGGCAGCCATAAACTTTTTATTCCATTCTTCAAATTCTTTTTCTTCAATTTCCTTGTAGCAAAGGCACAGAGTTCTAAGAGTCTCACTTGCAAAGATCTATTTAAAAGATCAGCCACCCAACAAAGATGAGTTAATTTTATGTAACTTAAGATCCAGTTTGAAATCTTTCTTTGAAGTAAAACAGTACCCGCGTTTAAAAAGAGGTCATGAAAGATAATGGACTCTGAATAAATACATTCTATAGAGGAGATTAAACAAATACTTTGTTTTCCACTTTAAGTATTCTTAGGGTCCTATTTGTAGTTCCCAAATTAGTTAAAGAGAAAGGTATACATTTCCTCTAAATCAAGTCGCTAGAGAGAAGAAAACTCTTTCTCGTAACCACACAGAAAATAGCAGACAAGGGAGCTGCCTGGGGGTGTGATGATGTCGTAAACACAGGCCTGACAACTTTATAATTTGTTCCCACAAACTGTTACAAGCCCAATCAACTGTGGACTCTCGACCAAGCATTATATCCTCAAACCAGTTCGGAAATACCTGAGCCACCGTTAAAGCTGTGGTAAAACATTTTAATGAAAAAGAGTGGCTGGAAATTTTAATCATGGTGAACAGATTTAAGCTATTTTATTTTTTTTAATGTTTATTCTGAGAGAGAGAGAGAGAGAGTGCGAATGGGTGAGAGGCAGAGAGAAGGAGAGAGAGAATCCCAAGTAGTCTCCATGCCATCAGCGCAGAGCCTGACTCAGGGCTGGATCTCATGAACTGGGAGATCATGACATGAGCCAAAATCAAGAGTCAGACGCTTAACCTGCTGAGCCACCCAGGCGCCCCTAAGCTATTTTAAACAGCTTAAATATGAGCCAGTAAAAATGTTTTTAGTACTTCAGTCACATCTTGTTCCAACACATCACCCAACTAAGTGTTTGCTTTCAAGATTCTTTGGAAGATTCTGCATCTGTTTGATTAAATTGCCAGTGTTCATATCCTCACGAGAAATGATCTATCGTAACTGCTTCAACAACCTATCAATCTTAAAACGAGACCCCCGTAAGTAAACAACATATACAGGCTTCTTCCTCAAGGACCTTTGGCTGGCCCCAAACTCGACCAGACCCAGGGAAGAAATCACCCTTTACTAAGCACTTACTAAATCCTGGGAATTGTGCAAGATCTTTCCCTTGCAAGGACTCTCTTTGGTAGGAATTGCCCTCTTCCTCTTTCACACGGGTCATTAATGCTTCAGCGAGGCGTCAGCTGTTTCCCCCAAGGACACAAAACAGGCGAAGAGGCAGACCTGGGCTACCAGGTCTGATGGGTATCCTCCATACTTCACTGCCATCATTAATAGAACCAAAACCATGTGAGGATTGGTAAGCAATTCCAAGAGAGAAATTTCCAGAAGCATTCTGAATAACTGCAGTATCATTGGACTAAGTTCACATTCCCCTTAGATAACAAATTTGAAGTAATGAAGACCAAACTGATTTACTAACAAAGGTAGAACTCAGTTATCCGACGCATTGCTTTGTCACACCCCATCCTACATGAATGCTTTCTTTCCTTCATTGTCCCTTAAGAGGTTGGTGGGATTCTTGGAGGCCACCCAGATACTAAGGCTACAGCTCACTATAGTTACGTGGCTTGCTCAAGGTCACTGGAAGACAGACCAGTCATTCCCCCGGGCCCGTCCTACAGATGCTGCCAACCGGGATGCCGGGAAAGAACACCATGGTCATGTCCTAGGAAGTCAGCAGCAGGGGCAGAACCAGAACACGGCTGCCATTTTCCTACATTGGTGCTCTTTCCACACAACTGCACTAAGACAACAGAAGGGTCAACAGTTCACACAGAGCTTTCATTTCGGCTCACAAGACAGTATCAGAAAGGAAGTTTGCAATCTGCGGCAGAAAGGGTGACGGTGGGACTTACATCCAGGGCATCCTGTGTCTCTTGTTTTGTTGGATTCATCTGATGTAACCGTTCATAAATCACTGTGTCAGCGCCTTTGCAATAAAGCCTGATGTTGCCTTCTGGGGTTCTCACTAGTAGTAAGAGAAGGAAAAGCAACTCATAAAGTTAGCTTTGATTTCTTAATAGAAAACTACATTTCTAAAGTTGATTTGAAGGGTGACTCTGCTAATAATTCACCATTAGTTTAAAATCATAAATGCACCTAGAAACACTTCCCTCTCAGCAAAGTCGGTAAGCCACTATCTACATACAATGCAATATAGTGAAATAAATATGAAAAGAATGCTGTAGTCAGCTCAGCTTTTCCTATCCTTACTTATTCTCTCAGCAAATATTGACTGATTCCCTACTATGTGCCATGCCCTGTGCGAATATCTTCTATAATGCCTTCTTTGTCCATGCTGTAGGAATCTTTCTTACCTATAAACCTGGGACGCTTACTGCCTTTAATACTCAGACCAGAACATGACTCCTTGTGACCATTTTCTTGGATTTTTGGATCTGTGAGATAATGTAATGATAGTACGTGCCTCAGAGCTAACTTGATTTTGAGTTCAAGGTAAATGCCAGACGTGATAATCGACCTAGATCAGTGCTAGGCACACAGAAAGCACTCAGTAAAATGTGCCCAATCAGAGTTCAGTAGACAGTTGAACTTGTATATTTTTCTTGGTGAAAAACTCAATCTCATAGTGGAGAAATCTCATGAACACTTTCTGAGCAATCAAACCTAACATCACGAATAACCCTGTGCTTCCAGATGTGATATGCTGGGAGGACACAGCACCAATCCACGCACCCTTCCTGCCAACGATGCGTAACTTGAATTCAGTCACGAGGGAATATCGGACAGATCCATTTGTCCGTATATATATATATATATAACAGTTTCCCCATATGGAGACCAAAGTTAACAATCACCTACTGCAGTATGCAATCTTGGGTCTTGAACCAAGAAGGAAGGAAGAAAGAAAGGGAGGGAGGGAGGCAGGGAAAAGAAAATTTCTGGTAAAATCTGAAAACATCCTGCAGATTAGATAATAATATTGTCTCACACTGAATTTTCTGATTCTGATCATCGTATTCATGTATAAGTGAATGTTCTTGTTCATAGGAAATACCTACTTAGGTATTTAGGGGAAAGGAGCCTTAGCTCTGCAATTTACTCTCCAATGGTTCAGGAAACAAGAATCTGTATGTGACGAAAATGACAACACATGGCCAATGCCAACAGTCGAGTTAGAGAATACAAGAGTTCTCTAAACCATTTTTGCAATTTTTCTGTAAATTTGAAATTGTTTCTAATTGTGAACTTAAAAATTTCAATATAGGGAAGCCACAGTGAATGGCAGCCTGCCCTGGAGATTCACTTCTGCTCCATCAGCACAGCCTTGCTTTCCTCTGAACCCCTGTCCTGCTGCTTCTCCCTTCCCTGCCGCCAAGTGTAGGGCAGACAGGCTCGGACGGCCTCACAAAACCAAAGCACGTGTTACGGACCCACCACCCACTGTTACCACCGAAGGTTCTGCAGCCTGCAGCCGCAGCTCACATTGCTGAAGAATGTCAACATTTGCAAGACTCAAGATAAACTGCCATTGTCCCCGTGAGCGATGGACCCCATGCAGAATAAAGGGAAAAAACGTGTTTCAAGAAGTCCATGGAAATCTCCCAGGAGCTGAGTGGTCCCTCCATCACCTGTTTTATTCTAGTGCCATGAAATCAAATGCATAAAAGGCAACCTCTTAATGAGCAATTCGCAGACACACTCTTGAGGGAAACCTACCAATTATAGACATTCGCTTCCGGTCACTGTTGAAGTCCAAAATGGCAAGAACACTGTAGGTCCTCTCGGTCCCCAATTCACTGATGGTGATCGTGTTCTGGGTCCTGGCGAGGAAGGCAAATCCAAAGTTCCTGGCAGCGCTCACCAGAGCGCCTTCGTCAGGAGAGGCCGCCTGGTAGTTGAGCTGACCTAACAAAGGAGGCAGGAGAGAAAACCAGAAAATCTGTAAAAACCAGACGGAGGGCTCACTGTTGAGGCTCACACGGGGGGCAAGGATGTCTCACAAAGCCCAACACATCCCCAAGAAAACAAATCATTGATTCTTTAAAAAAATTTTTTTTTTCAACGTTTATTTATTTTTGGGACAGCGAGAGACAGAGCATGAACGGGGGAGGGGCAGAGAGAGAGGGAGACACAGAATCAGAAACCGGCTCCAGGCTCCGAGCCATCAGCCCAGAGCCTGACGCGGGGCTCAAACTCACGGACCGCGAGATCGTGACCTGGCTGAAGTCGGACGCTTAACCGACTGCGCCACCCAGGCGCCCCACAAATCATTGATTCTTAAAGAGTATGCCAACATTAACACTTTTCTTTTTCTCTTTGTTTTAACGTTTATTTATTTTTGAGAGAGAGAGAGAGAGTGCGAGCAGGGAAGGGGCACAGAGAGAGAGAGAGAGAGAGAGAGAGAGAGGGGGGGGGAGACACAGAATCTGAAGCAGGCTCCAGGCTCCGAGCTGTCAGCACAGAGCCCGATGCAGGGCTGGAACCCATGAACAGCGAGATCACGACCTGGGGTGAAGTTGGACGCTTAACCGAATGAACCTCCCGGGCGCTCCAACACTTTTCAAACTTTATTGGTTTTATTTCTAATTACAAACAGTAATATAAACCAGAGGAAAAGAAGACAAGTGTCCAGGAATAGGAAAACAAATTCCCAGACTGCCACCATCCAGAGGAAACACAGAGCCACTGGCTTGCTCTTATCATTCTTTCCGGTCCTTTCAAAAATGCCGAATTCGGTAATAGTTTCTATCATACGTTTACATTCTTGTTATTTTGACCCAATATTCTGAGCATATTGACATAACTTTAAAAATTCTTTCTAAACATTATTTTAATGAACGTAAACACGTCCCCATTTTTCCAATTATACGCACTTAGGCTATTTCCAAATTTTCTGCTCTCAAAAATAACATTGTAGCGACCATTTTGCAGGTGTATAAAGGTTTGACGGACTGTTTTCTAAGGATAGCTTCCTAGAGTGATAATACCGAGCTAAAGAAAACTGGTAATTTTGGGGGTACCTGACTGGCTCAGTCAGAAAAGCATGTGACTCTTGATCTTGAGGTCGAGAGTTCGAGCCCCACATTGGGCATAAAGATTACTTAAATAAGTAAAACATAAAGAGAGAGAATACTGATTTTTTCAAGTCTATTGGCATATATCAGTCATTTGTTTTCCAAAAGGTTGTATACTTTATCTTTGCTCTGGAAGAGTGTACTTTCTTCAGCATAGCCATATTAAAATAAAACCTCGACATTCATCAGTCTGTTCAACCTCTTGATGTTTAAAGCCAATTAATGGGAAGCTGCCTTCTCTTCACAAGGACGCTTCAACAACTGGAATAAATGTCACAACGTTGAGTGAAAGAAGCAAGACACGCAAGTCCACACTGCGTGATTCCGTCTACACAGACCACGAAACCGACAAAGCATCCCTGTGCTATTCCAGGTCAGGACTAGTGCCCCTCGAGGGGCAAAGACTGGAAGGGAACACCAGGGGACTTCTGGGGGATTCATAACGGTCGGTTTTTTAAAATCTGGGTGCTCGTGACACGGGAGGATTCAGTTTGTGAAAACCTACTGAACTACATGCTGGGCTCCGTGCACCTGTTGTACTCCAGTAAAAAGTTGAAAAAGATTTTCCATTTTTCGACTTTCGTTATTCTGCTTCAAAGCAGAAGGAAAAGTACTTCCACGGTCAGGTGAATGTTTACAGAAAAAAGGCACTTCCTTTTCCACCATGGTTTGAGCAGGAAGCAGACCATGGATGGATGGGCAGCTTTTGAAAACATCAGGCTACACAGAAGGAGAGGATGCTCCTGGGGGAATCGGCTATAGGGAGGGCTGTACCCCCGCACGCCTGCTCAGATGGCTCACTCCAAGTCAGTATCAATCAATTCCCAATTAGTAATTAAAGAGGACACTGTAGGTTGTTTTCTGCTCACCCAGAAAGGCATACATCAGAAGTTACGAATGTACACGCCAAATCCATCCATTTCCTCAAGCACACACGGCTGCCAGAGGGCAAGCTATTTTTTTAATGTTTATTTTGAGAGAGAGGGAGGGAGGGAGGGAGACAGTGCAAGTGGAGGAAAGGCTGAGAGAGAGAATCCCAAGAAGGCTCCAACTCAGGGCTCGATCCCGTGAGCTCGAGACCACGACCTGAGCCGAAATCAAGAGGAGGACGCTCAACCGACTGAGCTGCCCAGGAGCCCCAGGAGGGCAAAATACTTAACGGGAGCTGAACAACCAGCAGTGGGGACACAGCCACTTCAGCAAGTGTAGCTGGCACAGTGATCTCCCCGCGTCATGCTGACGGCAAGCTTACTTCCAACAGAAACAGAGCGACGAAATGATAAAAGGTGGTAACGTTCCCATGACTGAGGCAATCATATCTGGAGCAAACACTGATATTGTTATCATGACCAAAAAAACCCTTCCACTTGGTTCGAGCAATAGAGCCACAGAATTGCAGGCTAATGGAGACAGGAAGAAATTCAGAGAGCTGGTCCAAACTCCAACTTGATGTTTGCAGGAAGAAACCAGGACTAAAAAATAATCCTCTGCAGTCATTTCTGGCGAGAGCTCTTTTATTTACTCTACACTCAGAGGCAACCAGAGAGGCATTGTTTTCTTTCATAAACTAATTTGCGGAGCAGGAAAACGGCGCCAATGAAAAAAGATGCTCAAACCGCAAATCCCGTCTCTGGTGATTCTGACCCCGTAGCTTCCTCTGGCAGATACGAGCCCATCCCCTGGTCACCTGCCCCGAAACAAGTTACCTCTCAGACCACTCCTTCCCCTCAACAATCTCACCCCCTTCAAGTCACGCGCTGAATGCCCTCCCCCCCCGCCCCCCCCATCGATGGCTTCCTCATCCTTCCCAAAGACCCCACCATAATCCAGACCCTCAGCTTCCAACCCAGTCTCCCGTGTCTCCAGGCTCCCGCCTCCTCAAACGCCACCTCTAATCACAGCACATCCTGACTTAATGACCTGCAGGTGAAGAAGAGGTCCCCAAGCCTTCCACACCCTGCTCTCACACAGCCTCTGCAGGAGGTAGGAATCAAAGAGGGCCCCAAGGACCCTTCCCTCCCCCCCCCCCCCCCCCCCAGTATAACAGCACCTCCTTCCAGTTATTCAAAATGCTAGTCTAGGTACTGCTGGGAAGGGATCTTGCAGATGTAATGAAGGCCCAAATCAGTTGACCTCAAGACAGGGTGATTATCTGAGTGTTCCCAACCTAATTAGGTGAGTCCTTAAAGACACAGGGCTTTTCCTAGGGAGAGAGCTTCAAAGCATATAAGGGGTTCCACCGAAGAGGGATTCTCTCTTGCTGGCCTTGAAGATGGAGGGGGCCATGTGGCCAGGAAGAAGGGAGGCCTCGGTCCTTCAGCTGCGGAGAACTGAATCCTGCGCTCCCACGTGAGCTCGGAGGAGGACCCCGAGCTCCAGATGAGAACGTGACCGACCTTGATTTTGGGGAGATCTTGCACAGAGAACCCTGTCATGCGTGCCCAGGCTTCTGACCTAGGGAACTATGAGCTAAAGAATGGGTGTCTTCAGCTACTGAGTTGTGGAAATTCAGTACAGTTGTGGAAAGTCAACAGAAACCCGATGCCTCCTCTCCACAATTTGCCCCCATGGGCCTCCACGGGGACTCAGCACTCGGGCCACACACACTGTCTGCTCCACTAGGCAGATGTGTATGGCAACAGGTATGAAAGGATTTCCTCCCTTCTCCTGTCGATGTTATGCATAATAAAAGACTGACCAGTCTCCGTTAGTCTTACAAAGAGAGAGAAAACACAGGAGCAAGGCGCCCCACCCCAGGGATGGCAAGGGGATCCCACCGGAAGGGATTCTGACCTGCTGTCTGAGTCACACAGGTCCTTGTGCCTTCTGGGTCTGAATGTCCTTATCTATCATACCTGGAGGAGGGGTTCCCAAGGTCTTTCCAAGAGACCCTTTCAAGGTACTTCATGCATCAAAACCAATTTCTCTTTTAACCTCCTCCCACTAGAGATCAAGCCGTTCTCCATTCATAGTGGCTAGAGCAATGGCCCATCACATGCTGTGTGAGAGAAGTTTCCTCAGGAGGTACAATTCTCTGCCTCAGCAGACAGTGGGACAGAGACCAGCACAATGTGAGGTTGAAAGGAACCTTGAATTCCAACCTTCTGCTCACAACACTGAGGAAGTTGATGCTTGGACTGAAGATCCTGGTCTACACTGGGTGCTCTGGTAGGAACCAAAGCTGGGCTGGCCCATCTCCAGCCGAATAGGGCTCTTCCCATAATATCCCAGTGAAAAGAAGAGAAAATAGAGACCATAGAATTATATTTGCCCAAGTTGGCTGGTTAGCTCTCAAAATGCCACCCCCCCACACACACACATACACAAAAGGATGAATAATTTCACTAATGAGTCAAGACCTAAAATAACCAAGTTGCTCAGAAAGATCATGCTTGATTCTTATCGTGTGAGTAAAACGTGGTTGTCTAGAAAACAGACTTTGACCTCTACATGGGTTATTCATGACCCGGCATGTCTGTCTTCCTCCACTTTGGCTGCTAATAACCTTCCATGTATCTGCCCCCATTTGAATTCCGCTGTCTCTTGCTTTATTGGACCATTATGCCCATGCTTGAAATGGATTTCTTTGAAATTTGCTGAAAGATAGCACATAGAGGTTTTACACATGCAGTTTTTCTGCGTATTCCCCCTCTGGAGATTTCGCACTTGCCACACACAAAAGCTCAGGGTCAGAAAACAGAAAGGCACCTTCCTGTGCTGTACTCACTCAAGTGCAGGAGGGGCAGGCAGCCTGCGCTTCCCTGCAGAAATGCCCAAAGGGTTCCATTTCCTCTTTCTATAACGCACAGGTGTGTAACTTAGTGTAATGTCCATATGTGAAAAAATGGCTTTCACTGACATCGGACAAATTTGCTAACACCAAGCTGGCACGAGCTGCGTTTAAGAACTCTGCGAAGGAGGGGCACCTGGGTGGCTCAGTCGGTTAAGCGTCCAACTCTAGATTTCGGCTCAGGTCATGATCTCACGATTCGTGAGATCAAGCCCCACATCAGACTCCATGCTGCTAGCACGGAGCCTGCTTGGGATTCTCCCTCTCCCTCTCTCTCTGCCCCTCCCTTGCTCACTCTCTGTGTCTCTCAAAATATATAAATAAACATTTTTTAAAAAAGAATCTACACGTCAGCTTTGCTGGTTCCCATGCAAATACACGTTAATTATGCTCCTTCCGATGAAAAAGGCACCTTAAGGAAGCCGAGGCTCTGGCGGGTATTATTTCAAACCCCAAACATATCTGAATCTAGAAAATAAATTCTCTCTGAAATTATTTTGCAGTAAAGATTGTTCAAGTTCGAAGTCCAGCCACGATCCAGATAAGACTTGACTCTTCACGCTCAATAAACGTCAAGTAATAACAGGGTGGGAAGATTGTGATTCTTCTCGCATAATGCAAGAGTCAATCGTTTCTTTTAACGATAAGATTTCACTTGCAAAGTGATAAACGCATTGGGAGCTATCCCTGTGAAGAAGATGTGCATTTTCATAGACTGGGGGCTTGTCTCACGCTTTGCTGCCTCGTAGACCATCAGGGTGGGTGCTCACCCAGACGTGTCGTGCATATTACTCAACGTGCATTTGGGCGCCGGGCACGAGTTACCTGAAAACTAAAAACCTGGGCCCCCGTGTCTCAGATGCCAGGAAACACTCACCATCAATTCTGTCCACCATGACCGTGTGGCAGACTGCAAGCAAGAAGAAAAACTGCCGAACTTCCGACTCTTTCCCCGACTGGATTTGCTCGATAAGATAGTGGTCGTAAAACGCAAGCTTCCCGTCAGCAAACGTGTTCCAGCTGAAATCCACTTGCTGAAAGAGGTGGGGGAGGACGAGCAAATGTGATTTTTAAAATAACAGTGTGGGCTTAGCAAATGATAGAAGCTTCTCTTGGAAGCCAAGTCTTTATGGAAAATTTTTCTTAGGATTATAACGTACTTTTTAATGTGTCAAGAGGCTCACCCTTGTCTTAAAACAAAAAGACATCCTGTTGTGGGTTGAATTGTGTTCCCTCCACCCCCCAAAGATATGTTGAAATCCCAACTCCGGGTGGCTGTGACTATGACCTTATTTGGAAATAAGGTCTTTGGAGATATCATCAAGTTAAGATGAGGTCACACTGGAGGATGGTGGGCACTAATCCAATGTCTGGTGTCTTTATAAGAGGAGGGAAATCTGGACACAGACACAGATACCCAAGGAGAGCGCCATGTGACAATGGAAGCAGACATCTAAGTGTTGGGTCTATAAGCCAAGGAACGCCAAGGGTTGCAGGCAAGCACCAGAAGCTAGGAAGAGGTCAGGGCAGATTCTTCCCTAGAACCTCAGAGTGAGCATGGCCCTGCTGATACCTTCATTTCAGACTTCTAGTCTCCAGAGCTGTTGTAGAATTTCTGTTCTGTTTCTAGAATAGCTGTAGAATTTCTGTTGTTCTAAGCCACCCTTTTTGTGGTAGTTCATTACAGCAGCCATAGGCAACTAATACACCCCCAAACCCTCCCTTCAGTTAAAGGACTCACCTCTGTCTTGCTGTGATTGTTTTGAGAAGCGTCCCGATGGTCTCCTGAGAAACAAACAGGACAAGATAAATGGAGTCTTCCCCTGCGTGCAGAGGTCCCTCCTCCTCCCCCTGCTTTGGTTCTAAGGGTCCCGGCCTGTTGGGGACAGCTTTCAAGTTTAGAATGATTTTCACATTTTTCAAGAGTTGTAAAAACCAAACAGAACATAACAAAGAAGAAAGTCTGATACGAACCACCTTTGGCTTGCAATGGCTAGAAAATTTCCTACTGGGCTCTCTACAGAAGGAGTTTGCAGACCCCTGGTCTAGAGGTTCAAACACTGGTGCTTCTCTTGTTCCATACCGCATCCTCCTCTGGGGCCAGACCCCTGTCCTCTGAAGTGCTTTATCTATCCCCCAGCTAGAAAGGGACTGTCACCATGTACGTGAGAACCACTTCCTTAATTCCCCAGTGTCCCACCTTCTTCATGGGCTCCCACATCTGAGATGCCCCTTCTCTGAAAACATATTCATAGTATAGTTTTCTACAAGGAGAAAGCACAGTGTTCCTGTAGCTATTAAAAAATTGTATTAGGTCTTTATTTAAAAGTTAGAGCATTCGAATTGAATACAGTATTAGCCTGAATATTTTTGTTAATATACAGCATGTTTCAGAATATTAGAATGGAAATCACCTTTTTCAAAATAATCAGGTGACATACATATATAACATAAAATTTATCACCCTAACCATCTTTTTGAAGTTTATTTATTTTGAGAGAGAGAGAGAGAGAGTCTGCGAGCAGGGGAGGGGCAGAAAGAGAGAGGGGAAAGAGAGAAGCCCAAGCAGGCTCCATGCTGCCAGCACAGAGCCCGACGCGGGGCTTGATCTCATGTACTGTGAGATCATGACCTGAGCTGAGATCAAGAGTTGGATGCTTAACCAACTAAGCCACCCAGGCACCCTGACCTTAGCCATTTTTGTTTTAGTGTTTATTTCTGAGACAGAGAGAGACAGAGCATGAGCGGGGAAGGGGCAGAGAGAGAGGGAGACACAGAATCCGAAGCGGGCTCCAGGCTCCGAGTGGTCAGCACAGAGCCCGACGCGGGGCTCGAACTCACGAACCGCGAGATCATGACCTGAGCTGAAGTCGGTCGCTCAATCGACTGAGCCACCCAGGCGCCCCAGACCTTAGCCATTTTGAAGTCTGTAGTTCAGTGACACTAGATACAATCACGCTGCTGCATAACATCACCACCGTCCACTCCATAGCTGTTTCATCTGGTAAAGTCGCAACTTTGTACTCATTAAACAATCATTCTACTTCCTGTCTCTATAAATTTGACTGTTCTAAGGCCTCATATAAGTGGAATCATACTAACTGCGCCCTTGTGTGTCTGGCTCATTTCACTGAGCACCCGGTCCTCAAGGTTTATCCACACTACAGCGTGTGTCAGAATGTTTTCCTTTCTTAAAAAAAAAATTTGTTTTCAAATGTCTATTTTTCAGGGGCGCCCGGGTGACTCAGTCAGTTAAGCATCCGACTTTGGCTTCGATCGTGATCTCGTGGTCCATGAGTTCGAGCCCCGTGTCGGGCTCTGTGCTGACAGCTCAGAGCCTGGAGCCTGCTTCGGATTCTGTGTCTCCTTCTGTCTCTGCTCCTACCCTGCTCACACTCTCTCAAAAATAAACATTAAAAAAAATTTTTTTTTAAGTACTGTGGCAAAAGAATGTAAAACACTGTATTAATAATTTTTAAAAAAGGTTTATTTTTTAGAGAGTGAGAGACAGAGCATGAGTGGGGGGGGCGGGGGTGGTCAGAGGGTGAGAGGGACAGAGCATCCGAAGCGGGCTCTGTGCTGATGGCACTCAAACCCGTGAGCCGTGACATCTTGACCTGAGCCGAAGTCGGACGCTCAACTGACTGAGCCAAGCAGGCGCCCCAGAATGTTTTCCTTTTTAAGGCTACACCAGGTTCCGTTGTATGTGGGACCACATTTTGTTTATCCGCTCATCCACTGACTCACACTTGGGTTGCTTCCACACTTTAGCTACTGTGAATAATGCTCGTATGACTGTAGTTGTGCGAAGATCTCTTCCGGTCCCTGCTTTTGGTGTTTTCAGATCCCCTCCGAAGCCAGATCACATGGTAATTTTGTGTCTGATTTCTTGAGGAGTGTGTGCCTGTTTCTGACCTCTGACCTTTCCCACACGTGCGTTCCCAGTGCCGCCAACAAAGCCACTTCAGGACTCGGCCCCAAGTGGCCACCGGGGCCGTGCGCCCGGACGGCACCAGCAATTCTGGGACGGCAGGTGCTGGTCACGCGTGCTCAGGGATGGAGCGATGGCTTCCACTCACCATATATTTGCCCATTGATGCAGCACTTCTTGAAAGTCATGATGTTTTGCGTGAGCGTCCCTGTCTTATCAGAGAAGATGTAATGGATCTGCCCAAGCTGCTCATTCAGCGTGGTGGTTCTCGCCTTGGCGGGCGTGTCCTTCTCAGGATAGTACATCTGCAGGTCCCAGTTTATGAAGTAACTCTGTCCCAGACGGATCACCTCCACGCTAGGAAGGCAAGACAACACATTAGCATGGACGGTGCTCTCCGACACGGGAGGCAGGCGGCGAGCTTTGTCTCGACTTGTGCGCACCACGGCGAGCTGCTCATCTGCCAAGAGACAAGGCACGTGGTGGCCCGTGGGTCAAGCCTCTGGGTTCTCCCAACCAGACACCTCCTTCTCCAGCTTCAGGGTCAACGCACCTCGTTTGGTGCGATTTCCCACTCATTCCTGACAACATCTGGCCACAGCACCCCACGCTCAGAACACAGCCCTGTGGGACGAGGGACATGGTGACGATGTGGCAATCTCTACTCTCTTTTCTCTCATTCCCATCACACTCGGGACACCTGGAATGGCCGTGTTCACCCCTGCCCCCGTCAATCCCATGTTCACCTCTGCCCCCGGTTGTCGATGAGGTTCCACTAGGTTACAGAATCGGTGTGCTTTTGGCAAATGACCCCTACATTGTGATTCCACACTTCGAAAAAACATAGTGTTTTCTCCCCCTAAAGTCTTATAAGGTTATAGACTGTCCCGAATAAGACAGCCTAAAGGAATCATCACAATTTGAAAAACTCTAAGGGATTAAATATATCTCAGTTATAAGGAAGCTGTTTACATATCCAGCAATTGTTAACTGGGCAAAAGATGTCTTTATAATAAGTTAAAGAGGTGGAAAAAGAACTCCCTCCCTCCCCCTGCTAATATTTCCTGAGTGCCTACTATGTACAGACAACATTCTAGGTACGGGAGGGGCTCCCCAGGGAAACAAACCCAACAAAACCTCTGCCTTCTAATGGGGACAAATCCACAAACCTGTACATCTATCATGTGGTGAAAATCCCGCACAGAAAATCAAAGCAGGGTGAGGGCAGAATAAGGGATAGCGTGATATTTAAGACGGAGTGGTGTTTGAGCAGAGACCTGATGCAAATGAAAGAGCAACTATGTAGATAAGAGGGAAGAACGTTCCAGACAGAGACCAGAGCAGGTGCAAAGGCTCTGTGGCAGGTACTGGCACCCGTGAGGACTATCAGGGAGGCTAAAGTTGGGGGAGACCAAGGAGGAGGTGGACGTATAAGAGGTTGTAGGAGCGAGGGGATGAACAGCACAAGACCATGCTGGGCCTTGTGGGTCACAGTGTGGCCTCCATAATGAGTTTATCCTGAATGAAATGGAAACAAAGGGTAGAAGACAAAGCAGAACGACCTGATCCATCTCGTGCTGTAGAAGGACCTTTATTTCTAAGAGAAAGAAGGAAACCATGTTAGCTACATGACATGACTTTCTAAAACCAAAAACGACATACACGGTTTATAACGTACATTCATGGTTTTAGACAAAATAATCTGTTTGGTAGCTCCTTCCACAAAGGTAAATCTTTTTTTTTTTTTTTAATTTTTTTTTTCAACATTTATTTATTTTTGGGACAGAGAGAGACAGAGCATGAACGGGGGAGGGGCAGAGAGAGAGGGAGACACAGAATCGGAAGCAGGCTCCAGGCTCCGAGCCATCAGCCCAGAGCCTGACGCGGGGCTCGAACTCACGGACCGCGAGATCGTGACCTGGCCGAAGTCGGACGCTTAGCCGACTGCGCCACCCAGGCGCCCCCACAAAGGTAAATCTTATCTCAGGTTTCTGTGGTTGTTTCTCCTTTTTTAAAGCGACTGCAAACACATGGCTCCCCAGGGCTCTACTTACTAGTGAACGAGCAATGTTAACGACATGTAATAAGATTAAAAATAAAACAAATGCACATGTAATAAAATTAAAATAAACTAAGTGCTCCTAATTACAGAAGTGTATGTGATCCTGTATGTCTCTGGGCTGTTACTTAATTGGAGGTCAAGGTAGACTCGGGCTGCTGGGGATATTCCAAGGCACAACTCCTCTTCCAATGGTCTAAAATCCAATCGATGAATGACCGCGAACTTTGACAGTAAAGAAAGAAAAAAGTAAAAAAAAAAAAAAAGAAGAAGAAGAAGAAATCTCACTCAGCAAGGTGATCACTGTTTGTCACAGATATGACCCTGACTCCTTTATTACGGTTCAGATTAAGATAAGAAACAGAACATTTTGAGAGGCTGAATGAGGGCAGGGAGAGAGGCATTCCCAGCAAGCGTTTTACAGGCAATGGATGTACCAGGTGGTAATAAGGAAGACACAGAGAAGAGATTAGGAAGGCTCCTAAAAAGAAAAACAACTAAGTTTTCCCATGTCAGTCTAAATCTCCAGCTTTCTCCCAAGGCCCTTTCTGAAGCCTGGGCTTTGAGTCCACTGAGAAGCAATCTTACCAAGTGAGTGACTTCTGAACCCCGGTTGTCTTTATCTCTAAAGTGGTCAAGAAAGAAAGTGCTGTGCCTGGCACAGAACAGACACTCCAAAGTTAATTTCCTCTCCCTATATTACCCCCAATTCTGAAATGAAGCTATTTTCTTACTTGTTCCGTATGACCTTTGAAACAGTTATTGATAGAGATGAAGGGGCAAAGTTGGGAAAATGTACTGCATTCTTCCTTAAAGCAAAAGGCCGAAGAGAGGACAGCCTTACCTGACATAGAGAGAGATGGGCACCATGGTGTTTAGAACAATGATGTAGCCCCAGAAATTTAGGAATCCGCGGTAGGAGGGTGTAAAGTCTTCTCCATCATAGAGGTACCAAGAATAATTGCCAACTTGAGCTTCCCAGTAAGCATGGCCGATGGCCAGACCAGCAGAAAGCAGAATGAGAACAACAAAGATCTGGAAGACATAACACACTGAAGTGTATTTGGAAGATCGATTGCCAACCCCCAACCCCCAGAATCTCATAGATGCTAATTAACCTCACTCAATACTCCAGCACATTTATGATAATTTAGTAGTCTGTAAACACAACACACTTAAAGGAAAAACAGTGCCTACGAAGGCTTTGAAAGCCTATTTGAGTTCTATGGTTGGTCGATTTATCCTACATAATACATATAGGTGCAGTTTTCTTCCCAAAACTATTGTTCGAAAGAGAAGGTTGGTGTCTTGTATTCAAATCCTTAAACATTCTCACATTACAGGGCATCCTATCAATTACTTTTACTTTGAATAATACCATACTGTTGGGCGAAGTTACCTTAGGATGAAATAACTTCAGATAACGCTGAACTGGGACATTTATGGAAAATAGTTGATGGAAATAACTTTTTAAAAGAGAACATAAGGGAATTTCACCCCGATTCAGGTAATTATTCCTGAAGACTTCATTACCACTTAAGGTTTAGACCATTTCTGAAGCGGTACAGTGAGTATTCTGTTATGGAAATGACGAGTATATACTTCTGGGATGAATGCAAAAGCCGACCATCCCGGTGGTATTCGGATAATTGTGGTAGGAAGACGATTTCCAAGGCCAGATTGAAATTTCTGGCCACAGATTCCAAAAGTGCTATATCTCAAAACCACAGGGCTCAGGATGAGAGAGGAACTCGTCGTGAGTACTCTGGCCATAACCGGGACAATGACACGGAAGGTGCACATGAAAAGTTTTCACGAAATGGGAGATGAGAGAAAAAAAGAACTGTTTCTTTAATGTCATTACTTTTATACGACTTTAAATGTGTATATGTAATTAAAGTATGGTAAGTATTTGACGTCTCTAAAAACTTATGCATTCAAATTAAGCTAAATACTTGGGAAAAAAATTAGTTCTCATTGGGAAATTGGAGCACTGCCCAACATCTTGGGGCTGGGCCTGAGACGCTGTCCTGCTTGCAAGGTTGGCCTTTGGCCGGCATCTAGGAACTTAGATTTTGGAACGGTTTCCTCTCTTCCTCCCCTTTCCTCTCCTTGTTTCTTATTCCCTGATAAGAACGGCTCATGGTGCCTGTTTGTGTAAAACAATATGGTTTATGCTGATCCCCTACGTTCCTTCAGGGAATCTGGAATTTTGGTACATCCCTGGCAGATGGGGCCTGTGTGACCAGATCCCAATAAAACCCCAGGCACTGAGTCTCCAATGAGCTTCCCTGGTAGAGACAACATTTCACATGGGCTGTCACAAGTTGTTGCTAGGGAAATGGAGGGTGTCTTGCCATGTGACCCTACTGGGAGAAGACTCTTGGAAGCTTGCACCTGGCTTCCTCCAGACGTTGCCTCATGAGCCTTTTGCCTTTGCTGATCTTGCTTTGTAAATAAGTCACAATAAGTCATAGCTATGAGGGCAACTAGATGTTTTATTCTGTGAGTCCTTCCAGTGAATCATCAAACCTGGGGGTGGTCTTGGGGGCCCTCAATACACTTTATATTTAGCCTTCCCTTATATTTAGACTTGTACACTACATGCTGGGGAGGAAAGTTTGCTTTTAAGAGAACTACCCCCGTGGGAAACTAACAACAGTAAAATCAACCTTATGTTGACAGGAGCCCGGCCCCACTAACTTATCTGAGGCTCCCTGGTTTTCCAACTGGTCACTCCAGTTGACAAAATACTCAACCATTCAGGGGACCCTACAAGTGGAACCTCGGTTCCCAAAAGGATTCTCCGATTAGAATATGGCGTTTCTGAGGAAAAGTAAGAGAGTTCTCTCTCTTGGAATGCCTCACGCATTTTTCTACCTGGCCTGCAGAGGTTAAGATTTCTCTACATAAGAAAAACATACAACAAAATTAGAGTAAAAGATAGTAGTCTAGCCTCTCATCTACTGGAACGGAAAATAAATACCGTATAAACCATGTAGTTCATCAAGTAATCAATTTTAGTTCTTTTGAATCTGGTTTTCCCACTATTTTTCATTATTTTCGTGTCAGCACCTAAAAATGGAAAATTCAATACAATCAATAGTTGGGAAAGTCAATGCTTCCTTTCATTTCGATGGAGAATGAACAGAAGAGCAATCCCCTCCTTTAAATCTTAAAAGCACATATCAGGGGCGCCCGGTTAAGCGTCCGACTTCAGCTCAGGTCATGAACTCACGGTTTGTGAGTTCAAGCCCCACATCGGGCTCTGTGCTGACAGCTCAGAGCCTGCAGCCTGCTTCGCAGTCTGTGTCTCCCTCTCTCTCTGCCCCTCCCCTGCTCGTGCTCTGTTTCTCACTCTCAAAAATAAAATAAACATTAAAAAAAATCTTAAAAGCACGTATCACATCAATTTCCCAAGAAACTCTGAAATTACCTGCAAAAATGACCAACCCATGGCAGAAGTCGGTGTTCCTAATTACACAGCCACGTAATAAAATTTTATCAGCATCCAAAGGAAAACTTGTGTTTCTCCAAAATAGCGTTCCTGTAAACTTATCCAGTCGGTTATTGGGTTCTTCACATTCAACGAAACCTTCAGAAAAATATGATTCACATAAGTATTCACACATGAAAGATTCTCTGGTTTTAATTAATTGGGACTGAGTTGAACAACTAAAATTGAAAACAAAGTAAGGCATGTCTGCACAAACCATCAAATGCTGCCAGTGAATTTTCTCTCTGGAGACACTGGTGTGTGATTTCCAGCGCCATTTTGAACTTGAGATTGGTTTCTCTAAAGGGAGAGGGAGAAAAGGAATTGAATGAACAAACTCAGGATCTCAAAAAGGCACATAAGAAAAATTGTGCAAAGTAACGCTAGGTATACCTGGAAGCAGAAGCCAGATCATTAGCTTTTCCTATTTTCGAACTCTCAGTTTGCCTTGGAACTTGGAGTTTAGTGAGGTTATTTCCTGAACTACAGAAAAACTCCTGACTTGGAAGATGCTGGTCCCCTTTGCTGTTTGTTTTTGTGGAGCACTATGAATGGGACGGAGGCATTTACAAGCTTCCTGTCCTCCTTCTTACTAACCTCTTACTGCCAGTCTAGACTTAACTACCACACTGCTATTTAAAAACTTAGCTTCTAGGGGTGCCTGAGTGGCTCAGTGGGTTAAGCCTCTGACTCTTGATTTCAGCTCAGGTCATGATCTCAAGGTTGTGAGATTGAGCCCCACATCAGGCTCAGCGCATTGGGATTCTCTCTCCCTCTCTCTCTCTCTCTCTCTCTCTCGCCCCTCTACCATTCATGTGCTGGTGCACCCTCTCTCTTGCTCTCTCTCTCTCAAAATAAATACACTTAAAAAAATTTTAGCTTCTTCACATTAAGATGATTCTACAAGACGTATTTGTTACAGAAAGTGCTTGGACTCTATCAATCTATTATTTTCCAGAGTGAACAACTGGATCCCCTATTTTTGAAAGATACTTCTATCTAGAAAATTAGGAAAGGAGGTGGGAACCTTACCCTCCAATACTTGGTATGCCCACCCACAGAGCAGGGAAGGTGTGTGCTCAGGGACACAGAGAGTCAGGCTGGGCATCGGGGCGGCGATGCTGTCTGCACATGACAGACATCCTTCTGCAGCCTCCACGAAGATAGACTCGGGGGTTTCCATATATTCAGAAGTTGACTGTGGCCCTCGACCTCCCCATTCTGTTTGTTCTGACAGGGCACATAGGATTTGCTACCTTCGGAAAGCTTCCGAGTCTCTCACTCATGGGGATAATAGCTGTTTTATAGGTATGATTGATCACCTGACTAATATATAGACCAAAGACAGACCTGGTTGCACCGAGATGATCTCAGCGCTCCACAAACAAGTTACGCGCATCGAGGGTGTGAGGAGGGGTGTTCGTATCAGAGGGAGCGATGCAGACACTAACCTGGGCAGCCAGCACAGGCGAGCACCGTCCCAGCCCTGCCACTTACTAAGTGACCTCGGGCTGGCGACTTCACCTCCTTGTGTCTCACTTTCCTCAAGGGCAATGTCAAGGTAATAATCTCATCGTGTCGCTGAGAAGATTCAGTGAGCTAACACATGAAGCTAATGCAACTTAGCAGGCACTCAATGAATGTATTCAAAACTGGTCAAAAACAGACCATTCTGTTATGCAATTCCCATAAGGGCTCCTATACTAACCAAAGCCAACAAAGGGAAAACTCAGAGTCGTCCATTGACAAGCACTTTAAAAAATCTGTTTTCTCGGAAATTCATTACTGTGATTGTCCTTCACACGTGTGTGGACACTGCTCAGCTGTACGCAAAGGGCTCACGTGTCCATCCCTTTCAACCCTCCCTACAAGTGGGGGGAAGGGCAGGCGTGAGAGCCCCACTTTACAGATGGAATTGAAAAAAGAGAGGTTGGTCTGCTAGGGACACTGCGGGACAGCCAGCAAGGGGTAGAGGCAAGGCTAGATCTCGGGGCTTCCCTTCTGATGCAATTTTCGATGCAACGAATGCGCCTTTAACGGTCGGCCTGAAAACGGGCCCAGCCAAGACCCGCTTACCCATCCAGTTCAGCTGTTTCGACGTAGCAGAGGCTGTTGGGCTCGGAGCTGGACAGGAGCAGCGTGTCGGCCTGTGCAAAACAAGACACATCAACGATACAGAACATCCCCAGGCCCAACTGAGCGCCCGCGGAAGACGGGAGGATAATAGATGAGGGACGCGGGGCTTCTTCACTTACGGGAATAAAATCATTCTTTTTCAGCCGAATGACGTCTCCAACTTGAATCTCTTTCCACTTGGCAATCTTGAACCTAAATGTCAAAAGGAATGAGAGTTTACAGGCCTTTCAAAAGTTACTGGCAAAGGATTTGGAATTATTCTCTCTAGGAGCCAATGATTTCTGGGGAAACGTGAAGAGCCCAGAAAAAAGGTTTCCTGAAACGTCGGCCAATTTCATGATGAAACCCCATGAAGTGGTCACGTGAATCACAGTATCCTCCGAAGGGAGTGGTGATGATGGTAATGACTTTCATGTGTTCTTTCCGTGTGGCGTCATGGCAGGAAGGCTCGATGGGGCTACTCAAACGTGTGGCAAGGAGCTAGTGGGCTCCTCCTATCTTTTTGCTCACGTCCTATGCTTCCAGTCTCCTGTTCTCTTGCCTCTGGGTTGTCAATCACCTGCTCAGGACGCAGGACCCAGGTGGCTCCTGCACGGGCCACCTGGAATCCTCAGGGAACTTTAGAGCATGCCTCCTCCCTATTAAGTTGCCTTTTCAATGAGCACGCATTGCTTTTCTCATAAGCCTAATAAGGACACTGATCAAATGCAAAATAAAATTAAGCAGATGACTATTTTTCTGTCTTAAGTTTCACGGGAAAGAGCCATTTAAATGTCTAACAAATCAACATTTTAAAAAGTTTTAAAATACAGTGGTCTGTGTGAAAACTTTTCACACATAGAAAAGATACCCATAACAGAGATTATGAATCTATCACAACTAATAAACTTAGTATTTTCGGAGGCAGAACTCCAATTACCATGTTTGTCCTCCCATTAATTCATGGATAAGAGAGACCTGGAGATTGAAACTACAGTTTTGTTTTCTCATTTATTAAAAAAAAATTTTTTTTTAATGTTTTTATTTATTTTTGAGACAGAGAGAGAGCATGAGCAGGGGAGGGACAGAGAGAGACGGAGACACAGAATCTGAAGCAGGCTCCAGGCTCTGAGCTGTCAGCACTGAGCCCGACACGGGGCTCGAACTCACAGACTGTGAGATCATGACCTGAGCTGAAGTCGGATGCTTAACCGACTGAGCCACTCAGGTGCCCCCCCCCGCAACTTTTTAAAAAAAATTTTTTAAATGTTTTTATTTATTTTTGAGACAGTGTCTTTTCATTTAAAATACACTTTAAATATACACTTATACCCCAGCGTGACCAATTTTATTAGAATCGAACACACACTTCTCCATCTCAGGATTTAAAAAAAAGGATTTGGCTTATCTTTCAATAAATTAAGTTGTAGTTGGTTTACATTTCAGCATCTCTAAAACTGTAAATTAGAATTTGCAAATGGGTGTCAAATTATAAACGAGCAAGTTAAGAACCTTCCTGCCACAGCTCTTTGGGGGTGTGAGTGGCAACTGTGTTGAGCCTTTCCACTGTGACATCTGGTTTCCCCTTGGGAGGTCCCGCTGCCCTGCCCCACAATGCGCAAGTCCCCACACAGCCTTGACCCTCCTCTACGGGGAGCTGGAGCCGTGGCCCTATCAGACATGCACTCTGACCCCCAGATTCAAGGCCACTCAGAGCTACTCCTTACCAGTGGAGTCAGCCAGGTTGTGAGCCATGGCCACAGTTGTGCGGGCTGGCTAAGAACCTACTGCTCTTCATCAGAGCAATTCTAAGTGATTTGAAAGGTACCCTTCAGAACAGAATCCATTTATTTGGGAGGGGAAAAAAGCCATCCCAACAGATGTATAGGCTGACGCAGTCTATCTCCAAATTAGACACAGTGGAACAGTGCCTGCAAATCACCTTATTTTTCTCAGTGTTGACACAAAAAAAGTCTTTGAACTGGGCCTTCATCACTGTTTTTTTTTCTTTTTAGGGAAGTACAGTGGGCATACAATAGCCTACAGTTTCAGGTGGACATCATAGCGACTCGACATTTTCTTAGTCGCTATTTTTAGCACTTGACTTTGTGGTTCTGCCTCCAGGCGCTTGCTCAAAAAACAACTCATTACTGGTCACAGTGGACAATATTTATTTAACATTTATTGAGCCCTTTCTGTGCGTTGGAGACTCTGATGGACAAAAAACAACCAGTTACCATCAAGACAGTCCCCTTGAGGAACTTATAGTTCAGGACAGAAGGGAAAACACCTACACAGATAATTCTCTTTTTTTTTTTTTTTTAATTTTTTTTTTTTAACATTTATTTATTTTTGAGACAGAGAGAGAGACAGAGCATGAACGGGGGAGGGTCAGAGAGAGGGAGACACAGAATCTGAAACAGGCTCCGGGCTCTGAGCTGTCAGCACAGGGGCCCGATGCGGGGCTCGAACTCACGGACCGCGAGATCGTGACCTGAGCCGAAGTCGGCGCTCAACCGACTGAGCCACCCAGGCGCCCCTCTCTGAGTATGTTTCTAGACGTACTTATCCGTTCTGTTCTTGTAACTAAGTTAAGGAAGACACAGTACCTGCCATCCTTAATGACTTCACACGTCCTATTATTGATTTCATTATCCATTTTATGGCGAGCCTTTAGAAGAGAGGAGGGCAAAGGTTATTTGAATATTCTCCAAACATGAGATATTAACGCCAAGCTAAGATAAGCTCACAGCAGGGAGGAGAAAGTTGCCCCAGAAATCCTTACCACGTCATCCACCAGGTCTTTGATGGCCGTGATGCCCAGCACCAGGAGCAAGGGCACCAGGGTGGTGTACCATGCCAGGGTCGTGATTTGAGGAATTGCCTGAAAGAAATACCAGGTAGACGTGTGTGCCCACGAAGGCACGGCATCTACAGGTAACTGCTGATTCTAACCTCCAAGCCTGCATCCTGTAGGGCAGGTAGGAAAGTCACCGAAGCCTCCAGCCGACCACCTTCTTGCCGCCCTCTCTAGCTTATGGCCTCCTGGAACAGGCCCCAGAGAACAGTGGCCCCTGAAATTGTCTCGTTGCGACCTTAACTGGACACCAGGGGGGCTAAAAGAGAACTGCTCCAAACTCTTTGTGAAAATCGTAACTAACGGGAGGGAGGGCCGTGTGGGGAGCTGGGACAAGTAGTCCTTCAGCTTTTATAGGGAATGCATGTAGCAGGCTGTCCACTGCTGGTTGCTTAGCCAGGGGTCTCTGAGGGTCTCATGATGGAGGCAAGGACGGCAACAGGTAGTAGCTGCCTCTGAAAGCCAGTGATTGCGCTGGGCCTCGGAGGAAGCCTTGCCTCCATTAAGACAGCCTTGAAGTTGGAACAAAAGATTGGGAAGCGAGTTTAGTAAAGATCTCTTGTAACCATCCTACGGATCATCAGGTCACATGACGTAGTCGTTAAAACGACAGGCTGGGGGCGCCTGGGTGGCTCAGTCGGTTGGGCGTCCGACTTTGGCTCAGGTCATGATCTCGCGGTCCGTGAGTTCGAGCCCCGCGTCGGGCTCTGTGCTGACAGCTCGGAGCCTGGAGCCTGTTTCAGATTCTGTGTCTCCCTCCCTCTCTGACCTTCCCCCATTCAGGCTCTCTCTCTGTCTCAAAAATGAATAAACGTTAAAAAAAAAAATTAAAAAATAATAATAATAAATAAAAAAAATGAAATGACAGGCTTTGCGGTGAAGTTCCTGGATCCAAGTCCTGCCCCACTCTCTCGCTTAGGGCTTTGGGACTTTGAACAAGCTCCGGTGCCTCATGGGCCTCAGTTTCTCTGAAAATGGAGGTTATGATAGCATTTACATCACAGAGTACCAGAATTAAGTGAAGTAACCAGCAAAGGGCTGTCTAAAGCTATTACTATCACTTTAACTTAAATTGCTAGAACTTAAGAGAAGATGATTGGGGGTTGGTCGAAAGAGAGAACGGTCATTTGCCACAGTATTATCAATGTAACTCCCCCTTTTCCTTGCTAGAAGGAAAGAAGGGAAGACTGGCCCACTTATGACATAGCAGTACCTTCAAATTTTAGTGTTTGTCTCCGCGTGGGCCGGTTTCAGAGGTCCCTCTTGGTAACAGGAACATTCTATACTGCCAAGCCAGTAGATCTCATACCCTACTAAATCTGTTGGGGATCCGGTTCTCCCTCCTGCTTCCTCGCCGCTCCCTGCTTCCCCCATCCCCACCCGGACACACACATGTTCCCATTTGCATGAAACCCTCTTCGGTAAATCCCAGCAGATGAGACGGTTTTCCAAATCCGAGGCTTGTTGTCAAGTGCTAAAGGTTGATAGTCTGGTAACTAGAGGGTGTAGAGGTCCCTCGATTATAACAACGATTTCTAGATAGGTAAAATTAACACTCTCTAGATAAGTGGATCTTTGCCACAATCAAGAAAAAAAAAAAAAAAAACAGCCTCAGGAAAGGAATAGGCCTTTTGTCAACCCAAAAACCAACTCACAAAAATAATCTATTGAGAATTATGACCCAAACATTGGTACAAATAAATAATATTCTTGACGAAATTAAGCACCTACATGAAAAACAAAGGGCAGGCACACAATAAATAGAATTTTAGGGTACAAATAATTGTACAGTGTGAAGGTTTTAATTGTATTCACTTCAGGGAAACCAGTTTTAACATTCACATTAGTACGCGACTGATTTTTTTTTTTTTAATATAGAATTAAACTCTTTCCATTTGCTTCCTTCCCCTGTTTATTTAACACTGTCGAGCTGGTTCTGTATGAGGCACTATTTCCTTGTGTGCAAAAAGCCTGATGTTAATACAACAACTTTTAAGATTACATGTGTCCACAACTTAAATGTTACTGAGTCATCATAACTCAAAACAGATTTAAGATATCAAAGGGCATTACCTGTAAGATAAGAAGGACCAGGAAATAGAAATTGGCTGCTCTCTTAAACTGCTCAAACAAATTCATTGGTAGAAAGGTAAAGGCATTATACTTGTACGTTTTAATTGCGTTACTCTGTTGGGAAAAGAAAAAAAAATGAGAGGGTCATTCTACATGGGGCCGCGCTTTTATCCTGATGGATACACCCCTGTGAAAATCACTAAAGCCTGATGGCCCACAGGGACACAGGGACACGGGCCAGGAAGACACCGAGATTTCCTTTACGCTTTTAATTCTAATCAGCCCTCAGAATGACTCCTTGGAGGCTTAGGTCAGAGACAGCAACAAGCAGCAGACATTTCACTTCAAAGGTCTCTGTGGCAAATCTGACTGAGCAAACGGACACGGCTGGAAGATTCCTGGACTCCTCAGAGCCTCTTAGAAAATAGGGCAGGGGCGCCGGGGTGGCTCCGTCGGTGAAGCGTCCGACTTCAGCTCAGGTCATGATCTCATGGTTCGTGAGCTCGAGCCCCCCGTCGGGTTCTATGCTGACGGCTCAGAGCCTGGAGCCTGCTTTGGATTCTGTGTCTTCCTCTCTCTCTCTGCCCCTACCCCGCTCATGCTCTGTCTGTCTCTCTCTCTCTCAAAAATAAGCAAACATTAAAAACAATAATAAAAAAAAAAGAAAACAAGGCAAAGGGAGACGTCAGCCTGAACGACGACGCTGGAAAAGGAACACTCTTTTACTGAAGGGGGATGAAGTCTACTGTGTAAAATAAAAGACACTGTTGTGTGTTGAATCGTGTGCCCCTTTTAAAAGATATGCTCATGTCCTAACTCCAATAGCTGTGACTGTCATCTTATTTGGGAAGGGGGTCTTTGCAGCTGTAATCAAGTCACAGTGACGTCACGCTGGATGAAGGTGGGCCCTCATCCAATGTCTGCTGCCCTTAGAAGAAGAAGAAGGAGAGGACAAGTGGACACAGATATAGGGACACACGGGGACAAGGCTGTGTGGAGACAGAGCCGGGGAGTGGAGGGATGTGTCCACAAGCCAAGGAAGGCCAAGGATTGTCGGCAACCTCCAGAAGCCGGGACAGAAGCCTGGAACAGACGCTGCCTCAGACCCTCCGGAAGGAACCAACCGGACTGACACCTTGATTTTGGACTCATGGCCCCTAAACTGTAAGAGAATACATCTCTGTTGTCTTAAACCAGCCCGTCTGTGGCTCTGCTGCAGCTGTCCTAGCGACTAAAAGACACGTTATGACGTGTAAGCACGCACCTGACGGGGGACCCTTGATCATATTGGACTATTTTTTTAATAATTGCTTTAATGTTTATTTTCAAGAGTGAGAGAGAGAGCAAGCAGGGGAGGGGCAGAGAGAAGGCGACAAGAGGATACAAAGCAGGCACTGCACGGTCAGCACCAAGCCCAACGCGGGGCTCAGACTCACGAGCCATGAGATCGTGACCTGAACCGAAGTCAAACACTCGGCCGACTGAGCCACCCAGGTGCCCCGATCGTATTTTAAAGGTAATAAGGACATCTGGGGTGAAAAGATCTTTGGTCTCTAAATCTATCACAGGCAGAAAAGGGGGAAATAGGTTCTTAAGATTCCTTTCAAATTCTTATTACTTTCAAACATAACGTTTCTGTGACACTGTTGTACATTCTTCTATAAAACATTAAGAGAGCTCTGCACACACACAGGGAACTTTTCAATCTGCATAATTTTGTTTTGGCTTGTGTCAAGCCACCCCTACTCACCTTCATTAAATTCAAAGTGATGAATAAAAATGATATTCTATACGACGGACAATGATAATCAATACAACAGGCCGGGGATTATCTGGAAGGCAGGTGTCCCATGAAGTTGCTAAGCATAATGGCTATTGGAAAAAACTGGCTCTTAGCGAAGATGAGCTAGAAAGTTAAAATCCATGGGGCGCCTGGGCGGCTCAGTCGGTTAAGCGTCAGGCTTTGGCTCAGGTCACGATCTCATGGTTCGGAGCTTGGAGCCTGCTTCAGATTCTGTATCTCCCTCTCTCTGCCCCTCCCCTGCTTGCTCTCGATCTCGCTCTCCCTCCCACCCCCCACTCCCCAAAATAAATAATAACATTAAAAAACACTTTTTTTTAATTTAGAAAGTTAATATCCACTTACCGCATATTTGCTCTCCTTAATACAAAAGAACTTTGTGTTCATAAATTGAGGCTGTTCATGGAAGCTTCGATCATTTGCCTTGACTTGCCATGTACAATCTTTTAAAAAGAAAGAGAAAAGTAGTCCATCAAGCATAAAATTAGCATATTGTTGTGGGCTGAACCGTGAGCTTCCCAGGTTCATCTGGTAAAGTCCAAACTCGCCCTCCAGGCCTCAGAGTATGACTATTTGGAAATAGGGTGATTGCAGATGTGATCGCGTTAAAGTGAGGTCATTAGAGTTGACCCCAAGCCAATAAGGTGATGGCCTTCTTAAAAAAAAAAAAAAAAAGCGAATTTGCACACAGATATGCACAGTTGGGAGCTGGTGGGAAAACATGGCCACCTACAAGCCAAGGACAAAAGCCTGGAACAGACCCTTCCCTCACAGCCTCAGTAGGAACCAACTGTACCCACACCTTGACCTCAGATTTATAGTCTCCGAATCGGTGAGACAGTAAGGTTCTGCGGTTGAAGCTACCCAGCTTGTGCAATTGTGACGGCAGCCCTAGCCAATGAACGGACATGCTGTGATTCATAGAATGTTCATGGAACGTTGGAGTTCTAAAAGAGTAATCCTCATTTAAACATGGCCCGAACAAAATCCCAGAGCCCCTGGAAGGTCACAGCTAAATTAAGTCAAATTATTTTTTCCAGACTCATGCACTTGGTTTATAAAATCGGTAGCCGAGTATCGAGGGAATGAAAAAATCAAAGAAAAAGGACATCACCCAACTAATCCAACACTTTTGAGTCTTGCGCACAGATCAGCACGTGCTGCTTTACCTCATGTGCTTCGTGTCACAGACACAGTACTGAGCAGACTCGGTCCATTCCATCGGCATGTCTAAATTCCAAGGCATCTGAGAAAGTCCATAGCATCTCTACTGCCGGGGGGAACATTCCTCACCCAACAGGTGTCTCAAAAAACACTTCTCCCAATCCACCCCTCACCCCTCCCCACACTCTTTCTGACCTGATTCTTCTTGGGGGTAGTTTTCTCCACTCTTACTGGCAGATGTTGTCTACTGGTTCAACAGGGCAATTCCCAACTCTGAGATCACGTCCTTCCTACTCCCCCCCCCCCACAGCCAACGACATTCCTAACATCTGTGCTTATCAGATGTGCTTATCTTTGCCCTCTTATTTTTCCGTATAGGTTTATCAGGTATGTATCCCCCAAAATAAGTTGCTCAGGCCGGTTTTGAGCTGTATCACTTGTATTCTTCTGTGAATTGCTTTTCCACTCGCAATACTATGTAACTTTCATCTACACTAATGTGGTGTAGTATAAAATATACTATTCATTGCTGCTGTTTTCTAGCATCGTGCATATGCCAAAATTGATCAATTCTTCTGTTGGCGAATAGTTTGAGTGTTTCTAGCATCTTGCTATTGTTATGAATCATTTTGCTATAATAATAAACATTCTCTGGAACTCATGTTTTTTTTTCCCCCAGGTATCTACTTAGGAGTGGGAAGTCTGGGTGATGACTTTCCTCTTTTACTTGCCCATAAACTTCCTGCACCCCTCCTCCTTCTCTTGACTGTCCCTTGAGAGGACAGGAGTCCGGTCTATGTTCAGGACCCCTTGGTGGGGAGCGGGGGGGACGGCGGGGAGAGAAGGAAGGGGAGGAGAGGCAGGTGGTGATGGTAGGACTTCAGCTACAGCATTGGGGAACCAGTCGGGAAGGTGTGAAGCAAGGCAGCATCCTCGCACTGGCTTTAAAGAGCATGAACGTGAGGTTGGGGTCTTCTGACCGGAGACAGGGGACTCAAGCTACACCATGGTGACAAGGCACCATCAGCCCACTGTGAAATTGCCGCTGCCTGTGGGACATAGAGATTCCAACAGAAGATCTGTTCCATCCTGAGACGGTCTGTTTATCTAACCTGCAGAAAGGAAAGCTGGCACAGGCTCCAGCAACTCTTCTCCGAGCCTGGGCCCCCACAGTAGCTTGCTCCTCTGTCTCCTTTTTAAGGAGACTCCAAGTTTACGGGCCTCCTTGTTCCCCAAACCCAGCCCCTGGCTACCCTCTGCTGTCTCCACGGCGGTCTCCATGTTCCTCCCTCCACAGCCTCGGAACCAACACCTCGCTGTCTCAGGGTGGGACCACTGTTTTGTGCTAGAGCTGGCTTTGACGTTGCTCAATGGAGAGCCAACCCCGTGGCTCTCTTCCAGAATCAGCAGGAGATGGGCTCCTCCCTGGTTTGTGAAATATCCTGGGGTCCTCTGTGGTGGGGTTGCAGCTGCTGCTTCCTGGGCTGATCCAGACTTCTCTCTTTCTGTCCTCTCTAGTGGCTCCACAGCTGGCTGAAGACTCATTGGAGGTGGGTTTCTGAGTTGACCTGTCACCCTATCTTATAGCATTGTCACCTACCCCGTGGTGATAGGAGCTCCTCCTACAGGGTTTGGTCCTCCCTTCTTTCCTTCCGAGCGTTAGCACTGGGCTGGGAGACTCCTTGGCTTCCAGCCTGTCCACTTATGGAGCCTTCACTGTGCAGAGCTGAAATAAGGGTCCCACTACTGCTCATTTAGCTGCTTGGGCAGCAGATTCGCAGGTAGTCTCTGGGCCTGCAACCACCACACTGGGCAGCTCTCTGGGGACAGGCCAGGGCCTCCCATGACACACTGAAAGTCCCCCCGGAGGATATGCTTGCAGACCTTCCGAACGAATAGGAAAGGCACAGCTCACAAGGTGAGGTCTAGTTTATCTCTGGCTCAAGTCCTTTTTATCTCAATGGATCACCTCATGAGCCTGGCACCTCATGGAAATTTCAGCTCAAGGGATCTTTCTAACATAGAGATGATGAACCTGGCAGTCAGGCTACCTCCGCAGAGGAAAAATATTTCCACCTACCTGGCTTGTCTTTGCCCATCTACTCCTGACTTCTTCAGTCCCATCATGCATAGGTCGGTGGCTAACACATGTTCAGTGCTTAGCGTGTGTCAGGCATGGGGCCAAGTAGTCCGGCTACTCTGTCCACTTTGCTGTCCTGACTGGGCCTTCTCTTGTGACCTATGCTCCAAACCACCCTGAGAACTCTGCCCACGAGCTGACATCAGATGGTTGCTTATGAGCATAGGGTTGACCTTTCCACCAGGAAAGGTGGAAGTCAAATATCAGGTTGTGCTTGGTTTCCTAACGGGAAGGCAGAGGCATAAGCATCCCCTGCTATGAAGGCTCAAGACCGGATGCTATCAATCGCGAAGAAAAGTCGAGGAAGCACCTCCTTGGCATTAGGTTCTCCAGTGACTTGTGTTTGAACGTGCACGCTAGACCAACCCCGCCCCCGACCGTGGGATACACATGTGTGGGTGAGCCCAGTTTTGATGAACCCCTCCCCCCCTGCAAACTGGTAAGGGAGGGAAATTAACAACTAACGGGACTCAACTAGTTTTGGAGACGGGAAGATATTAAAAAACATTTTCAAGTAAAGAATTCTAAAAGTATCCATCTTATATAATTATCACAATAAAGATAGACTTTTTTTTTTTTTTTTTTAAATTTTTTTTTTCCCCACGTTTATTTATTTTTGGGACAGAGAGAGACAGAGCATGAACGGGGGAGGGGCAGAGAGAGAGGGAGACACAGAATCAGAAACAGGCTCCAGGCTCTGAGCCATCAGCCCAGAGCCTGACGCGGGGCTCGAACTCACGGACCGCGAGATCGTGACCTGGCTGAAGTCGGACGCTTAACCGACTGCGCCACCCAGGCGCCCCAAGATAGACTTTTAAAAATAATGTGTTACGTGTTTTCAAATGATTCACTTTCTAGACTTCTCCCTCATCGGAAGTACAGATAATTTTGCAAAAGGGACAAGCGTGGACTGCTGAAGAATGCAAATAATTAACCTTGTTACTCCTTTAAACACCACAATACCATTACTGAAAACTCCTCTTGCATCATTTTGGCTGCCCTTCATCGGGCAATCATAATGATTGTGTCATTGCAAACGCAGAAGCTCCCAGCACCTCTGTAGCTAAAGTGCAATTTTATCAAATGGGAAGATTAAACTGGAACCGGAAGACAACTCATAAGCTCTACTGCAATGTGCATTATCTACTATGCAATCAGAATATAACGTATGCAATCAGAGCATTTCTTTTCCACTCAAATAGGACACCTAAATAAAAGTAGGCAAAATGGATATTTTATGGGATGATCCTGAATCTATTCTATGTCACGGAAATTTGAAAATGCATGTGCTTTTAGTGGTTTACTTTGGCTTGCTGATGACTTAAGACACACCTCCAGGCACCAGTGTTCCAGAACTTCACTGAGCCGCTGTTCTAAGATTCAGGAAGGCTGAGAAAAAAACGTTGACAGGATTCCTCAAGAATCAAGAAAAGGCCAAGGGGAAGGGATAAAAATCGAACTCAGAAAAACTCAACAGGAAAGAATAAGCCGCCCTTGTAATGAGCTGTATTCTTTGGTCCCCCTCATGGCTCTTTTTCCCTCATCATTAAACCCCCCAGCTAGTGGCTCCTCTGTCTGTCCCAGCACCACACCTCATCCCCAGCCATTTTGATGTGGACGCCTCTGACGCAAAATAGCATTTGGCCTCAAGCAGGGCCCGTGAAGGGTTTACTGGAAATGACCTCGGTCTCTTCATTTTATGCTTTTGATAACATCTTAGGGAGACCAGAGAAAGTAACCACGTTATCTTCATCTGCAACATACTGAGCTTAACCGCAGGAGTTTTCTAGTTAACTTTAGAAATCTGATTGTAGTCAAATAGTCAATAACCCCATTTCCAACAAGGTTTCTAGATGTCTGGCATAGTTCAGACAAATCAGAGGGCAAATAAATTGATGCCTTCTCTTAATCCTCCCCTGAGTTTTATGCTAATTGCTTGAGGAATATTTCAAGCAGAGGCCATAAAAAAAGCAAAAGCTCGGGGCGCCTGGGTGGCGCAGTCGGTTAAGCGTCCGACTTCAGCCAGGTCACGATCTCGCAGTCCGTGAGTTCGAGCCCCGCGTCAGGCTCTGGGCTGATGGCTCAGAGCCTGGAGCCTGTTTCCGATTCTGTGTCTCCCTCTCTCTCTGCCCCTCCCCCGTTCATGCTCTGTCTCTCTCTGTCCCAAAAATAAATAAATGTTGAAAAAAAAATTTAAAAAAAAAAAGAAAAGCAAAAGCTGTGTCTGTGGTCAAATACATTTGCAAAAGACAGCATAAAATACTGCATCCTTTATTTTTTTTCCCCCTTTGGACATTCAATGGACCCAGTAATATATTAAAGGCTCTAAGAAGGCATTTTTAAAATTTTATTTAATTCAGTCTTTTCAAAATCAATATGACCACAGGCACATTTTGTTAAAATTACTGAACACCTACTAATATGGTTTGAGAAATGCTCTGCTAAAGTGCATACCTTTCGGAAGGGTAGCAAAATAACATTCGGAAATATTTGTCTTTTTGATCAAACATTAACTAATTACTCACTTGGAACAGAGAACTTTACAAAACATTTGGACCACAAGGCTAATTTACAGAAAAAGGATATATCTTGTCCCATGGGGCGCCTGGGTGTCTCAGTCAGTTAACATCCAACTCTTGGTTTCGGCTCAGGTCATGACCTCACGGTTCACGAGTTCGAGTCCCATGTCAGGCTCTGCACTATGGTGCAGAGCCTGTTTGGAATTCTCTCTCCCTCCATCTCTCTGCTTCTCCCCTGCTCGTGCTAGCACTCTCTCACTCTCTCTCAAAATAAAATAAAATATTTAAAAAATTTTTTAAATTACTTTAAAAAAGAAGATATCTTGTCCCATTTTCTAGAATGAAAATATTGACTAAGAAAAGAGAAGAAATAATAAATTTACAGGCAAAAAATGCACGTGTGTCCCCTTGGTAAAAAGCTAGGAAGATATCAACTAACAACATTGTGTAAAGCCATCAATGCATGTGTCCAGAGATGCATTTAACATCAACCAGCTGTGGCTCAAAACCATCCCCGAATTTGGTAAATGTGTATTCAATACATCTACATGTGACTACATGATACTCAGAGTGTTCCTAAGGTCACCAAAACCTTTGATTGCCATTTGGAAAAGGAAGTAAACTTCACCTGGCCCCGCATCCTTACTGCTGGTTCTGAATTCTTGCTTAGACACCAGTAACCAAATAGCTACATGGGTGGGTACGGACTGCAGTCAGCCAGCAGAGGAAAAAGAGCAAAAGCTTAACATCAGAAAGAAAAAGCAACAAACAACAGAAGAGAAAATTGGGTAAAGGACATGAATAGACCTCTCCTACAAAGAGAAATTCAAATGGCTCTTCAATACGTGAAAAGCTACTCAAGTTCAGTAGAAAAGAAGCGTAATTCTTCAGGGAAGTACCAATTTTTTATCTCGTAATGGCAAAATGTTGGCAAGAGTAAGGAATGTGAGGACACACTGGGTTGAAAAGAGAGTGGAGGGTCAGGCGTTCTTAGGTAGTCTCCGTGGACAGCGATTTGCCCATATCTACCAGATTTTAACACACACATGCACAGACTGAAGGAGTGATCCCACTTCTAGGAATCGATCCCCCATGTACATATTCACACATGGGAGAAATGATGCGGCTCGGCGTTCTTCAGTGCAGCCCTATTTATCAGAAAGATTAGAAACACCCCAAATGTCACCACGAGCAGCCGGTTAAACATCGACATGACAAAAGTCTAAGCAGTCTGCAAAAAAGAAAGAAAGAAAGAAAGAAAGAAAGAAAGAAAGAAAAGAAAAGAAAAGAAAAGAAAAGAAAAAGGCGGCTTTCTATGGACTCAGAGGAAAGATCTCCAAATTACGCTAAGCAACAAAAGCAGGGGGTGTGTACCATACTGTGCTTTCAGCCATGTGACACACAGAATTGACGCACAGTAGGGATGCACGCACATACACATTCTGGCACACGTGTGTTTATGGATCTATGGGTATGCAAGGCACGTGTCTGTAAGTCTTCTTTGCACTTACAAGTGTATGTATATTTCCAAGAGGACATTTGAGACACTGACAACATCAGCTTCTTTCTGGGAAAGAAAACTGCATGGCTGAGGGACAGAGGAAGCACGGAAGGAGACTTCATTTTCACCACTGTCTTCAATAATTATCTCCAAATGCATGTACTACCTTTCAAAACAGTACGTTTGCAATTCAGTTCCTTCCCTCTATAGGTTTACATATAAAGCCAGTGTGTATGTTGGTTGATTTCTTATAGTCATTATACCATTCTATTTACTATTTAAAAAAATATTTTTCTAAAAGGCAGTGGAATGGTGAGTGGGGATAAATCAAGAGGGAAGAATACAGGAAAGGATGGAAGTCTATGTGGTCATGGCTTCTGATGCCCAGCCAAGCCACAGGGCTTCAGGACGGCAATGCCACAGTCAGTTGGCGGTTTGCCCTGGTCACACTAGCAGCAGTGAGCGGGATGTATTTGAAGGGAACAAGTGTCAGGGCAGAAGACCACTGCAGCCATTGATGTGAGCCCAAGCCAGAACTAAGGGACTGGAAATAGCAGACAGATTCAAGAACTTATAGGACAACTGTCTGAATGTGGGCAAGAAAGAATGAGAACTTGAAATGAGAAAAAGGTGACCTCAGGATCCCAGCCTGGGTGACTGGACGGACAGAGATGCCAAGAGCGAGCTAGAGAACACAGAGGTGGAAGTCTAGTTGGGAGGCTGGTGAACTGAAGAACCTCTAGGATGCATGTGGGGCGGGGGGGGGGGGGGGGGGGGGAAGGAAACCATCCAGGAGCCACAAAAACAGATCTGGACTCCAAGCTGAGGTTGAGGGCAGAGATACAGATTGGAAGGTACTGGATATGCAGATTCGGGTTGAAACCCTGAGCGTGAATGGATCACATCGGAAGTGAGTATGGAGGTGGTTTTAGGAGGGAGACTGAAGGAGCCAGGACAGAGAGGGTAATGACACAGGAAAAGCGGGGACACAGGAGGCCACCCCAGGGGAGGGGCGCAGAAGGATGCGTGAGTTTGCACAGCCTTGAGTTTCTCACATGGAGAGGAGGTGGCTCAAAGCGGGTGCCCTCGGGAGAGCACTGATGGTTTGAACAGCTCTTGAGAAGGCGAGAAAGGCATTAGCCATGGGCAGGCAAGAGCGACGAGTCAAGAAATGATGTTTATCTGCTGGTTTGTGTGTATTCATAGCATTCAGCTCTGTTGCTCCCTTACTCCACCCCATCTCCCCAAAAAAGAAAAGCAATGAGCTCAAACACTGAGAGAATGAAAGCAAAAAGCCAGATGCTGCGGCTTGTTAATGCGCGCGCACGCACACACACACACACACACACACACACACACACACAACTTTGCTCCTTGTTCTTGGCACTTGCTACATAAAGTGTGGACAAGTTGGACCCGGTTAGAAATGCAGAACCTCAGGCCACACACCCCAGACCCACGCACCAGAATGGCAATTTAACAAGATCCCAGATGGACTCCTATGCACTCTGCGGGATGAGTTTCTTTCAACTGGGAATCCCCGAGAGGGGCTTTTATCACATCCTGATGCCCAGGGCTCCAGCCCCAGGGATTTTTGCTTTAGTCCGGGCTGAGCCCAGAGAAGGTCCCAAGCGATCCTAATTTGCAAGCGAGGTTGCCATCCACTGCTCAGGAGGAGGGTTTTTTCTCAGTCTTTCTCCTTCTTCCCTCCCACCTGAGGGTGACCAGTCCTCCCGACAGCCCTCCCTTGTCACAGAAGCAACATACCACAGGGTTTGAGCAAGGCAGGACTTCAAATTTTCGTCTGCCTTTTGAAATTGACGTCTCTCTCTCTCCCTCAGAGAATCTTTATTCTCGTGGTGCTTTCCCAACTTGATGCGCGTACTAGTCATCTTGTTAGTAGACTCTGATTGGCTGGTCTGAGAGGAACCCAATGTTCTGCATTTAATTAGCACCCAGGCGAGGCTAGCTAATAGACCTTGCTCTCAGGAGCAGGTGCTCTAGGGGATGCGTCAGACTATTGCACCGATGTGATGTTGAACCCGGTGGGATTCGTTTTAAAATGAAATTCCAGGCACCTGTGGAGTTTAAACGCTCCACCCAAGATTCTGTTGCATCCGCGGGACTGAGACCCCCCTTCCCCCCCCCCCCCCCCCGACCACCACCACCTTAGAGTGAGTATCTTCCTAAGGTGACACTCCTATCATTAAAAATCTGCTTTAGAGACTCGGGTTTCAAACGGGCACTAAGAAAAACAACAGCCAAGTTGGTCTCCATGAGTAAGAGCTTCCTGGTCAAGGTTCGGTCGTAAATGACGTTACTCCCAAGCAAGTTCTATAAAATGAGATAGCACAGTCTCATCACTCCTTTCCCCATCACACGTCACTCGGCCAGGAACATCCCACACACCCTTTGTTTTAGAAGCTGACAGTTACTATGGTAACCATAAAGCTAAGGCGGTAGGAGGCAGGCCACAGCTTCTTAGGGACAAAAAAAGAAGTAGCCAGCATGGAATTTCCCCATGGTCGAAAATTCACAATGCATCCACTTGAGTGGAGAACAGAGCTCTCCCCCCAGCATGCTTCGTGGATCTTCTATGATTTACATATTCCAGTGGGCTAATCTGTTTTTTGATCCCAGGTGAAAATTAATTCATAGGTGCTCTAGAGAGCCACAGCCTTACTTCCAGATTCTTCTTGGAAGATAGCCCTTCTTTAAGGGAGACGGTGTCTTTGTTTGGTCGACGCCACATCCGATCTGAAATCATACCAAGGACAACTTCTTTTCCTCTGTATGTCTTGATGTGCACGCAAGTGATACCTTTAAACCTTAACAATTGAGCTTGCCATCTTAACCGCCGATCATTTCGCCCCTGGGCGGAATGTTGAGCAGCATTCTGAGTTGGAAGAGAGTTTTAAAGAAATGCAATTCTGCGGTGCCTGGTTGGCTCAGTTGGTAGACATACAATACTTGATCTTGGGGCTGTGAGTTCAAGCCCCACATTGGGCCTAGAGCTGACTTCAAAGAAAAAGAGAAAGAAAGGCAGTTGTATATTTTCAAGCACAGAGAGCCACCCGACCCAGCCGGGAAGAAAGGTCTTTGGGACTGCCTGTAAAGAACAGCTGGGTGTGAATGAACCAGCTTCTCCCAGGCACACGCCTCAGAGGTGCCTAGAAGATGCTCTGGGAGCGGCTTAGCATTCCCTGCATGATGTTGTTCACAATGCTATTTTCGGCTTTAATCAAAAATCAAAGACAAATGACACTGGAGCCTCTGTTTGAATCGGCCCTAATTCCAAAGCAGTAGAATCAGAATTAGTTCTAATACGCAGTAGTCCCGTGTCTTTGCTAACCTCAAGCATGAGAAGGTATGCAAACCAGGCAAGTGAACACCCCAGGAGCCCGGGTGCTGGCGGCTGGCTGTGCTGGGTGGGAGTGTGCACATGTGCTTGTGGAAGGGGGGAGGGGCATGTCCTCACTGGAGAGACTCTACAGCCATTACCTGCAGTCACTCAGTCCCCTCTGTGCCACTTACATGGGCACAGCAAACTCCAGGAGTCAATTAACTACTCTCACTGGGATGGCAGTCTGGGAACCGAAGCTCAGTGCTGTCTATCACCGCGTGGTTAAGGATTTGAAATGCTATCACTTCCCAGCAACAAGGCTGCTCCATTCTAAGTCATTTCTTACCACTTCATCAAATATTTTTAACTGCCAGGTACCCAGCAACACAAGCAGATGTCTCACCGATATCCCAAACTAGTGAGGCTCAAAACAACAGCTCTCTCTTTGACCTACGATGGGCCCTCCCCCTGCATTACTCATCCCTACAAACGGCTCTGTTATCCACCTTCACAGAAAGCACTTCCGAAGGCCATTGCAACAATATCTTCCAATCTGCAATGTAACCTTCTTACACCTCATCAACAAACGGCATCTAATTTCCCTTCCCTTGAATCAGACCTAGCCTCGGTGACTCCCTCGTAACCAAGAGGTGCTCAACACAAGTGAGGCTGCCTGAATTCTGCAACCAGCTTCTGCTTTGATCTTGACCTTTCCGGATGCTCGTTCTTCAGGTGGCCCCTCTCATGGGACCCTCCATTGCAGCCCAGTGCCATAGAGATGCCCAAACCATGCAGAGATGCTCCCATCTACAGACCCGGCTGAGCCTTTGAGTTACCCAGCTCAGGTGCCAGACACGAGTGAAGAAGATTCCAAACGATTCCGGGCCCCAAATGATTCAAATCATGTCAGTTGTTCAAGCCTTCACAGTTCAGGGCCCAGACATCCTAGAGCAGAAACAAACCACTCACCATGTCCTGTCTGAATTCCAGACTCACAGAATCCGTGAACATCATGATGATGATTTTATGCCAGTAAGTTTGGAGTGGTTTTTCATGCAGCAGTAGATAACTTGGAATATCCCCTAGGGCACCTAAGCCAGAAGTTATTCCTCAGGCCTCCTTTTCTCTTGACCCTCAGATCTAATGGGACTTGTGAATGTCAAATCCTTAACATTTTCTTAATTTTATTGATTGAGTGATTGATTGGGAGTGAGCACGTGTGTGTGAATGGGGGCGATGCAGAGAGAGAGGGAGAGAGAAAATCCCAAGTAGTGCTGACAGCACAGAGCCAGACATGGGGCTCAATCTCACCAACTGGGAGATCATGACCTGAGCCAAGATCAAGAGTTGGGCACTTAAGAGACTGAGCCACCCAGGTGCCCCCAAATCCCTAACATTCATCATGATCTGTCTCCTTCTCTCGAAGGAGGGGTTAGGGTTAGGGTTAGGGTTTAGGTCTATCTTGGCCCGGCCATCTTGGTTTAGGTCGTCACCAGTTTTTCTTGGACTATTGTCTACTCCCTTCTCCCTGCTCTTGCCAACATGGGATTTCTAAAATAAATCCATGTACCCACTATATTTATTGGGTGACTATTATGTGCTTTGCATGGAATAAACATGGCCCCAATTGTCATGAAGTCAACAGTCTAGTGGGAGAGAGTCACACGGTCATTCAAGGACATAATCACAAGTGCCCTCACGGGTAAGAAGGAAAGCTCATACTACAGGGGGTCTGCTCCAGGCTGGGGCTCAGAGAAGGCTTCTCTAAGGAAGTGAGACAACACCAAGAGCCGAAGGGGGAGGAGTCGTCAGCCACATGGAAGGAGCTGGCATCAGATCCCACGTGCAGTGAAGTCTTTGTCCCCCATGAAGGCCAGACTGGGAGGAGCAAGCATGACTATGGAGAAGCCGCGGTGGGAGGCGGCTACTGCACATCTAGCCATGTTATTTTCAGCATGTCCAAAGTCCAGCATGGCCCATCATCTAGGTTCCAAAACTGACTCTCTGTTCCCTGAATGCTCAGCTCCTTGGAGCCTCCCTTCAAGGGGCCTCAGCCTGGAACACCACGCTCCTGACACCACTGGGGTTGATTTACCTCTCATACTTCCTGCGGACTCAGCTCAGGCATTGTCACCTCCAGGAAGCCTTCCCTGACCAGGGAAGGTTGCTGAAGCTCTCACCTGGTTCCCTAGTCATACCTGTGAAGCTCTCTGACATGTTCAATCACAAATGCCCACTGAGCCTCTCCAATGCGCCAGGCATGGAGCCCGGCGCCCTGACCCCAACGGGGCACAAGACAGATTAGCCCCCGGGGCCCTGTAGCACTTACAGCTTAGCTGGAAGATGGGCAATAGACAATGAGTCACTCAGCTTTTGATTTTTTTTTTTTTTTTTTGGTGGGCAGGGTGTCTACAAACTGTACCTTTTCCTCCAAGTTTTAATTTAAATTCTAGTTCATTAACATGTAGTGTAATACTGGTTTCAGGTGTAGAATTTAGTGATTCATCACTTAACATGCAACACCCAGTGCTCGTCCCAGCAACTGCCCTCCTGAATGCCCATCACCCATTTAGCCCATGCCCCCACCCTCTTCCCCTGATCAATCCTCCATTTGTTCTCTATCATAGTCACTCAATTTTTACATTTTTTTTAATGTTTATTTATTTTTGAGAGAGAGAGAGACAGAGTGTGAGTGGGGGAGGAGCAGAGAGAAAGGGAGGGAGACACAGAATCTGAAACAGGCTCCAGGCTCTGAGTTGTCAGCACAGAGCCTGACGCGGGGCTTGAACTCAGGACCAGTGAGATCATGACCTAGGCCCAAGTCAGACGCTTAACTGACTGAGCCACCCAGGTGCCCCAGTTACTCAGTTTTTAAGTCTCACTGAGAGAGGTGCTGAAAAGCTGGTGGGGAAGCCCACAGTGACCTCCTCTTGTCATAACCGCCTTGTTCCCCAGGCTTTTAGTTCCTTTGCGTGCGGTAGGCATACTGCCTTCCTCCTGCCGTGGAGCCTCTGTATGTGTTCCCCTACTCAGGACCCTCCTGCCTCCCCTCTCCCTTCCCCTGATGAGCTCCTCCTCATCTCTCATTTGGCAGCCCAGGCAACCTGTTTCACAAGGAAGTAGGGCAGGCTCCTGTGTCCCAGCCCTTGGAGCAGAACCACAGGTCCATCCATTAGGAGAGCAAGTCATTGCATGAGTGAGGCTCTTTCTGCAAGGTTTAGCTTTGTCCCTGCAGCTGTACGTATGCAGGGGTTAACTTTTCCAGAGTTTTCTGCCTTCTCTGTTTCGAGAGACTTGCGCCTTGACCTCCTGCAGGTAGACTGCCCTACTTCAGCCCAGACCCACAGCTTCACCTGAGAAACCACTGGGGCCCAGGAGAGCAGACGTGGGAATGGCATGAGAGTCCACAGGTCCGCGAACAAAAAGACTGGAGAAGGCTGTGTTCATGGGAAAGGCTTAGAAGATGGCAGAGGCAGGGGTGACTGACCCTAAATCACCCCAAATTTCCTCAATATGCGGGCAAATTCACTGGTGGGAAAATGAACTGTTCTTTATCCCATCCACCTCTCCAACCATTCATCATCCTTGGATGTGGGGACAGAAGGAGCTGTTTAAAAGAAGGAGTCCACAGCTTTAACCTTGGGGGTCCAGGAGAATCTGAGTGCCCCAAAAGAAAGTAGAGGGGTCGAGAAGAAGGTTTGATGATGGACAGATGAGAGGAGATGATAGGGCAGGGTAGACACTTTCACTTTGATATGGAAGACATTAAGGGAGGAACTGGCCGGAGGGGATAGTGGAGAATAAGAGCTACTATTTATTGAGCATTTACTGTGTGCCTGAAGCTGTGCTAAATCCTTTACATTTGTTTTCTGATTTTTAAAATTGTTTTTTAATCATTATTTATTCTTTGAGAGAGAGCACGCGCGCGTGCGCACAAGCAGGGGAGGGGCAGAGGGAGGGAGACACAGAATCTGAAGCAGGCTCCAGGTTCTGAGCTGTCAGCACAGAGCCCAACGCGGGGCTCGAACTCACAAACCGGGAGATGGTGACCTGAGCTGAAGTCGGACGCTCAACCAACTGAGCCACCCACGTGCCCCATTTTATTTTCTGATTTAACCTTCACAACTACATTATGCCCATTTCATGGATGGAGACACTGAGGCACAGAGAGAAGCCCTTTCCTCAAGGTCACACAGCTAGAAAGCGGTCCAGCGTCCTCCCTCTTCCTCACCATGCACCTTGCCTCTCAGAGTGACGCAGAGATGTGGTAGGTGAGCAGGTTAAAGGGAGTTAGCTTGCTCAAGGAAGCCCTGTAGAGAGAGAATGGTGTACGAAGGAGGGTTGTGAACATTCTTCAAAAGGAACAAGAAAACAGGAGGGGTGCTGGGCAAGAGGGTGTTGTCTCCTGCCAAGGTCAGCACTCTCCAAGGAGAGACTGTTACAAAGGTCAAGCACTTCGGGGAAAACAGGTTGGAATATGATGGCCGACAGAAAGCTCACTGGCCTTGGCACTGGCGTTCTTGGTGACTTTTAAGACAGCATTACGCGGAGGGCAGAGGGCAGCCCACGGAGGGGAGGAATCCAGGGGCCCAAGAGGATGCAGTACGAGAGAAATGGGTTTCCAGAAGCTTGGCCAAGAGAACAGGAGACAGGACACCAACTGTGGCAGAAGGCGGGATTCAGGCAAGAATTTGTGGTAGGACAGGGAAGCTGTGAGCACATCCGTGATTTGTGAGCCAGCAGAGCAGGAAGATGGGAGAGGTCAGAAAGCAGTGCTCCCTGGGAGGCAGGAGACAGCCTTCTCATTCATCCCCAGGCTCAGAAGAAAGGGCCAGTCTGCACTGATCCAGTGCTATCCCGAGCATTTATTTATTCCCAAGGGCTTCATCTCTAAGCTGGTTCCTGGCCGGCACAGAATTGAGTTGACATAGCGGACACCAGGATGGGTGGGATGGTTTAAAAAAAAAAAAAAAAAGGCAAATTAAAAAACTCCACAGCATTCTAGAGTCAAGGGGTTTTAGGAACCTGTGGCTGAATAAAATTAAACTGGCTTATTATTATTTTTTAATCTTTATTTACTTTGAGAGAGAGAGAGAGAGAGACAGAGTATGTGCATGTGCACAAGCCGGGGGAGGGGCAGAGGGAGGGAGAGAGAATCCCAAGCAGGCTCCATGCTGTCCGCACAGACCGGACATGAACCGTGACCTGAGCCAAGAGTTGGACGCTGAACTGAGTGAGCCACCGAGGCGCCCTTGAACTCGTTCCTTTCATGCGTGAATTTCTTGGATCCTTTTCAGCTAATGGACAACCTTAAACTCCAAGACGAGGTTAAAGAATTAGGAGCTTCCGGTCTCAGGGGCTAGAGAATCTTTGTGCCCTGGAGCATCTGCAAAAGAAGGGTTTCCCAGGATGCACACTGGGAAATACTGCTCCCGTGTGCTCATCAGGAAACGAGGGTTCATCCCGTAGCATGGGAAACATTCCCACTTATTCTTCCCAATCCTTGCTCAAAGTAAACTCAGGGTAAAATTACTCCAGTAAAATCGGTGGGTTTATCTCTTCCTCTGTGGCACATTCTTTTTTTTTTTTTTTTCAACGTTTTTATTTTTATTTTTGGGACAGAGAGAGACAGAGCATGAACGGGGGAGGGGCCGAGAGAGAGGGAGACACAGAATCGGAAACAGGCTCCAGGCTCTGAGCCATCAGCCCAGAGCCTGACGCGGGGCCTGAACTCACGGACCGCGAGATCGTGACCTGAGCTGAAGTCGGACGCTTAACCGACTGCGCCACCCAGGCGCCCCTCTGTGGCACATTCTAACAGCGTGTTTACTTACCCTTGCTCTGGAGCCTCACAGCTCACAACAAACGTCCTTCAACTGAAAAGCATTCATAATGGAGCTCTCAGAACGCTTGCTTAACTCAGCTGGGCCAGGGCATCTTGAAAAAACCAACTTTCTGCCCTAAGAGGATGCTGTTGAAGAGATGAACGTGGTTCATGCACTTCCCAGGCCCTGTTCTGCTACAGAGCGCACTGGTCTCTGGTGTTCCTCAGCCTGACAGGACGTCACAGAGTGACTCATGCTCTGGTTTCTAAAGAATTAATTCCTTGGAGAAAACTATCCTTCGTGGAAAATGTCAAGACAGACAGAGGGTCATTTAAAAAGGAGCGACGCTGACCTTAACTGGGAAAATGACCGAAAATATGAAAAACAATTAAGAAGGGAGAAGGAGGGGTGCAGAGGAAAAAGGGAAGGATGGAAGGAGGGAGGCGGGGAGGAAGCAGACCTGTTGGGGGGCGCGCAGGGCAGGAGAAGGAATGCAGGAGAGAGGCCTGGCACTTACTGAATGTCTTCTGTGCTTTGGGGCAGGGCAGGTAGAGGTGTGTTTCTAAAAGTCACAAGCAAGGTTGTTTGACAGGAGTTTTACGAAATGAGAACGAGCAGGGGCACCTGGCTGGCTCTGTCCGTAGAGCGTGCAACTCTTGATCGTGGGGCTGTGAGTTCGAGCCCCACATTGGATGTAGAGATTACGTAAAAATAAAATCTTCAAAAAGAAAAGAAAAGAAAAGAAAAAGAAATGAGACCCACCAGATTCCCCGAGAAATATAAAGCCACCACTGGAAGAGACCATGAAGAGCCAAGATCAAGTCTGGCCTCCCTGGCGACCTGCGTTCCGACAGTAGAAATCTACAAGAGGGATGACCTACAGACTGAGCGATCGGGAAAGGGCCCTGAGAACCTGGATGTGAAGGCAGAGTTGGAAAAAAACCAGAGGTGAGAGTTCCCACCGAGTACGTGCTTCTCTGACATTTCTGCAGGCACCCAACCCCGGTCCTTTGTTACGTCCCGGACCACACAGCTGATAGCGTGGCACCAAGCACCAACAGCAAAGTTCACCTTGAACCCCACGGAGCCGGTTCTCTGCCAGCTCATCAGATATCCACATCTGATAGCGATTCCAAGACTGTGACAGGCAACTTAGAAGTTCAGCGGGGGAAAGAATGAGGAAGAAACGCCGTATTCATGATGTGAGGCAGCCAGCTAGAACTCCCCGCTAATTTGTCAGGCTCTTTCAGCTTTATCCCCATTCGAACATCCAGTCTGGACCTGTTATACAGAGGCCACATTTCCTGTTCAGACTGGCAGTGATTCCATTTTAATTTAGCTCAGCTACCGTGATTTTCATACCTTCTGCTTCAAGGCAGAAAAGCACTTAAGCTTAACATTCGACAGCTTAAAATGATAGCCGGAAATCTACAGTAAGTTCTGATCGCTCTAAATGTTTGATGCGGAAAACTAAGGACGGCAAACAGTATACATAGATCAATGGCCTGCCCGGTTTTGGGGCCCAGGTTAGGAGGGGACCCATTTGGACATATGTTCTCCCCCGTGGAGGTCCTCCCTACACGGGAGAGCTGGAGAGAGGCAGCCTCTGACCAGAGCAGGAGGAATCATCCCCAAAGTCTCATTTCATGCATGTTGCTCTCTCTACCGGTGAAACAGTTTGAAAAACAAAACAAAACAAAACAAAAAAAAACCCCAAGCTGACCAGGGGGCAGAACCCGGCAGCAAAAAAGAGGGGAGCAAGGAGTGACACAAAGTAAGCAGACTTTGGGGGATCCGGGAGGACAGAAGGGCAGAGACGGAGACTTTGGGGAAGCCAGATAGAACCAGAGGTTATTCTGACTGAGGCTGTGGAGGCAGCATCCAGAGAGTCAGAAACAGTAATTTCGTGGAGATTCCTAGAAATGAGAATCTAAAGTTATTCAGCTGGAATTTGAGAGACCATGGAAGAAATATTTTGAACCTGAAACCTGGAGCAAATCTGGGGTCCGAAGAGAAAAGGTTCAGCTTCCTCGTGGAGCACAACCGCCACAGGGAGAGACCCCATTTTCTTGCCAGGGTGGGAGAACCAGCAGAAAACGAAATAGAAAAGCCACAGCGGGAAAAGCATCCTCATAAAAGTAAGGTACACTCCGCTGTGGCCTCAAGGACTGACGGTCCACGGCTATTTTTAAGAACTATTGGTACAGCTGAGTCGTTGTGACAGAGCCCGTGTGGCACACAGAGCCTAAAACAGTCACTGTCTGGCCCTGACCCCTGGTCCAGACCGGGCCTCGAAGTTGCCCTGATTCTGGGCAGGGAGGGCTGTTTGCCCTCACAGCAAGCAGCCCACACCGCATCATATTCACAAACGGCTGAACCAAAGGTGTGCCAACTCCAAGCTTCCTGATGCAGTAACAAGCAAATTAATTCCTCCGCATACAAGTCCCTCCTAAAAGTAGACACCAACCAACACCTTCCATTTTCTGGACAGAACGTGTCAGGTGGGTCGACCAGCCCTGCATGCTGGGGACGAAGCGTCCAAACCCATTGTTGTCCAAGCCCATTGCCCCCGTCCTCCCAGCTGTATCCGAAGAGGAGGAAGATACCTCCTGGCCAACCTAACACAGGCTGGCCATCCTGTGCACCTGTGGTCGCTGCCCAGTGAGGACAGACAAGGATGGGACCCAGTCTCTGGTCCCAGTGAGGTTACCTTTTCGGAATGTCTCCCGGTTTTCCTCTGCTTCTCTGTTGACTCGATTCTGTTCTGGTTCAACCACAGCTCCCTGGTCTTCGAGCTCATCTTCTGTTTCATCGTCACTATAGGGAACCACTTCATCATTCGGCTGAGAATCCTCCTCAAATGTCGTTTCTGAGTCTCTTTCAGAACTCATCCTGCTGGCAAACTGGAACTACCTGGTTTAAAAGAAAGAGAAACCAGGGTGAGTTATGACTCGCGCCCAGTTTCTGCCTGTGCCCAGTAGCAATGCCCTTTTAACGGAACATAATTTAAATGAATGTGCAAGTGTGTCTGAACAATGACCCCAAAGTTCAAATTACCAAGCAAATAAGAACAAAACCATTCACGGGGCACCTGGGTGGCTCAGTTGCTTAAGCAGCTGACTTCAGCTCAGGTCATGATCTCACAGTTTGTGGGCTCAAGCCCCGCGATGGGCTCTGAGCTCAGAGACTGGAGCCTGCTTTAGATTCTGTGTCTCCCTCTCTCTCTCTTCCCCTCCCCTGCTCATTCTCTGTCTCTCTGTCTTTCTCTCTCTCAAATATAATGAACATTAAAAAAATTAATGTTGGAATGAGCACTGGATGTTGTATGGAAGCGATGAATCGTGGGAATCTACTCCCGAAGCCAAGAGCACACTGCATATGCTGTATGTTAGCTAACTTGACAATAAATTACACTTTTTAAAAAATAAAAAAAAAAAAGAAGAAAACCATTCATTAGTGATTGCATGCTTGAGCAAGAATTAAGAACAAAAATGTAGCTGCAAACTTTTTTTTTTTTAAGCGTATACAAACTTTAAGGTAGTATTTCAAATTGCGGGTCTCTACCGAGCAAAATAAATTTAAGTCATAACCGACATTAAAATAAAATGAAACGGCTAATAAAGCATCGGGGCACAGCAGGTGTCGTAAGAGTCAGTACTGTTGGATGAAACCGTCTGATGAAACACACACACATTTATTTGCATTGTAGGTCTTAATGCAATTGCATTTCTTACTGCGGGTTGCTGGCAAAGTTTGAGACACAGTGCCCTAAGACATCTGGTTTCCCCTAATGCTAATATTCTGAGCTTTTACTCTGTGATACATTAAAAAAAAATTTTAACGTTTATTTATTATTGAGAGACACAGAGCATGAGCAGGGGAGGGGCGGAGAGAGGGGGAGACACAGAATCTGAAGCAGGTTCCAGGCTGTCAGCACAGAGCCCGACGTGGGGGGCGGGGGTCGAACTCACGAACCGCGAGATCATGACCTGAGCCGAAGTCAGATGCCTAAGCGACTGAGCCACCCAGGCGCCCCATACTCTGCGATACATTTAAGGCTTAGATCCTCACCTTTCACTTCCTGGGAGCACTCCCTCACCTCTCTTCCTAACTACCCCCACTGACACCCTGTATCTGGAATTTGGGCTTGTGTGTATGCTGCTGTTTAAAGTGAATGCACAAGTGATAAGCACAACTGTAGTCATATTAGGAAAATATTTACACAACTACCATGGGTCACATGAAGATAGCCATGCAGGCTGGCGTTATTTATATAAGCATCATATTGCCGTGTACCTGACGTTGTTAATAACAGCAGCTCACATTTATATAGCGCTAACTGGACTCCAGGCCCTGCATGCACTGCTTCACCGACATTGGCTCCTTGAAACTTCCCACACGACCCTGGTGAGGGTACTATTGTTATTCCTACTCTACAGAGGAGAAAACCACAACTCTCTGAATAGCTTGCACAATAATTATTAAAAACGTGCCCCAAAGGGGCGCCTGGCTGGCTGAATCAGGAGACCATGCAACTTTTGATCTCAGGGTCATGAGTTCAAGCCCCATGATGGGTGTATAGCTTACTTAAAAAAAAATTCGCAGCAACACAATTGCTTTCCAAGGAGGGATCTTCTATATTCTACTCTTCTGTTACAGCGTCTTATACGTTTTCATCAAGGGTTAGTTGCCGTGAGTGGAACTACTTAGCTGATGGCATGCTTTGTACCAAATCTAACATCTTGGACCTGTGAAGTTTTATAGCCATAATTGAATATGTATGAAATGTTTAAATATTTATACTATCTATTATTAATATGTATTATCATATTATATATTTATAATACAGATATATTTTGTCCAATATTATTTACAACCATAAAACCCAGAAGCAACTTGGGTGTCCAGTGCTTGGTAACTGTGTAAATAAATTGTGATATCGTCACACTAGGAGACAATTTAGATCACGACCCGAAGCGTTTTTAATGACGCCAGAAAAGTCCAAACATGTTGAGTTGAAAGGTGGGTTAACAATCCGTATGGATAGAACAGTCCCAGTTACTCAGACATTTATTCACTGTCCAAAATGTCAACAATTGTCACGCATCCTTTACGTGAAATGACCCATGTCAAGTGCTCGATTCAGTACCTAGCATACAGTAAATACCCAATACAGTGCTAACACGACAGAAAGCACGCAAACGTGATTTTGTGATTTTCAATTCTTTCCAGAACTAGAAAAAATGTCCTTTATGATAACAAATGAAATGGTGTGGGGATTTATCCCTTCATGCATTTCCATCTCCTGAAATCACTTCTAAACTGTATCTGCCTCTCACCAGGAGGTAACACATTAGACTATTTATTATAGGACTACTCTTGAGCACAGGCGGATTCCGTTTAAAAACCTTTTGACTGCAGAAGGAAACATTTTCCTGCTCTCCCAATTTTCTGTGCGCTAGTAAATAACTCTATCTCGGGGTTCCATACATGTCTCATTTGTGGTTTTGTAATATACTGCCACCCATGCTTTAGCTGCTATTTAAATTTAATACGCTCTCTTTAAAATTCCCAAGCTCTTAACGGCAAAACTTTTGCCAACAATCTTTCAGAACAAAAATAATGGAAGTGGTTCAAGCAGGACCACCCTGTGAGATAGATAACATTGTCCCATCTTACAGATAAGGACACTGAGGGTCAGCTGCTAAGTGGCGTAAGTTAGGATCTCATGTCTCCGTTACAGGGACATGTACGATATTAATGAGTCTGAAAGCACCGTTACAGAAACAATTTTTCTTTTATTGTAGTACATAACATAAACTTAACCACTTTAACCATTTTTAGGTGTCCAGGTCAGGGACATTAAGCGCATTCTAGAAACATTTTGTATGTGATCGGTTCCCTCATCATTATTACGGCCAAGTGTCTCCGAGCTTATTTCCCACATTAAGACTGGATCCAGTCTTTCGAGGTTGGGGGAGGAGACAGACACAAAGGAGTGGATTCAACAGCCAGGAGGGTGGGATCCAGGGTGAGCAAAGGCATTGCATAACCGGCCAGCTCAGCACTGGAACATCCACCCCAGGCCAGACTGTGTGGGCTGCTTGGAAAGCAGAGCTCTGAGCTGAGTGGAAGTTCTCTGCAGTGCGTGTGTGTGCGTGTGCGTGCGTGTGTGTGTGTGTGTGTGTGTAAAATGCAGACACACATGGGAACCATTTAGCTCTCTCATCAGAGCATGACCAGAGAAAAACTGGGAAGAAATCCTTTCTTTGAAGCCCTGAGTGACGTAAGCCACTTTCCTGCTCTAAGCCATGATGTGAAGAAGGCAGGCACTGTCTAGAACATGGATTTGGAAACTTTGTTGTGTCCCTTATCACCCCTGCAGCACCCTGCGGCCCTGTGTGCACTTGCTCAGCCTTCATGAAGCACCTGCCAGGTGCTGACTACCACCCAGGCACTGGGAACAGACCCTTTGGAGACTACCAGGTCTTTCAGGGATCCAGGTAAATAAACTGGACAGCCACGAGACACAGCAAGGCCAATCATTTCTGCCTGAACATACACCTCCCGTCCACTCCTGCCTCTCCGTCTCCAAGGCCACCACCCTAGTCCACACTGCCATCACCTCTCTGCTGCAATGCTGCAAATACACTCTAACTACACGCCTACAATCAACTTCCGAACAGCTTCCAATCAACTTCTTGCCACTCTCCTGCTTAGACCCTTCCTACGTGTTAGGGACAAAGCTGTGTCCCCTTCAAAAAATCATAGGCTGAAGCCCTAACCCCCAATGTGACTGTGTGGGGAGATCAGGCCTTCAAAGAGGTAAATAATTTTATAAGGGTGGGACCCTAATCCGACAGGTCTGGTGTCCTTACAAGACGAGAGAGAGAGACGTCACAGAGCTCTCTCTTTCTGTGCACGCCCAGAGGAAGGGCCACAGAAAGATGACGGCCACCTACAAGCTAAGAAGATGGCCTCCCCGGAAACTAACCCTACTGGGACCTCACTCTTGGACTGCCAGCTTTCAGAAATATGAGAAAACAAATGTCTGTGGTTTAAGCCACCTCGTCAGTAGTATTTTGCTACGGGAGCCCAAGCAGATCAATATACTATGGGTTCCCACTACTCTTTAAATCCAAGCTTTCCCCCAACTCTGGGAGCTCTGCGCCCTCCTACAACTTCTTTCTTCCTCACTAATCCTCAGCCCCACGGTCTTGCTTTCAGCTTAAGCAAGTGAAATCTGTCCTGCCTCAGGGCCTTTGCACATGCCCTTCCTACTGCCTGAAATGCTCTTCTCTCAGTTCTCTTCATGGCTATTATTTCTCAGTCTTTAGCTCTCAAATTCAATATCCACTTTCACTGATGGTGTTAAAGAGGCATCTGCCCTCTTCTTCCTACCACCACCAATCTCCAAAACGCTTACTTTTCTCTTTCCTTCCGAGCACCTACCACGATCTTTAAATATACATTTGCTTTTACTTGTCATCTGCCTCTTCCACGAGACTACAAACTCTACAAGAACAGAGTCCCATCTGGGAATACTCCGTGCCCACCCTCTAGTTGCCGCTCAAAGATTTGGGGGAAAGAACACATTCACTTTTGATAAAGCCCTCGAGGATTTAGAGAGTAATCTGCTACCAAAAACAAAGATATCTTTACCATCTCTCCATAGCTCCTACCCACCACACCGCAAAAGAGTTCAATTAGGGGGATGAAGGGGGAAAGTTGACGACAATGATAAGAGCGAATAAAAACTTCTACGTTCGGAAGTTGTACACAGTGGAGATTTTTAGGAGTCTCACTCTATCAAGGCCACTGAAAACTTATTGCCTAAGATTTTACTACCTACACAAAACTAAATCAGCCTGTGGGAAGGTACTGAAGGTACTGAAGTTGAGCCCTGATCTTTCTTTTTTATCACCTGCCACATGACAAGTGTCTAACACACAGGAGGCCCTTTTGCCTCTGTCCCGTAGGGGGTTTAGAGTCCGGAGGGGAGTTCGCAAGTTACAGCCTACAGGCCAGGTTCGGCCGACCACCTGTTTTTGCAAATCGAGTTTTCTTCAAACACGTCCTTGCTTATTCCTCATTGTATCGTCAGTGGCTGCTTTTATACCATAGCGGAGTTGAATGGTTGTGATGGACACCATATGGCCTCAGACTGTAAAATATTTACTATCTGGCTCTTTACAGAAAAAGTCCGTTGACCTGTGGACTAAAACAAAAGATACTAAGAGACAGCGGCGAAACAAGTGCTTCATATCAAAGGCTCACAACCAGAGGAAATCATCACCGACCTGGGTAAATCGGGCCTGGTTTGGGAATATGAAACAAACGACCAGGGGCAGTGGTGGGAAAATGCCCCTAATACAGTTGTCCTATTGACTGGGAATAGTAGTGTCTCAATTATTGCAAGCTGTGTAACTGGAGAGGACACACGCTGGCCCAGCCAACAGACCATCATCTCCCTCGTTGCATGAGCAAGTGGTGATCGTGTGCCTACTAACACAGCCGTACCCGGTGCAGGGTGGTACTTCATCTCCATGAGAGCAACACGCAAGGATGGGCTGTGCCTCCTGGCAACCATCCTCCTCTCTCCCTGTTCTGTCCCTGTCCAGTTAGCAGACTCCAGACTTTTCTGCAAGCCTGCCTGAAAAAGAGTACAGGGTAGAGGAGATGGTGGGGGAGGAGAGGAACCAAGAGGCATCATTTATACCAGAGCTCGATTTGGGTCTTTTCCAGCTCTTAATAAAGTGGCACTTCATCTTCCATCCTGCCTTCTGCTGTGTTCAGCCCTCTTGGTCATAAACCCCCAAAGACAAAAGGGGTGAAGGACAGAGTTTCCAAACCTGGATCCTAACACCCCATCACTTGTCACCTTTATATACTTGGCTACGAGCTACCCGCAAAGTGAATGAATGAATGAATGAATGAAATCCTTATTCCTTTGTGGGAGAGGAGGCACCAAAGGAGTAAGAAAAAGAGAACCCAGGCAAAAAGAATGACCTTTCTGCTTTGCAATAAAAGCTTTAAGTCAGCAGGAACGAAAACACAACCTTTTGCTGCTATCACAAGGTTTCTCGATTTAAAGGGAGGAAAAGTAGGAACAAAAAGTTGAGTTTTGTCATGGCTAGGGTATGATCTGTGTGCATACGCAAGGGGCTCAGAGGCCGGGGAAGGCCAAGTGTGCCTGGTCAATGACAGCTTTGTCGTAGGACTGGATTCCTGTCCAATTAGACAGTAAGAGTCACAAAATTCATTTTTGTTCATTCTACATCATCTTTTTTTTATGGCTCTTAAAGCCCTCAACAAGAAAGGGTATTTCTAAGATGTGTCTTAATTATATTTAATTCGTATTGATTTAATATACTATATTAAATATAAAATTAATTTAATTAAATTAATATATTAATTAATATTATTAACGATAATGCAAAGTATTTAACATAATGTAGATCATGATATAATAAATTTGTGCATTAGATTTTTATGTCTTCTATACTATGTATGTATACGTACATATACATACATATAAAGAACATATAAAAACATATGTTCTAAACTAAATATAACAAATTACAACTCTGGCAGGCAGATACTGTGATGCCTCCCATGATGCCACCGCCTGGTGTTCACGCTCTCACGTAACCCCCTCCTCATGAGCATGGGCTGGACGTAACACCTAGCTTTCAACCAACCTAATATAACACAGGTAATGGGACGTTTTAGTCATGAGTAGGTTACAAGAGACTATGACTTCTTCTTGCCAGCCAGCTCTCTCCCCTTCCTGGCTTTAATGAAGCAGCTGTCCTATGGAGGGGCTCACATGGCAAGAAACCGAGTGACTCTCCAGCCAATAGCCAGCAAGGAGCTGGACTCTTCAGACCAACAACCCCCCAATGAAATGAATACGTACAACAAGGGGACCACAGCTGGCCATATGTATTGTATATTTGGAAGTTATGAATAGAGTAGATCTTAAAAGTTATCACAAGAAAAAATTCTAAGTATATGAGGGTGATGAATATTAACTAAGTTTATAGTTGTATATACCTATATCAAAGCGTTATGTGGTATACCTTAAACTAAAACAAGGTTATACGGCAATTATACGTCAATAAAACTGCAAAAAAAGTTTTTTTCAGGGTGGGGGATGGAAATGAATTTTGCCAACAATCACATGAACTTGGATGTGGATCCTGCCTCACTCTAGCCTTCAGATGAGACCCCAGCCTGGACTGACGCCTTAATTGCGCCCTTGTGAGAGAGGCCCTGGAACAGAGGACCCCACTAAGTGGTGCTGGATTCCTCATCCACAAAAACCAGGAGCTAACAAAAGGGTGTTGCTTTAAGCTGCCAAGTTTTGGAGTACTTTGGAACAAGAGAGAACTAACACGCATATCCTTGATCACAAATAATAATGATTCTGGGTAAGTAACGAATACGGCCATGATTATTTCCCAGTTATCCTGAAGAAGAGCCCAATCTAGGAGGGCGGCAGAAACCTTCTCTATTATCCTAGTTGGCACTAGACACGTGCCCACCCTACTGGGAATCTGCCCGATACTCTTGAGAGTAAAATCTGAGAAGCTTGATGACATATAATTAGGCGATCTCTTGAAGCAATGATAATAAAGCTTATCTAAGATCTAGATTAAACTTAAACTTTATACAGTTACCGAAGCAACAGGACTCTACTGTCCCTAGGACAAACAGGGTTATATATATGTGTGTGTATACACACACACACACACACACACACACACACACACACATATATATATAAAACTTTTTTTTTATTTCTTCCTAACACACACACACACACACACACACACACACACACACATATATATATATATATATATAAAACTTTTTTTTAATTTCTTCCTAAACCAAAACCTAGAAAGCCTGGAAGCCTGGAATAACTATCATAAAACTAAGGGACCATTGATGTCACTACTGTGGGGGGCAATCAGCCAAGACCTTTACTCAGGATAGAAGAGGCTTCTCTGAGGGCACCTGGGTGGCTCAGTCGGTTAAGCACCAGACTTCAGCTCAGGTCATGATCTCCCGGTTTGTGAGTTCAAGCCCTGTCTCTGACCCTCCCCTACTCATGCTCTGTCTCAATCTCGCTCAAAAATAAACAAGCTTTTTTTATTTTTTACTTAAAAAAAAAAAAGAAGAAAACAAAGCTTCTCTAGGTCCGCAGCGTCAAGCTCTCGGTTCCTCTGAAAGTCCGCTGCGGAGCGCTTTGCCACAAAGGAGCTGACCACCATCGCATATGCACGGCTCTGCTGGCTACCGTCGCAAAAGGTGCAGGGGAAACCTAAGAACTCTGACTTCTCAGAGAAAGGCAGTTTTTTTTCTTTTTCCTGGTGCAACTTAACAGGATTTCTTGGTGATATTGTCCCAACTCTGTCATGAGCTGGCTGGTGTCCTCCAGCAAGGACGACTACTTCCTGTTAATATGAGGCGCCCTCTTACAGCTCCCCAAGTAAGTTTCACACCCCGCGCCTCCCATGGTCATCACGGACTTATTCTGAGATGTGCGGCCAGACGCATTTGTTACCCTTTTACCAAAGAGAGTGGTGAAGCCCGGGGGTGTTAGGCCCGGTGACATCAGATGAGAGTCAAGCCCTCTGCCTGCACGGCCAAGTCTGTGCCATACAGACCGTGCGGTTCGGTCAACACAGGTGGCTGCAGACTGGAATTCAAGTTCTGTCCAGGAAACTCCTGACCCCGATCCCCTATTTCAAGCAGCCGCTGCTTTCTCCGGCCACACACCAACTGGGCGCCTCATCAGTCACGAGAAAAACCTAAGTGACAGAAATGGAGACACTGACAAGCAAAAGAAAGCAAACTTTGTGATCTCTCCTACACCAATGGGTGGGAAAATGTTAAACGCTCCCCAGTTTCTATCACGTCGGCGTGTACTTAAATCAAGAACTCTCTCTCCTAGGTGTTTTGAGCTGGGAATATGGGAGTCGTATAGGAGAGCCAACACTCAGGGGGGACGGGGGAGAGGTTTTCAGGGAGGAGGAAGAAAGAGCCGGGGGGAAGGCTGGGCAGCATCCAGTGTGAGGCACCTGCCCACCTGAGAGGTTTAGGGGTGCAAAGAGAAGAGCTGGGGAAGGGCTGTCTGGAGTCCCCTTCCCTGGTCCATGAGGGCTTGGCCAGGCTCTGTTCCAGAGAGCCAGAGGAACCAGCAAAGGCGTCTGCAAGGAAAGGAACATGACCCACACGGTGCTTCGGGAAGATTAATCTGATAGAGGAGGGAGTGTGGGTGGCCCGGAAGGTGAGAGCCAGGCAGGGACACTGGCCAGAGGTCACCCTGAACACCGAGCATCGTCCGTCACGGTTTCGTCATCTGTAAAACCAAGCAGTTCGAGTCGTATTACCTCCGCAGCCACATTCAGAAACAACACTCCTTGTGTGAATGTCACTGAAGCAAGGAGGAATAAAGGCCTGAATTAGGGTGGTGGCAAACTGGAAAAATGTGTTTCAAATTAAGGCCGGGTGGGGCTGCCATGCTTTTGTCTGGAAAACTATGGGGAAAAAAAAAAACAAAAGTAAACAAAAGACTAGAACCGGTTCCCATAGGATAATAATGCCAGAATTCCCCCAAATGTTTACTTTAGAGACTCAGCCTCAATCCACAATGTATTTTTATGATAAATACCGAAAGTTACCAGGAAAAAAGCACTGTTGTTTTTGCAGTCAAGCTTCATAGTCACTTGTCAGTGACAATGGCCTCATTTTGACTTTGTTGCGATTGCCTCTACGATTACGTTTTTGAATTATATTCATGCTTAAGTACTATAAAACCATTGGGGCTTTACAACTCATAACTGCCCGAGAGCAAACCTCCAAGGAAAAATGAAAAATAAATCTGTCGAGTTATTTACTTTCATGTTTGAAGAGTCACCAACCTGTTGAGAAAGGGACGCATTTAACATAAAGACTACACTACAGAAAGACATAAGAGTCAGCATAGTTTTCCAGAACTAACTATAATAAACCTTAACATTTGACATCTACAAAGGGACAGCTTATATTCCCCATTCAGAGTCAGTAGGACTGCTTGTTTGAATAGAAGGGGAAAGAGAAGACGCAGATGTGTAAGTAATTGGACTAATAAACACAAATAAGAAACACACAGACGTGGAAGTAACTGGAATAATAAAGTTACTCTTTCTAGCAATCAAAGAAGGCACATGGATGAAAACCAAGACACCATTTATGCCTATTAAGTTCATATTCGATGACTACATCTCATGCTGCCTGGGTTTAGCTGAATGAATGAATTCCTTCCCTCATACCTCTCTCTCTCTCTCTCTCTCTCTCTCTCTCTCTCTCTCTCACACACACACACACACACACACACACACACACACACACACTGCTGCTAGCATTGAAAGTGGTACATTCCTTATGTATGAAAACAATATAACAACATTTGACGCACCAAGAACACGAAAGATATTAATAACATTTGACCCAGTGATCTCATCTGTAGAAGGTCTGCCAATATAAACAAACAAGTAAAATAACTATTCACACAAAAGGTTTGATTGTCATGGTTAGCTATAAAAAGCAGGAACAGAAACCACCTGAAAGTCCAAGAGGATAATGGTTCTCTAAATGATGACTTTAGGGTAGCCACTAAAAATGGCAGCCAGAGAAACGTAGGGAATGTTTTCAATACAACATTAAAAGGGGAAGTCAGAAATCAGAATTGTGTCCTAATGCTGCAGCTTTGTAAATAATACACAGGCACATGTTAGAAAATAATTTTTTGCTCTGAAAGAAGAGACTTACAGTGTGTGTTTCTCTTTCCAAAATAATCACCAATTGGTAACCCCTACCTACCCCTTGTAGCCAAAGACTACCAAGCTGTCAGTTGCGTCCTGGGCTCATTTCATGAAATCCTTACAACATACCCCCAAAGAAACTATCATCCTCGCTTTGAAGGCTTTAGTGCAGGTTAGGTGACTTCTCCAGGATCATACGATGAGGTTTCAACCAGATCTACCTGCCCCCAAATTTCTTAAGATCTGTCACAGAGGCAGAAAAATTGCCTCAGGGTATGAGGACTATGGCCACCCACGCTTTCTTTACTATCAGCCTCTCTCTTTGCAAATGACTGAAAAACCAAAACCAGCCGCACTAGAGCAGGCTGGTGTCATCCAGAGGAGGTGTCTTGATCTCAGAGAAGCGAGGGCTTCCGTGTTGGGGCAGAAAAGGTGAAACCTACCACGTTTACTCCTTTGTATCACTGCACCTTCCCAGAGCCTTAGTAAACGTTAAGATTCCAGTTCTCTCCTAACCATCCTAAGATGCCATGAAATCTAGTCTGTGTCTGTTTTTTCCCTCGAAGAGCCCTTGCTGGGTGCCTGGGTGACTCAGTTGGTTAAGCATCTCATTCTTGGTTTTGGCTCAGGTCATGGTCTCACGGTTAGTGAGATCTGGCCCCACGTTGGGCTATTAGTACAGATTCTGTCTCTCCCTCCCTCTCTCTCCCCCTCCCCCATGCTCACAGGCTTGCTCTCTCTCTCAAAATAAATAAATAAACATTAAAAAAGAGAGAGAGAGAGAGAGAGTCCTCACTGACCTAAAGTCTATACGGATGGAGACCCCAACCCAGTGGCCTTCATGCGCCAAGGACAACAGCCCTCAAGAGCCCTGCACACAGGTCCAGTAACAGAGTGATTTGAAAAGTTAGCTCCTCATCCCTCGTCATCTGCATTGTAAAGCTCTGTGGCCTCCACCACCGCAAATACGAGCAGTCTTAGAACTCCCTCCTTGCACCCTTTCTATTCGTAAGTAGGCTTCACGTTTGCCAGATATTCACCTACAAATATGCACCAAGGTTTAAACGGATATCACGTATGACTGACACATCAAGTATGATTGGGACGCTTACCAGATATTTTTCTAGACACTGCCCTGGTTTCATGAATATCTGAGTCTGGTCAACAGAACGTCGCGTTCCATTTGAAAGTTAACGCCTTCACAGATTCTGGGTGCCAGAAGTCCAAGGGATGAGGGCCGCATCTTATATTTGATCACTGTCTCCTCTGCTGGGTCTAAAGTCAGCCCAGGGGATTCAACTTAGATTACAAACCCTTCCCAGACAGCTGAATTCACACCCGAAGGTTCGGACCAAGACCGTTGTTGCGAACATGTGGTTAATATTTTATATGTCCTCTGGAAACACTTAACATTTGGCTTGGACCATCCCCAGAGCTTCTGACAGACACAGTTCTAACTATCTGTTCTGGCTTTCGGATTTTGGACCAGGTAAAGGAACAGGGGTGCCTCGGTGTCCACATACCCGATGGTTCTCAGAATTTGTAATAGCGCCTAAACAGCTTCCGAAGCGCTCAGGGTTTTCACGGGATGATGCTGGTGAGTGTTGCCAAGAGAGCAGACACATATTCTATGTACCAAGCACAGGGCTGATGGCTTGATATACGTTAACTTAGTATCATTTGTCAAGAGTCAAATTACTCTCCCCATTTTTACAGATGAGGAAATGGATTCAGAGATTAAGTTCTTTGCCCAAGCACGTATAGGTGGTTAACTGGGATAAGACTCCCGGTCAACAGTCTATGCTCTTAGTCACAACGCTCGGTACTTAATTGTACCTATTAATATCTCCGTGGCACAAAGTGGAGAAGAGCTAGGTAATCCACTTTAACCTGAAGAGACAAATAACTACAAGACATACAGTTAAATTTACGTTGGAGCTAGAATGGGTGGGTGTCCAGCCATCCCAGCATCATCCTCTTGACTGCGAAACTCCGGGGCTGGCGTGTGTGGAAAATGAGAAAGAGGGAGGGGCATAAACCGGAGGACCCTTCTAGCAAGTGTGTGTCCACCCTTGGAAGAGATTTTCTCTGCTGTTACCTAGAATCCAGGTCTCTGACTTTGTATGAAATGCCTTCCGCCCTCTGTTTACATGGAGGGAAGCAGTCCCTCCAACTACCCGGTGTCCCCCTGGCCTCTACTCTGCACACTCCCCACGTGGACTGCTCAGGTGGTTTTCCAGGTGCCCCTGCACACCGCTCCTCTGCACAGATTCTAGAACAGCAGTTCGTCTGATGTCTCTTTTTTTTTTAAAATTTTTTTTTTTTTCAACGTTTATTTATTTTTGGGACAGAGAGAGACAGAGCATGAACGGGGGAGGGGCAGAGAGAGAGGGAGACACAGAATCGGAAACAGGCTCCAGGCTCCGAGCCATCCGCCCAGAGCCCGACGCGGGGCTCGAACTCACAGACTGCGAGATCGTGACCTGGCTGAAGTCGGACGCTTAACCGACTGCGCCACCCAGGCGCCCCATGATGTCTCTTTTTATTTATTTTTTAATTTAAGAGAGAGCGTGAGCGCATATGTGCGGGGGGTGACGGGGGAGGGGAGGGGAGGAGAGAGAGAGAAAGAGAGAGAGAGAGAGAGAGAGAGAGAGAGAGAGAGAGAATCTTAAGCAGGCTCAACACTCAGTGTGGAGACCAACGTGGGGCTGGATCCCACGATCTTGAGATCATGACCTGAGCCCAAATCAAGAGTCTGACGCTCAACCAAATGAGCCACCCAGGCGCTCCTTCCATCTCTTTCAAATCTGACAACAGAATACTAGAGAATTTTTATTTAAGGAATTATGGCTCTCAAAAATAAAATAAATAAAAGGATACGATGACTCCTGCCTTAGCCCATTTTCCCAAGGAACTAAGAATGGGAGAGGTGCGTGATATTGTGATTTCGAATGAAAAATATGTATTTGGTTTTCTTCCCGTTCCTGGCACGGAGCTCCTAAAACCCTTGGAATTTCCCAAGTGATGGGAGTGATAAACTTCTTTTGTTATGTTAATGAGGTGGCTTTTGGAAAGTACCTAAGGTAACCTAAAGAGAGGGGACCGACAGGGGCGGGAGAGGAATTCAGTCACCAATGGCCACCGATTTCATCAGTCATGCCCATGTAATGAAGTCTCCATAAAAACCCCAAAGGAGGGGGTTTGGGGTTTCGGGGTTGGTGAACACGCGAAGATTCGGGGAGAATAACCCGCCTGGAGAAGACACACAAGCTCTGCACCTTTCCTCCTGTGTTGCCCTGCGCTCCTCTGCCATCTGGCTGTTTGTGAGTCCTTTTGTAACAAACCAGTGATCTAGTAAGTAAAATGCTTCTGAGTTTGCTCTAGCAAATTAAGTCTACCCCAAAAGGGGATCATTGGAACCGGCCAACTAGAGCCTGTCCGTCATAAGCAGCAGGTGACAATCTAGACTGGCAGTGGGTGTCTGAAGTCAGGGAGAAGGCAGTGTTGCGGAACTGAGCCCTGATGTTATCTCCAGGTAGACAGGGTCAGAAATGTGCAGAATTGTAGGACACCCAGCTGGTGTCAGAGAATAGCTCAGTGGTGTGGAAAAACCACACGCAATAGGGATTGGGTGCAGAATCCTTAACGCACCCAATTCCCAATGGATCCCAATGGGTCCCAATGGATCCCAATGGATCCCAATTCCCGCAGCCACTCAGGGACAGGCTGTCCCTGCGGGGACCGACCAGGGGGAGGAGGAGTTCATTGGTCCAGCTTGCCGGTACTAAGAAAGCACATCCCCTGTAGAGGATTCAACAAATGGTGGCAAAACCAACTAAAAAGTCATAATTTGTATTACTTTATTATCACCATGAATGGAGAAGGTCAGTGATAAAATACTCCTCTCAAAAATCTTTTTTGCTATCATTACCGCTCAGTTTTGTTTTTGTTTTTGTTTTACTGCAACATTTTGGTAACGTTAAGTGTCATATAAGCACTTTAATTTTTTTTTTTTTTTTAAGTTTCTTTTGAGAGAGAACGCTGCAGGAGAGGCAGAGAAAGAGGGGGGAGAGAGAATCCCAAGCGGGCTCCGCACCATCAGCTCAGAGCCTGAGGCGGGGCTCAAACTCTCAAACCATGAGATCGTGACCTGAACTGAAATCAAGAGTCGGACATTTAACTGACTCGGCCACACAGATGCCCCCAAATAAGCACTTTAAAAAAGGACTTAGGGGCGCCTGGGTGGCTCAGTCGGTTAAGCGTCTGACTTCAGCCAGGTCACGATCTCGCAGTCCGTGAGTTCGAGCCCCGCGTCAGGCTCTGTCTGGGCTGATGGCTCAGAGCCTGGAGCCTGTTTCCCATTCTGTGTCTCCCTCTCTCTCTGCCCCTCCCCCGTTCATGCTCTGTCTCTCTCTGTCCCAAAAATAAATAAACGTTGAAAAAAAAAAAAATTTAAAAAAGGACTTATCCACCCCCCCCCCCCCGCAAAAAAAGAAAAAGACTTATCCTATAATAAACACTGGATTCTATGGAAGCGAATTCTGAATACTTCTGGTACACAGCATCCCCCACCCCCCTACAAGGGGTGTTAAAAGTCAGATATTGCTTATTCTGTCTATAAATTCAGAATTCACCTCCCTACCATGACTGTGTACCTACAGGGGAAAACTGTGGGTAGCTTTTGTTAACAACTTGTATAATTAAAACATAAGTGACCATATTTTCTTTTCTCTCTTCTAATTACCCAAAGATAAACATGCTATGTTTTACCACTTAACTAGGTTTTAAGAATTATTTGCAGGGAATACCCAGAAGAAACTGGTATTTAATGCAAATAAGGACAGCCCGCTCAGGTAGGTATGATTAATGCAGGCCTTGCACAAACCTCTATTCTGATCTGCATTTTAAGAGAAAACATAAACCCATAGAGGTATCTAATACTGATTAAAACATCAGAATGTTTTGAGGTTTTTACAGAATGCCAATTAAATAAGCTTCCTACTCCATCTCTTAAAAAATCATGACCCCCCCCAAAAATGCCAGTTCATTCCAGAACATTCTATGGTGATATTTTCTCTTCTTTGTCAACATTTGCTTCCCTTTGGGGAACAGTAGCTCGGTGGTGAGGGCTTGGGTTTGACTTAGCAACACCTACCCCACTCCCAACCGCCACTTGCAATGCCACGTGATACAGGAAGAGCTTTCACTTAAACTCTTAAGTGAAACAAAATGTAAAGCAGCCAACCAAGATACATTTGAATATTTTTGCTCTTTTACAGCCCCCTTCTCCATAGATCCAGAGTTCAACCCCCATCTCTCGCAAGGGTTTTTTTTTTTTTTTTTTTAACGTTTATTTATTATTGAGAGACAGAGAGACACAGAGCATGAGCAGGGCAGGGGCCGAGAGATCGAGAGACATAGAATCTGAAGCAGGCTCCAGGCTCTGAGCTGTCAGCACAGAGCGTGACGCGGGGCTCGAACTCACAAACCGCGAGATCGTGACCTGAGCCAAAGTCGGATACATAACCCAAGGGGGAAAAAAACCCTACTTAAAGCCTTTGAATACCGCATAGATTTGAACTTCGAGCATTTGGAACTAGTTAAAAATCTTTTCGAGGCATGTTTTAAAAGCGCTCTGAAATCAGTTGTGCTCTGGGTTTACCTAAGGCCGTCCCTCAGTATTTCATAGTTGTGACACATGCTTTGTCATCATATAGTCAATGAAAAGCCAAACTACACTCAAGGCCCAATGTTAATTTCTTGGCCACAAAAGAGGCCACCTCTGAGCACTCCTCAGCCAGACCTGCCTAACAGGTCTGTCCCACCCCAACCCAAACTCAGAGGCTACACCCTCCCTTTTCCTCTTTTTCACCTTCGAGCTCTGGCTGTAACGAATTTGTATCTTCGCTTTCCAAAGTCGAAAACCCCGTGCCCGGAAAAGAATGCTGCCCCATCCATCCCTGATGCAGCTAATTTGTATATGTTTGCCTGTATCACATGAGATTTACATATTACAGATGCTGGTCCCTGTTTAAACTCTTAGGCTGTCTATAAGAGAGGACTCCTTTGGATGAGACTGACATTTTGCTGTCTAGACCAAATACAAAACGCAGTTAGTGTTCAACACATTCTGAAATCTGAGTTAACAGCTCTCAAGAAATGGCTGTGGTAGGTCAGATGAGAAATCTCTGGGATTATTCCAGGTGTCTTCACAAGCTATTGACAGATCGTCTGAGTCACGTGCCTCTGTGGAAGTTACTAGTGTCACACAGCTTTAGAAATTAGCCTGGTCTACCTGTTGCCCACGCCCCATGGCAGGCACCTCTCTGCTCTGTCTCCCATCCACTCGCAGGGACACATTCACATATTGCTCGCCAAGGCCAACAAGGCACTTTGTTCCCACATCCTCATATCCTGATGTAATGGCTTTTTCACCTGCACGTGAACTTACTGTCTGCCCAACCCATTCTTTATACTCTACCTTGTATCGTGGTTGGTCTTGTTTCTAATAGAAAATTCCAAAGGCTCAGGACCAAACCCTATGTCTCTTGTGTCCCAAGTGAGGCGGAATTCCTTACCACTTGTGACCTGGGGGACCTTGGGGAAAATATCCTCAATAAGCCTCCTCCATTTACAAAATGAAGATAAGGCCTACTTTACACAGTCCTCAACCTTAATCTCATGTAAAACCCTCAGCAGGGCGTATGGTACCTGGGACTCAAGCATCTACAGAGTGAACAATTTCAGTGATCCATTCGTCAGAACATGCAACAAGACAGCATCAACAGGATAGCAGGAATAATATTTTTCTCAATAAAAGTTTATTAAAAATTATAATAAGCCTACAAAGCCTGAGAACTGAAGTTAGGCTTCAGAGGGCCAGAGGGCCAGAACGAGGGGTTATCAACTGAATCCAAATCCTACCTCCTTTCCCTTCCATCACCCTTTCTCTAGCCACTGGGGAAAGGTTTCAGGGAACTAGGACTGTGTAAGGCATCTTATATTTTCTAGATTATAAATAACTCCAAGACCCCTTAAAAAGTGGACCCCGATGAAAACAAGCAAAACTATCATTCTGGTATCATCTAGAGAAGAGTGAGAGTTGGTAATCTAACCACTCAAACGCAGATTTTTGTTTTCCTCCAAGTTTGCATAGCAAACACTCTTTATCGTGGAATGAACAAGTAAGACAAACTTAAATTTCAAAGCCAGGTTTAATGTTAATGGAAAGATGCACTGGTTGAGTTTGCCTTGAAATACTATGGGGAAGGAAGTAGAGTATAAATGGAAGACCATTCACTGGCCATGGCCATGAACAAGTGGGGGGGGGCCTTCATTATATGATCGTTTCTATTTTATATGTTTGAAATCTTCCCCAGTTAAAAAAAAAATGAAACGATAAACCAGATTTAGAAGAAACTAAGGTCTTTACTTAGGTCCCTATCATTTGAAGCATATGCGTCCTAATTCATAACACAGGCTCTGAGGAACCACAGGCTTTGAGCAACCACCGGCCCATCTTGAGAACTCAGATATGACCTAACCAAGATATTAAATAATAAGTCTCTTCATGGGTAAAAAAAGAGTATTTTTAAACGAAATGGAACATTTCATATTTCACAAAGTAAAGAGTGAATTTCACCGAATAGTTCCTAAAATGGAAAGGACATAGAAAACAGAAACGCTTTGTAAGTTAGGGCTGTGCCATCCGAACCAGAGGAGGCATATTTGCTCTTCAGATCACTGTGCACATTTAGCATTTACCTCGTTTTGTGCGTTATAACTGCCTTTCTTTTAAGAACAATTTTTAGCTTGGGGCACCCGGGTGGCTCAGTTGGTGAAGCATCTGACTTCAGCTCAGGTCATGATCTCACAGTTCGGCTCGTGAGTTTGAGCCCCTCACTGGTCTGTCTGCTGTCATCGCAGAGCCTGATTTGGATCCTCTGTCCCCCTCTCTCTGCCCCTCCCCCTGTCGTGTGCCCCCTCCGCTCTCATGCACACGTGCACGCTCTCAAAAATAAACATTAAAAAGAGGAATAATCTGGGGGCTCCTGGGTGGTTCAGTCAGTTAAGTGTCAGACTTTGGCTCAGGTCATGATCTCACAGTTCGTGGGTTCGAGCCCCATATCAGGACTCTGTGCTGACAGCTCAGAGCCTGGAGCCTGTTTCAGATTCAGTGTCTCCCTCTCTCTCTGCCCCTGCCCCGCTCACACTCTGTCTCTGTCTCTCTCAAAAATAAATAAATGTTGGGGCGCCTGGGTGGCGCAGTCGGTTAAGCGTCCGACTTCAGCCAGGTCACGATCTCGCGGTCCGTGAGTTCGAGCCCCGCGTCAGGCTCTGGGCTGATGGCTCGGAGCCTGGAGCCTGTTTCCGATTCTGTGTCTCCCTCTCTCTCTGCCCCTCCCCCGTTCATGCTCTGTCTCTCTCTGTCCCAAAAATAAATAAACGTTGAAAAAAAAAAATAAATAAATAAATGTTAAAAAAAATAAACAAAAAAAAATTTTTTTTAAAGAATAATTTTTAGCTCAAACACTGTCCCCATCTTTCATCACATTATTTTCTCCTCCGGCATGTGATAAAATATTATTACCCCCATTTCATGGATGAGCAAACTGAGGCCGAGAAAGTTTACATGGAGTGCTCAAGGTCACACAGCTCGTTGCCGTAAGGGATGAAACTACAGCCAAGTCCGAATTCTCCAGTTGCCAAGGTCATTTCACTGTGCCCGTTTACAGCATCCCCAGTCTGCCTACAGTTCATTCCGGCACAGTGGAAAAGAGTATGGGTTCTGGAGCCACGGCTTCCTGCCAGCTGTGCGGAAAGTTCGTTAAGTAACATTGCTGTTCCTCAGCCTGCTTGTCTGCAAAATGGGTAAAATAATAGTGTCTGCCTCTTCGGGTTGCCCCGAGCATGAAATGAGCTGATGTATAGAAAGCTCCTGGAATAGAGCCAGGCTCCAAGGGAAGGCACAATAAACACCAGTCGTTGTGAGTCCCACGTGAGAGGTTGAAACACTAAGAATTGTGGGACCAAACTGACACTTCGGGAACAGCTGAGAAGCTACTACGGCCCATGCCTGGGCTCAAATTTACCTTCCTGTGAATCATTAATAGCTAGGGGAATACCTAGCTCGTAACCTGCTGTGTCACCCTAGTGGTGAGAGAGACACTAGATATGTTACTTTCCCAGTTGCCCCACAACAAAGCAGCCTGGGGGTGTATCCATTACCTCCTTTTTCAGATCTCCTGAGTAAAGAGGAAACAGGTCATAAAACTCAAACTCTGCAATTGGAAGTAGAAGATAAACGCAACACCTTCCAGTCCGTATTTTTGCCGGATGGATAAAAGCGGGTATTTCTTTTCTTTTAAGAAAGAGAAAGCGTTGCTTTCAGAAACAGGAGCCGTCTCTCCATCTGACACCCTTGCCACAATATACGGTGCAGAACTTGCCAACAAGAGACACGCGATACCCGCCAGCCAAAAATAGTCTTGGTTGTTTATCAACAATGTGTAGTTGTACATTGGAGAGCCCCGCGCCGAACGTATTCTTGTGTTCACATATTACACTCGCATCAGAACTGCTTTATGAAACTGCTCCTAGGATAGCCTCCCGGTTGAGCAGTACAACTCACGTATCATAGAACCACGTCCACATTTGGAAAGGGACAGGTTATAAGACACCGAATCTTCTCATTTTTGTTTTCCCTACCAAGACAAAAAAATCCTCGAGGAAATTTCTTATGGTTTTGGCAATTTCACGTCGACGGCTTAATCCAGTTAATCCTTGATTATTTGCGTGTTTAATGATTGATTTCTTCACTATCTGTGGATCCCAGGCTGGGCTCCCTCCCTGGTCAGCTGCTCAGCCTCAACTGTTGACACAGGCAAGCTCCCAGAGGGAGTTTGTAACTTTTAACTGTTTACAGAATAGACAGAAGTAGTCAATAGCCTAATCTTTCCAGGCCTTAACTACAGAAAATCCTCCCATATTCTCTTACGAACCCTGTAGAGCGGAACATGGGGGCAGCCTTTCTGGGCACAGACATTAGATTCCCAAGCCCCCAGACCGCCTCCCGACCCCACTGGAGTTAGAGCAGAAACTACCCCCTGCCAGTTGAATGTAAATTGCGGCCTATGCTATTTGGCTCTGTGAGGGTTCCTGGTTTATTTACATCTTAATTAGTCTCATTTTTAAAAATCTGTTGATTTTGGATAAAATCCAGATTTCCCAATTTTCTTGGGTTGAAAACATTTGGACAAGACAACCGTCAGCGGGGGTGGGGTAGCAGCTCTTCTTTTGAGTGATGTGTCCTGTGCCCTACTTGCCACGGTCCCCAACCGGCCAGCCCAGCCGGACCCTCCCCTGCCCCCGCAGGAATTGGATTTGTGAGAATCACATACCACTACTATTCCCATTTTACAGGTAAGAAAACTGAGGCTTGGAGGTTAGGGATTTCCTCAATGTCATACAATTAGTTAAGTGGCAAGCTGGAATTGCAATCATGGTCCATGTCACTCCAGAACTGGTGTTTTTAAGGACCATGCTGGCTCTGCTGCTCCCTCCTTCCCTTGTAGCAAAGGAATTAGCACATCAAAGGCATGTCTGGGTAATTTTCAAATTCTCTATCTGCCAAGGAGAAAGCGGTCTCTGAAGTTAATCCACCCAGGCCTCTCTGAATTAGGATCCATAAGAGAGCCACAAATTTGCCAAAAACTTCCTAGAAAAGCAAAAGAAAAGAAAAATCATCTGCCGAACCACAGACCATTTCCAGATTAGCAATCTTTGTTGTTGCTGACCCACATTCATCCGTTAACGTCTTACACCAATTGCTTTACGCTTAGCTCACTCTTGACGTGTGTGCGGTGTGTGTGTGTGTGTGTGTGTGTGTGTGTGTGTGCGCCCACGCCAGAACCTTTTGAGGGTAAGTGACACCACATCCCTGTACCCCTAACTACTTCCGGGGTAGTCTCTTCCATCCCCTTAATCACAATGTAGCTATCACCTTTATACAATTCAACATTAATACATTATCTAATATTCTGATTTTATCATTGACTCAATAATGTCTTTAGTGGTTTTCCTCCAGGATGAGATCCAAACTAGAATCAGAGATTACTTCAAATGGCCAAGTCCTTTAATCTGGAATTTTTTTTTTCTTTTCTTTTCTTTTCTTTTCTTTTTTTTTTTTTTTTTTGGTCATTGATGCACTGAGGTTTTTAAAGAATACAGTCTCCACCCCACCTTTTCCTTTCCTCTCCTCTCCTCTCCTCTCCTTTTCAACAGAGCATTCCTCATTTGGGCTTTGATGTTTGCTCACCACTGAATCCAAGTTATGCACCCTTGCTGCAACATGCCATAGGTGATGCTGTGTCCTCCTCGGGACCCCACAGCCAGAGGCACATAGTGTCTGTCCTCCGCCCCTCGTTGCTGATTTAACTCTCACCACTCGGTCAAGGTGTTGTCTGATATCTCCACTGTATTTTTGTTAACTTGTAATCTGTGGAGAGACACTCGAAGACAATGGGAATGTCCTGCTCCTTATCAAAATTTCCTCCTGGTTGTGGCGTCCCCTGGGGATTCTTGCTCCATCCAGTCTTGACTATCATGGCGCCCAGAACAGGACTCCCAGCTCCAGTATGCGTCAGCCGGCCTGAGCATTCCATTGGAAGCAGGGTCTCCCTTCTTCCCAGTTATTTGTCTATTTACCAACCAGTTACCAATATGGAAGCCTAAATTCTATTTTCCCTAACGGTTTATAACTCCTTACTGCCCACAGTTACTTTAGTGTTCAAATTGCCCCAGCTGTGACCAGTGGGAGTCCCATCAAGCTGGCACATATGTCCTGTGGTGGGCCCTCATCATTCTTTGAGTATTTCCATACTTTGGAGTAGGGTTTGGAAAGGAACCCTACTTTGGAAAGGAACAAGGTGTTCCGGATTCACTGCACCTGTCCTACCGCAGCCCATTCCTTTGGGTGGGGAAGGGCATTAGAGACCAAGGTCTGGGCACTAGATGCACTCATTGCTGCTGGGGTGTCTTTGCTTTTTGGCCCTTTGGTGGACAGAATATACGCACATACATACAGATTCACTCGCACATACAAACACATACATGTTACACGGGAATGCTTCTGCATACACAGTTCAGAAATTGAGCTCATGACAAAACCTCCAATTCTAACTGATCCCCACAACTACAACTATTGTATGTTCCTTCTTCCTCAGTGAGAAGCTTGGCTCCCCAAGCCATGCACTTATTCATTTGATCAATGTTAACATACAATGTTAACATACAACTGCCTCAGAATCGCTTTGTCAAAATCACTAGATAAAACCAGCTGAGGATGTTTTTTGCCTTTGTCCCACACATTGTCGAAGACTGAGTATTAAAAGTAAAATACTGTGTTCACAGCTCCTTGGATTCATTCTCTTTCTCCCCCCCTCTTCTTTGTGGTTGTGGTATTCATTTGAAAAAACAATTGGGGGGCCACCTCGGTGGCTCCGTCAGTTGAGCATCTGACGTGGGCCCAGGTCATGATCTTGTGGTTCACGAGTTTGAGCCCCGCGTTGGGCTCTGTGCTGACAGCTCAGGGCCTAGAGCCTGATTCAGATTCTATGTCTCCCTCTGTCTGTGGCTCTCCCAGCTCACGTTCTGTCTGTTCTCTCTCTCACAAAACTAAATAAACATTAAGAAAAAAATCTTGAAAAGCAATTGGGTTCATTCATTTCATTTTGTTTTCCACCTTAGGGTTTTTCCTTCCTTCCTTATTGGTTTAAATTTTGTTTTTGAATATGTAGAACATGAACGTGCTCCCAAAAGTCAAAACAAAAACATTGCAAAAAGGTATACTTAGTCAAGTGGCTCTCTCTCACACATCCCCTTCTTTTTGCCACCTACTCCTTGTTGGTAATTAACTTCACTAATTTTTGCTTCTTCTCCCTGCGTTTCTTTTCAAAAAGATAAGCAGATATATGTATTGCCTATTTTTTTTTCAACGTTTATTTATTTTTGGGACAGAGAGAGACAGAGCATGAACGGGGGAGGGGCAGAGAGAGAGGGAGACACAGAATCGGAAACAGGCTCCAGGCTCCGAGCCACAGCCCAGAGCCTGACGCGGGGCTCGAACTCACGGACCGCGAGATCGTGACCTGGCTGAAGTCGGACGCTTAACTGACTGCGCCACCCAGGTGCCCCTGTATTGCCTATTTTTTATCTTTCATATACAGAAGTGCAACATATATGCCCCTTTGCATTTGCTTCTTTTACTTAATATCTCCTGGAAATCACTAGAAGTCACTCTTCAGGCATTGTTTACAAGTAGAAAGCCATTTATGTGTGTGTATACATCATTTCCTTGGGAGGCTTTTTAGAAAAATCCACAGATCCCACCATGTTTTGCTCCCTTTCCTCGTTCTGTGAAGACAGAATTCCTCATCCAGCACTCCAGAGTGGGTGGTCGGTCTAGGGTCCAGCTCGCCTCCAGGAACTCAACTTTACCAGGGCTATTGTATTACCACAGTGACTTTATTATTAACATCCAGGCAAGATACTTATGACTTCCAGGGACTTTCCCCAGGCCACATTTCCATCTAAAATGGTGGCCCCAACGCTAGCAAGCTAAATATGGCAAGGGAACAAAAAAGAAAGGTGCTTTGTGAACCTTTCATCCCTGACAGGTCTCTGACACCTCATGTCAAAAGGAGCCAGGGAAAAAAAAATTTTTTTAAGCTAGGATGACTCGAAACAAATCCATTACCACTGTTGGGAAACCCACCACCAGTCCTGAGCCTTGGCAAGTCAACTGCACCTCAACGCTAATTCTCTCCGACTGGTGTTGCTGACACCCTCCCGTCCTTCCCACCACGAAGGAGAGCCACTAGGAGATCCTTCCACTTTGTCGCCAGCGCCCAAACTCAAAGGCGCCAGAGAGAGCCAGCACGCCAAGCTCTCTGCCCACCAACAGGAAGGGGGTCGTGCCATGGTACGGGACTTCTCCAGGTGTGCCAATCACTCCCGTGTACAAGGGGGCAAAGAGGATGACTAAAAGCGATCAGTGATTTTAATGAGCACACAGAAATATAAATGGCAGAAAGCCACAGATGAATTCAGTGTAGCAACATAATTAATAGTCTCAGGGGATTCACATTTTAAAAACAGTCACTGTGGGAGAAGGCCTGGGTGGATGGAACATCTCATGAGCCTCTGTCCTAGGTCCACCCGAGGGGAAAGTCCTGTCCCCAAGACCCCAAAGGCTGGGAACAGGGCGTGCAGAGCAGAGCCAGTTCCAGAAATGCCTGAGGACCCCCTCCCAGAGCCAGCCCGTCCCTACCTTCACTTTTCCCTCCCACCTTTGCCAAACTGAAAACCGGTCTCCCTTGAGGGAAGGAGAAGCCAGTGGCTCCCACAAGATGCAGCTCATGAGTGATGCACGGCCTGGAGTTTATTCCCAGACCTCCTGTGACAGCTTTTCCCCCTCGTGAAACTCTGACAAGAAAATATGATCACCCCGCTCTTTGTTCACCAGGACATTGCAGAAACAAAACTGTAAAGCCCAAAAGTTGTTTCAGAGAAATACAGCTAACATAAATAGATATAATTCACACGCCTCAAATCTGTATTTAATGGATTCTAATTAAATTGCACCTCTACAGTCAAAAAAAAAAAAAAAAAAAAATGGCTTCTGTCCCAGAGAAAGCATTTAAAAAGATCAGAATGTCTAACTGGAATAACATGTTCTAGAATCAGTAATCACTGAGAATTTTTATTACTAAAAGTGAAAGAAGTCATCAAAAATACCTTCATCAAAAAGATTTTCTTAGAACAAGAGGAGCTTGGATTTGTCCAGCCAAGGGGCCAGCGGCATCATTTCCCGCCCCCTCCTTTTTTCTTTTTAAAGAGACCAGAGAAATTGTGCCATCTACGCTGCAAGTAACCGTTAGGATAAAATGCAGTGGCCTTTCCGGAGGTCCTCGAGATAGTACAGAGTAGTGGAGACAGACCTATACTCTGGTCCAGCACAGCAGGCATTTGCTGTATGGCCTCAGGCAGGCCACATCCCCACCCGGACTCAGATTCTCATCTGTCAGCCAAGGTTCCTGACCAGATCACTGGTTCTAAAACCTGACCGCACGCAAGAATCCCACAGAATGCTTTTCAAAACAATAGACTGCTAATCCATACCTGAAACTAGACCGGGGAACAGGTCCTAAGGCTTTTCTAGAAGATGTCTGAGATCCCTTCTGGCATGAAGTTTCTTAAATTCATCAGCTTAAAACAAATGTTTTTTTCTAATTAGACTTTTTCAAAAATAGTTTTAGGTTTACAGAAAAATTCAGCAAGAAGTACAGAAAATGCCCAATCCAGCCCCTTAGCCCTTGGTCTTGAAGCTGTGATGAATATTTTGTATTAGTATGATACATTTGTTCCAAGCGAGGAGCCAATATTGACACATTATAATTAACTATTAACTAAAGTCTGCAGTTTACATTAGGGTTCGGTCTCTGTGTTGTCCATTGTATGGGGCTTGAGAAATGTACAATGACATACAGGTTTCCTAGTTTAAATACCTCCTCAAGTAGGACTAGCTTTAGTGCTGATCCTGAAGTTAGGGCAAATCAAAGATATGTACATGGAACATTGGTATAAGGTCCATACATACAACATAAACACAGAAGTCTACTTTCTTGCTCTTCCACTTTTCCCTTTGAGCACTTATGATGTCTTTCCAACGGGATGTATCTCTATCACTTAAACTACCAGACCCATAGGGATTTCCGGATATGTAGTGTGCTTCCCAGATATGATACATCACAATGACTTTAGAGCCTTAAACTTTTTTTTTTTTAAGAACTCTAAGAGATGACAACCAGGTGTTGATAGAAATTACTTCCCTTGAAAAAAAAAAAAAAGAAATTACTTCCCTTGATCCAAAGATAACTGACATCTGCAATTCTATGAAATTCGGGGGCTAAAATGAGAATCTTAGGGGAAATGAAACTTCTTGAACATACACTCTTGCAGTTATTCAGTGATTTCCTTAGGATAAATTCCAAGTATAGAATGGTTGTCAAAAAACTATTCCCTAAAGTTGGAGTTGTTTCCACAAACTGCATCAGGAACCAGTAACATTTCACTATGTAAAGTTTCATATGCTTTTTTGTTTTTCAAATTCCAACAAACCTCTCCATGGGTCAACTGGAATTTTCAATTTTCTTTCTCTTTTTTTTTTTTAACATTTTTTTAAATGTTTCTTTTATTTTTGAGAGAGAGTATGAGCAGGGGATGGGCAGAGAGAGAGAGGGAGAGAGAGAATCCCAAGCAGGCTCCATGCTGTCAGCACAGAGCCCGACGTGGGGTTTGATCTCCTGAACCACAAGATCACGACCTGAGCTGAAGTCAAGAGTCAGACGCTTAACTGACTGAGCCACTCAGGTGCCCCTCTAACGATTTTCTTTTAATTCAACAACTTATTATACAATAAGTCCTCAGCGTATAGGTTTTAAGTGATCAAAGAAACACATTTAAGAAAGTTCAGAGCACTTTCTGACATTATCCTCAAGTAAGCCTTTCTCTTTTAAGTTCTTGGCTGTCAAAAACCAGAAAATAACAAATGTTGGTAAAGATGTGGAGAAGTTGGAATCCTTGTTCATTGCTGGTGGGATATAAAGAGATGCCACTGTGGAAAACATTATGGTTGGTGTTTCCTTTAAAACCTCAAACATACAAGGGCGCCTGAGTGGCTCAGTCAGTTGAGCGTCCGACTATTGATTTCAGCTCAGGTCATGATGCCAGGGTCGTGGGATCGAGCCCCACGTTGGGTTCTGCACTGAGTGTGGAGCCTCCTTGAGATTCTTTCTCCCTCTGTCCCTCTCCCCCACTTGCATTGTCTCTCTCTCAAATAAAAAAAAAAATCAAGCATAGAAAAATAAAAAATAAAAATAAATAATAAAAAAAAAAATTAAACTCGGAATTACCATATCCTCTAGCAATTCCACCTCTGGGTATATCCCCAGATGAACGGAAGCAGGAACTTGAGTAGGTATTTGTACACGTGTGTTCACAGCGACCTTAGTCATCATAGCTAAGAGGTAGAAACAACTCAGACGGCCATCAACTGATGAATGGGTGAACAAAGTGTGGTATAGCCATAGAATGGAATAGAATTCTGCCTTAAAAAGGAAATTCTGACGCAGGCTACAACCTTGAAGCTATGATGCTGAGTAAAATGAGCCAGTCCCCAAAGGACAAACACACTATGATCCCACTTACATGAGGTATCTAGAGACAGTCAAATTCATAGAGACAGAAAGTAGAACAGTGTTATCAGGGACTGGGCATACACGGAGATGGGGACTCCTGTTTAACGGGAAGAGTTTCAGAGTTCTTGAGATGGACGGTGGTGATGGCTGTACGACAATAAAGATTGACTTCGGGGCGCCTGGGTGGCTCAGGCAGTTAGGCGTCCGACTTCGGCTCAGGTCATGATCTCACAGCTTGTGAGTTCGAGCCCCGCGTCGGGCTCTGGGCTGACAGCTCAGAGCCTGGAGCTTGCTTCGGATTCTGTGCCTCCCTCTCTCTCTGCCCCTCCCCCACTCTGCGCTCTCTATCTCTCTCTCTCTCTCAAAAATAAACATTAAAAAAAAAAAGATTTACTTAATGCCACTGAAATGTACAGTTAAAAATGGTTAAAATGGTAAGTTTTGTTATTTTGTTTCAATTTTACCCCAACAACAACAAAGAGTACTCAGTTGTTCTTTACCTCCTCTAGAGAACAAAGAGATTTAAATTGCTTTTGGCTAAAAATTTCTGGACCGGACGAGTTGCCCAAAGAATAACTGATTATTTCTGGAGGTATTTCTTAAGGATCTACTACTCTGAGCCAGGCAGTGTGCTACAGGCTAGGGACACAGTGGCACATAGAACGTAATGGATCCCCACCTTCACAGGGCCTACGGTTCAGCTCAGCAGCTTCTCAAGTCCTGCCTGGCATCAGACTTCCCCGGAGGGCTTGTTAATTGCAAATTAGTAGGCCCAACTGTCAGAATTTCTGATGCGGGAGGTCAGAGCCAAGGGCTGAGAATCTGCATTTCTAGCAAGCTCCTCGGTGATGCTAATACTGCAGTCCAGGGACCACACATTGAGAAGCTCTAGTATAAGGGTAGAGACCCATAGGTAAATAAGCAATTTCAATCCCATGTGGTAGGGGCTGTGATGGAGATCCACCTAGGATGCCTACCAGCAGGGGCACCTATCGGTCCTAGGAGGGACCAAGAAAGCCTTTCCTAGAGGAGGTGCTGTAGGAATGAACATCTAAACTGACCCAGGGGACACGCAGGAGAGAGGCAGGTGACTGGAAGGGAAAGGGCGTTCCAGGCAGAAGGCACAGTATTTGCAAAGGTCTAGAGGGAAGAAGGCATATAGCCTATTCTTGGAACCCAAGACTTTCCCTGGGCTGGGAAGTGGGAGGGTGAAAGGGAAAGTGAACGGGAGGGTGTGAGAGGTAAGCAGAGAGAGTATCAACAGCATTAAGGACCTTAGAGTTTTTCCTCAAGGCATCATGGAGCCTCAGGAAGGGCTTCCAGCATTAAAGGCTCTAACTCTAAGAACTAAGGGCAGATCATTACCTCTCTGGGAGGCCTCAAGTCCAGCACAGACATTGCCTGGGGGTTAGGGAGAAGACAGTGGCACATGTCCCTCTGATTCTAGGTTTATCCCACCTGATCCAGCTCTAGCTCCTGAGACAGAAAGCAAGACTGGCTTTAAGACCCGCCAGGCGGGGTACCTGGGTGGCTCAGTCGGTTAAGTGTCCGACTTCGGCTCAGGTCATGATCTCATGGTTCATGAGTTTGAGCCCTGCATCGGGCTCTGTGCTGTCGGTGCAGAGCCTGCTTCAAATCATCCGTCTCCCTCTCTCTCTCTCTGTCTCTCCCTCCCCTCAAAATAAATATTAAAAAAAAAAAAAAAAGACTTGCCAGGCATCTCGGTTTTATAGCATTAAACCAGCATGTAACTGAGCCTTCGTGAATCAAAACACACAGGGAGCTCTAAATTGATTTTTTTTTAATTACAGAGTAAAAACCTAGACAATTGGCAGTTTCTCACAATGTATGTCCGCGCTATAAATACCCTAGACAGACATCATATGCTTGTATAAGGACAGAGGAAGAATATTTTTTCCAAGCCACTGAGAAGAATCCTAGAATCACTCTCCAAAGCCACTTCTAAATCCTCAAAGTAACCAGCCAGGGGAACTGAGGGAGGATAAAACACCCTAGATTAAAATTCTACAAGGCCATTTTACTGCTTACCTGCCAAAAACAGCTAAGCTTTGAAGGCTTTTTCTCTATTGTGTATTCTACCCAATTCAATACACAGGATTCATAATATTACATTGCTAATCCTTACTCTAAGTTCTAAAAATAAAGGGCAAGAGACATCTCATGCCAAGCTGGTAACAAACGCCCAGCCAGGACAACTGGAAACTGATGCAGGGAGGAAATGAGTTATGCTGTAAAATGAAACACACGCCCAGGCGGGAAGCTTAACCCTTGGGCTGACCATACCAGCCATCATTTTTTAGCTAATTAAAAAGCCAAGAAGCCAGAAGAGGGTGAGGACGGCTACAAATAAAAATCCAGATATGTTTTTCTTTTCCCAGCTGTGCAGAAAGTAACTGACGAGCCTGAATACGGAGGCAACACCCAAGTTCCCACCCTCCGCCTCCCCCTTGAAGGATCTGGTGGGCAAGTTCCCAGTGAGGAGACAGGTCCTCCCAGGTTATCTGAGCAAGGAAGGTCCTGATGCCAAGGGACAGGGGGCTTTGGGAAGGGTGCAGAGGCAGACCACATGTCGCCTCTTTGTTCAACATTCGCCCCGCCCAGGCGTGTTAAGGGGAGGGCCATCTCAGAAAGAAACAAGAGCCGAGTGTCTGCACTGCTCAAAACCACGAGGGCCCAGCCATCACTGCCCCAGCCCTGTTTTCTGCCCAGATCTGCCCTGTAGGGCTGGAAATGAAGCTCTAATTGGCTCCCTCCTCCATGCTCTGATTAGAACCCTTCCTCAGGTTAAAACCAGTTTCTCTAGAGCCCTTTCAGGGACGTCCATGGCCTTTCCACTCCAAACCACCACAAGTGGAAGGCCATTTATTCACCAGTTCCTGGTTTGGTTAAAATCAGCAATGACTGGCAAGAAACTCTGCGTTAGGCCCCTTGGATGCCAAAGTAAAGCAGGAAGTAGTTAGCCCGTGGATTACGTCAAGTGGCAAGAAACACCAAAGAGGACCCCGGAAAAATGGAGACGGGGCTTGGAGAGCTGGTTCATCGGAAGGGCCATGCCAGGAGCATTCCAGACACACAGCAAATGACATAGAGTCTCCAAGAACTGTTTACTTGTTATTCTGATTTAATGTGTTGCTAACACTAGCCAGCAGTTTTTGAGCTGATACTATGTGCCAGGCACTCTCCCAAGCACTTAACACAAGCAAATGCATCTGGAGCTCACGAGGGCCCAGTGAGATTAGATTCTGTCGGTCCCATTTTACAGATGAAGACACTGAGGCCTAGAAACTCTCCCGGGATCCCACAACCAGCATGTTGCAGAGGCCAGATTCAAATCTAATCACTCTAGTCCCAGCATCCTGCTCACAACCCGTCATGCCCGGAACTCCTTTTTCTTGAATCTCACCCAGAGATTCAAAGATTTGAGTTTGCTATGTGAAGATCAGAAGGGATCTCTTTCCAGAGTCGCCCACAAAATGCTCCTTTGCCTTGAGAGGCCTGTATTATACACAAAATGGTGCCATGGGATTTAGTCACCACTGCAATAATGTTTCTTTCTGTTCAGAGTGGACTGGCAGAAGCCCTCTCCCCACTCTTCATCTGGCTCACTCTGTGGCCTGTATGAGACACAAAGCTTCTTCTACTAGTTCCGGCCCACTGGGACTCACCGCGGAACTCCCTGGAACCCACTGTGAGACAAAAGCTTCAAGGGGGCGGGGGGCAAAGGCCTGGAGGAGAAGGACAGGTGGGATGGGGACCTAGAGCTAGCCAGAAGAGTGGCTTGTCCGTGGGGCAAAGCACATACAAGGTCACGTATACTGGCGCCTGCCTACTGAGGCAGATTTCAAGTGCATGGCGATATACCCAAAAGGGAAAACATCTCAGCATGCCCTGCTGTGTGTGTGTGTGTGTGTATGTGTGTGTGCGTGTGTGTGTGTGTGTTAATGTTTATTTTTGAGAGAGAGAAATTGAGAGACAGATCACGAGCAAGGGAGGGTCAGGGAGAGAGGGAGATACAGAATCCGAAGCAGGCTCCAGGTTCTGAGCTAACAGCACAGAGCTCGCTATGGGGCTCGAAATCACAAACCCCGAGACCATGACCTGAGCCGAAGTCGGACGCTCAACCGACTGAGCCACCCAGGTGCCCCTCAGCATGCCCTACTGTTAAAGAGAGCTGGAAGAACAGAAAAGGGACAGTCAGACAAGGGTTATCTAATGTCCCTTCTCTAGTAGAGATATGGACTTCAATTTTTATCAGGAGGAAATTTGGATTCAGTTCCAGTACAGCTGATGGAAAAATTAAGATGGTCATTTTTTTCCCCCACAACCACTTCATAAACTCACAAAAGAGCCATTTCTCTTGGGGACGAGCCCCCTACTTTAGCGGATAGGTTAGTAGTCCTTTGCACATACAGATGGCTTTAGTGAGCCTCATAGAGCCCCCCCCCCCCCCCAGGAGTGGGCTTTGGGCATCTCATATTGCAAGACAATTCCCTCTTCTGCTTTGCTTCTGACCCTTCAATTCACCTTCTTCCTAATTCCTAAGTGATCTGAGGTTACCAGGTTTCCCTGACTAAGCTTCTAAAAATCAGGCTGAGTAGACATTTTTAGGCACCTGCACTTTAAGTCTGTCACAGTGTTTCCTTTGTGATAAGTGACCAGGCTCAGGAGTCAGTCACTCAGTCCACACGCACAGCAGCTCTGGGGTGCTGTCTCAGGTCTAAATTTTCCTACAGTCCCCGATGCTGGAGACCAATGATCTGATCAGGACACATCCAGTTTCCAAAGATCCGAGTAGTGTCAAACAAGAGAATTTAGTTTTTCAGTAACGTCAAGGGGCGCCCTCCACATTTTTCTTGAATGAAGCAGGAAAACCACATTCAGGAAGGAGCACAGCCTGAGGCCCAGAAACTCATGAAAAATCCCTGAGAAGAAACAGGCAGGCTCTCCCTTTGGCTTTGAGACAAACAAGCCACACTGTAAAGCCACGAATTCCCACCACAGGAAACCTTCCTGCACGGCGGTCAAACCTGTAACTCTGTTAACATTGGTGCGTTACAGACATAGGGAGCAGGCCTCCAAAATTGTAAAATCCCACCATTTCTTCTATTAATCCCCAAATCATGTGATCAACAAATTAGAAATATATACGAAGTATATTAAAGATACCTGCAGGGGCGCCTGAGTGACTCAGTCGATTAAGCGTCCGACTTCGGCTCCGGTCATTATCTCACAGTTCGTGGGTTCAAGCCCCGCATTGGGCTCTGTGCTGATGGCTCAGAGCCTGGAGCCTGCTTCGGATTCTGTGTCTCCCTCTCTCTCTTTGTGTGTCTCCCCCTGCTTATGCTCTCTCTCTCAAAAATAAACATTAAAAAAATTTTTAATGATATCTGCAGACACATAAAGATATATATATAAATATGAACTATATAGAGGTATCTAAAGTATATAGTGACATAAAATAGGAGCTTTATCTTCATATGCTTGCAGTCTATGCAGCAACAGGGACAAATACACATCTCACCATAATTTGGTGTGACAGGTGCTAAAAGAAGAAGCCACAGAGGAGAGCAGGGACTCCAAGAAAGGATGGAGACAGGAGGGAAGTTATTTGAGTCAGGCCCTGAAGGTCAAGTTGGGTGGTGATCAGGGAAGTGAGAGAAGAGAGGCATTTCACGAGATGAAACCATGGGAGGCAGGATTACACCTACAGTGTAGGTGGGGGTTGGAAAAAGATGGTTGGAAGAGGAGGCTGGAGAGGTAGACTGAGGCAAGGCTGGGAAGGCCTTGCAGGTGACAGGCATTTGGAATTTGTAGGCTAAGCAAGCAGAGGCCATGAGAAGCTTCTCGTGCTTTGGACAAACGTCTCCAAGCCTTCCAACACGTACTCAGTCAGCTGCTGGTGGGGAAGTCACGGCTCCCGTCCTTCTGAAGGTTCAGTCTCAGGGGAGACAGACAGGAATAGGGGTCCACAGAAGGAGCTACACTGTGACAGAGAGGTATCGGGGACAGCGAGGACATAGAGATGTGGGAAGGGGCAGGGACGTCCTAGGACGAGTGAGGATGGCTCTGGGGTTTAAAGCATAAGCAGAGCATGGAAGGAGGGAAACTGTCTGTGTAAAGAGCCTGGGGCCTCTTCTACAGGAACTGGCCTAATCAGATATGCAGTTTAGAAATGATAACCCTGACCGGGGACTCCTAGGAGAGATGATGTCAATCTGTGGCCGAACAAGATTGTAGGAAGTTCCTATGGTCCTCTGGCTTGCAGATGATCAAGACAGAGGCAAAGCGAAGGCAGCGCAGGCACAGGGCTCGCGGAAAACCTTTCAGCGAGAGAGGCAGCTGCTTTCACTAGATGCTGGGCACACATCTGAACAAAAGAAACAAAACTCCCTTCCCTCAGGGAGTGGACGTTCCGGTGGGAGAGATGGACAGAACATAAGTACATGTTCAAGTCTGTTAGAACGTGGGAAGTGATACGGAAAGCGATGTAAAGGAGAACCAGGGGCACCGGGCAGGTAAGGCTGCACAGTTTAAATGCCGTGGTAACTGGGCACCGAGAGCACAGTAGATATCTCATAGATGTTTGTGGATAAACACAGCCCAACACACAGTAGGTATCTCATAGATGGTTGTGGACAAATGCTCACCTTGTGGCCTCCCTAGTCACCCATGCAGAACAGTAAACCTTCATGGTCACTCTCTACCCCCTTGTCCCAAATTATTCCCCCCCCCTCCCCCGTTGTATTTATCACCAGCCCGCAAACACCTGTTAGTGAGCTTATTCTCTGTCTCTCCCCATGAGAATGGAAGCTCCTTGAGGGCAGGGACATGATCTCTTTTTGTCTGATGAATTCAGAACATCTAGAACAGTGCCTGGCACATAGCAGGTACTCAAATGTTTGGTGGAAGGAAGGAAGGAAGGAAGGAAGGAAGGAAGGAAGGAGATGGAGAAAGGAGGCAGGAAGGAAGAAGGAATTCTCACTCCATATCATCGGGGTCACAGAAGAGTGGCCTAAGATAAAGGAACATTAACTGGTTCACAGACTTCTACATATAGAAAGAGGTCTTGTCAGAGAGCAGTGGAATAAGCAAGCGTTCACTTGAAATCTATCCATTCATGTGTTGCTTGAGAATAAAAAAGAAGTATCTACTGGGGCGCCTGGGTGGCTCCGTTGGTTGAGCGGCTGACTTCGGCTCAGGGTCATGATTTCACGGTTCGTGAGTTCGAGCCCCACGTCGGGCTCTTCACTCTCAGTGCAGAATCTGCTTAGGATCCTTTGTCTCTGTCTCTGCTTCTGTCCCACTCTCTCTCTCTTGCTCTCTCTCAAAAATAAATAAGGAAATATTAAAAAAAAGAAGAAGAAATTTCTACTAACGGTGCCAGAACAAGGAACAGACCATACATTGGACTCTAGTCAAAGGAACCGTGAGTTGCTGAATAACCACCATCCTTGTTATTTGTAAGGTGCTCTCCCCGGCCATTCTCCGAACAATAAATGTAATGCATCGACCTATCTGGTGAGCGTCCTTTACGATCCAATTCCATTCAAACCCGATACTATACACTAAGGAAACAAAACTAACATCTGTGTTCAGCTGAATTCTGTCCAATTATTCTTTCACCTCTGTCGTGACTCGCTTGGCATGCCGCCTATAATTTTAAATGTAATGACTGTAATAATAACCACCTCAAATTCATAAGGCACCTTTCTTCCAAGGCATTTATTGGTCTTCCCAGACCATGTTAATCAGGCTTCCGCCATCCTTTAAAGCTGAGGCTTCGTTACCTTCACCTTGCAGAAAGGAGACGGAGACAAGAACAGGTTAAGATGTGTTGCAAAGGTCGCAAGGCCAGTGGAGGAAGGAGTTCACTGGTTCCACGGCCCGGGACACCACCCACACCATTAACGACAGTTACTCAGAGTCTCTACCACTGAGGCAGTAAAAAGAAGAACAGAGAGCAAGCCCTTCTCTTCACATCTGCTCTCGGGACTCACTCCACAGCTAATCGGGAGGCATCTTACTTCCCCAAAGGTGATTTGGTCCCAGAAGCAAACCAACCCCCCACCTCACACACACACACACACACACACACACACACACACCCCTAATTTTTCACAATATGAAGGGTTCTTAGGGAGAAAAGACTGGAACAACTGTGGGGACATTTCCTGACACGGAGAGTTATTTTCATCTCCCCCTTTCCCCTGAGGATCAAGAAGATATTTCATTATGGAAGGCTCTCCAGAGGAGCTCATCTGGATGTTTTAAATACTGGCCCGCCTGGGGCGGCTGGGTGGCTCAGTCCATTAAGTGTCCGACTTCAGCTCAGGTCATGATCTCACAGTTTGCGAGTTAAAGCCCCTCATCGGGCTCTGTGCTCTGCATCGGGCTCTGTGCTGACAACTCAGAGCCTGGAGCCTGCTTTGGATTCTGTGTCTCCCTCTCTGTCTGCCCCTCCCCCACTTGCACTCTGTCTTGCTCTCAAAAATAAATAAACATTTGGGGTGCCTGGGTGGCTCAGTCAGTTAAGCATCCTACTTCGTCTCCGGTCACAATCTCACGGTTCGTGGGTTCAAGCCCTGCATCGGGCTCTGTGCTGACAACTCAGAGCCCGGAGCCTGCTTCAGATTCTGTGTCTCCCTCTCTCTCTGCTCCTCCCCCACTCACACTCTGTCTCTCTCTCTCAAAAATTAATAAACATTTTAAAAAAATTTTTTAAAATACACACACACACAAAAACTATCCTGCCCAAGGCCAAGTGGGCAAACCAGATGGTTTCTCTCAGCCCAATCATTACACAACTCGTTATCTTTCTTTCTCTCAAAGGTTTTCAACGGTTTCCTTAAGTTAATTTCTTATCTGTTAAGTTCAGAGCAGAATCCAGTGGCAGAAATTACATTAAGTCTTCAATCTGTTGTGTATCGACTGTACTCCTGATTTCAAGTCCAAGTTGAAAGTCAAATTCCACGGCCATCTGAGTTTTTTTTGTGGGGGCGGGATAGGTCTGTACACATTGGTAATGTACACATTTGTAAATGCAAAGACTATCTCTAGAAAGTTAACCGATAAGCTGGTAACAGCTGTTGACCGTGGGAAGGGAAATGGGCACTGACACGAAAGGGGGAAGACTGTCTTTACAGTTTGAACCCTTTCGTACCTTTTGGAGATTGCATCATCCGCGTGTATCGCTTATTCACAACATGAAACTGGAAAAGACGTGCGACAAAACCGAAGCCTGGAAATTATTTTTGCTGGAGTCCTCCATCAGAAAATGACAATGATGGTGTCACATCTTGGTTTACCCATGATGCTTGGCGAATACAGAGCTTACCAACTACACAGATGGTGAGCGCCCCAAAGGCAGGGCACGTTTGAATTGCACCTTAAACCTCTGTCCTTGCGTTTGTTATTTACTGCTGCGTAACAAACGGGTCCCAAATTTAACAGTTTAAAATGCAAGTTTTGGGGCGCCTGGGTGACTCAGTCAGTTGAGCGTCTGACTTCGGCTCAGATCATGATCTCACGGTTTGGGAGTTCGAGCTCCACATCGGGCTCTCTACTGTTGGCACGGAGCCCGCTTTGGATCCTCTGTCCCCCTCTCTCTCTCTGCCCTTCCCGCACTCTCTCTCTCTCGAAACCAAATACACAGAATGAATGAATGAACGAATGAATAAATAAATGAATAAATAAATAAATTAATTAATTAATTAAAAACACAAGTATTATCTCAGCTTCAGTAACTCAGGATCTTGGGCCTGACCTAAGGCAACTACCACGGCGCCTGCCAGGGCTTTGGGCACCTGGAGGGACAAGTGGGCTCAGCACTGATTAACCTCCGCTTCCCAGCTCTGCCTGCTGGCAGGATCCTGCTCCTCGTGGGCCGCCGGCTGGAGGCTGCCCTTGGTTCCGGGCCACACACGTGTCTCCACAGGGCGGCTGGCTTCTCCAAGAGCAGGTCAGAGGAGGGTCTTGCTTTGCACGCTAGCTTTGGAAGTGACCTCCCAGGGCGTTTCCCGTATTCTGTTCGTTTCAAGTGCATCACCAGGTCCAGCTCCCACCCAAGGAGCGAGGCCACCCACCCACAGCAGAAGCCACAGATCGCATGGAGGAGAATCCTGGAGCATTTTAGCAGGGCCCCAAATTTGGTTAAAAAAAAAAAAAAAGTCCCTTGAGACAGCTCGCATGGAACAAACATGAGAGGAGGTCTAGCAGTAAAATCAAAGCCAGGAGCCACCTTCCCTCCAAAGAGCAGCGGTAGATGTGAAGCACCATGAGCATTCACAGGGCTGGAAGGCTCCAGAGGAGGCAAAAACAAAAGTCAAAATCAGCTTTAAAAATCATGCTTCTGCTTCTGTGTCTCCCACTCTCTCTGCCCCTCCCCCCACTTGCACTCTGTCTCCGTCTCTCAAAAATGAATAAATGTTAAAAAAAAAAAAAATTGGGGCACGTGGGTGGCTCAGTCGGTTGAGCGTCCGACTTCGGCTCAGGTCACGATGTCACGGTTTGTGAGTTCAAGCCCCGTGTTAGGCTCTGTGCTGACAGCTCAGAGCCCGGAGACTGCTTCGGGTTCTGTGTCTCCCTCGCTCTCTGTCCCTCCGCCCGCTCACACTTTGTCTCACTGTTTCTCAAAAATAAATAAATGTAAAAAAAATAAATAAATAAAATCAAAGTGGTATCAGCCCTGGTCTGATACATTTGCTTTTTTATTTTAGCAACACTGAATGTAGGGTTTATATCTTATTTGGGGGGAATGATGGTCACCTGTTAGCCTGTGTTATGCGATAAAAGAGAAACAAAACACCCAGGTAATCATATAAACATTCTTTTTGCTGAGCCCGCTGCAAATCACTGCAGATATAAATACCCAAGTTCAAAAGTCAGATACATCAACTGACCTTTAAGTCCACGTTGCAGATCCTCCTGTTTGATTATCACGAATCTCATATTCCCAAGTTTGTCTGTATACGTGCAACTATCTTGGAGAAGCCAATAAATACAGAGGATTTTTTTTTAATCTGAAGCCAATAAATACAGAGAATTTTTTTTTAATCTGAAGTTGTAATTTAAACAAGGCATTTGAATCTTTTACTCACTTCGGTAAACCCTTGGAAGGATTGAAAAATATTTAACTTGTCAATTTCTTGAAAAAGACCTTTTACAATGAAAATGCCTGAGTTCACAATGACTGTAAACCTAACCGAAGGTTTTACAGGATTTACTCCATAAATGGCTCCCTTTGGCCTGGCTCCCAAGTCAAGATGTGCAGCTGTAAGGAACATCCTGTTGCGTGTTGACATACATTAACAGCTTCGGGAATTTAACAATTAGGAGTCAGATCTTATCATACTGCTGAGCGGTGGTAGGCTGGCTTCCAATCAGAGCTGGGTTGGGGGTGGGGGGAAAGACCTAGAAAAAGAAAACTTCTCGGAAGGTGTTTGTCAGGGCAGGGAAAGTACAATTACATCGACAATGTGGATTTTCTTTTCTTTTCTTTCTTTCTTTCTTTTTTTTTTTTTACTTACTCATTTAGTCAAGTCTTTTTATTATATGGATGCATTTTTGGAGGTGGTGACCAAGAGCGGGGTTGATGATTGCTTTCTTGATTGTATATTTAACTATTATTTTTCTGTGGGTAGTTTTAAATAAAAGAGGAAAACTCTATTAACACTTTTGAGTGGAGTTAAATGCAGAAATAGAAAGCAGCATGAACCAAGCAAAGGGAAGCCAGAATTATATGCCTCGAACTCCAAAAAAAACCTGAGAAATTTAAATAAATACCAACATTATTATGCTCACGTTACAAAATTATTCATTTTAATCTTCACTGGGAAACAGACGAATACAATTAATACAATTTTAAGTTCGTTTGATAACCACTTACTAATCATGATGATAATAATCACTGTGGTAAACTGATTAAAATAATAGCCCCCTTCTTCACTCATTCCTATATGAAAATCTGCCGCTTGACCCCTTGAAGTTGGACTGGCCTTGTGACCTCCTTTGGCCAAAAGAATGCAGTGGAATGAGATCTTATGAGACCGGATCTCAAAAGGCCACACACGCCTTTTAAACGAAAAAGCTCTCAGATATACTTGGCTGGCCCTTCCATTTTACAACCCTCAAAATCTCTTCATTGGCTTCAGCCAAAGGGGTTGCCTGATGCAAATAAGAGGGCACACGCTATGTGAACAATTTATTTTTTCCGCGAAGAGTGTTACCCTCGAGGAGGAAGATACGGTTCCACATTTCCTTCTCTGTTTGCCCGCCCCCTCCTCGGCCCGATTAGGAAGTGATTCCTAAGTGGTCAAGAGCTCGGGTCTCAGTAAGCCGCGTCCCCGACTCCATCCCCTTCTGGACGGAAGTCACCTTCCCGGTCTCGGCAATACGTGGGCAGTGAATGCAGCTGGCCGACGCTGGCTGCACCAACGGGGCCACTCTGGGTTTAGAATTCACAAAAACGGGCTCAAATTTCATTCATAAAACCACCGCTGCTCAGATGGGAGCAATCGCCAGGACAGCAAACAGCGGCCCTTAAACACTGCTTGGTCGACTTCAAAATCACTTGGGGAACGTCACCAAAAGGGGCGCAACACGGGACTTTCTACTTTCTCAACCTCCCGAGGTGATTCGGGTGCACGACAGTCAGGACCGGGTCACCGGTCCAGGTTGAGGTGAAACATGAATTTCCAATTCCTGCCAACTGGTGAGTCGCCTTCATCTTATCTCTCGTTATTCTTGAGACTGGAGAGCTTTGTTGAGGTTTTGCAACAAATAGGTAAAATTGTAAGATAGAACCACCCATTTTAGAGCTATAAGGGATATTGGAGAAAATTTCCAGACTCTTCATTTTTACAAGAGGAATCTGGGTCTCAGAAAAGGTTGGGGGGTGGTGGTGAGCACTGAACTGTAATTCATCTCCCGGGGCCCAGGGTCCCCCACCTGGCAAGTAATGATGGGTGGATGAATTAAGTCATCAGTTGCTGAATGTCTACTAGGCATAGGATATGCCCTCAAGGGGACAGAAACCGTAATAGATTATGACAGTTCAATACCCTAAGTACCAGGAGAGGACCACACGTGGAGGCTAGTCCCTAACGCAGCCTGGGAAATGCCTGGGAGGGGCTCCAGGCCAGAAGAACACTGAAGCTGAATCCTAACCGATAAAGAATCGTGCTCCTTGAAGAAAGGGCAGAGGAGAAACAGGTGCTCGGCCTCGCTTTAGAATTCTGTTGAAACTAAGATATTGCACGTGAAGGTGCTTTGTCATCAGCAAATCACGATGCAGATGTGAGCTGCGAGGTCACGGACTCGATCAAGACCACCCACAGCTAATGCGGTACAGAACCCAGTCTGGTGTCTGAGTTACGCTGCTCCTTTATTTCAATCACTTCCCCCCTACGCTGATCCTCAGACATTTCCATAAACCTGGGTGAATTTTTGACACACTAAGAGACATCCCATAGACTCCTATGGCATCTACGCTCCAGGCAATTCTCAGCCTCGACAATGCATTAGAATCCACCCCCCACCCCGGAACTCCCCTGCTTGGGAGACTCCCCCTCCCCAGCACCCCCCCCCCCCACAGGGGACTCAGGCATCCGTGCGGTTGATGCTCCCCAGGTGACCCCAATGTGCAGCCAAGTTTGAGAACCTCATTTATTGCAAGGCCAAGAAGACCGAACATTCCCCCACACAGACAATTCTCAGTCGTTTCTGGTTTATACATCTTAAGAAAGACTCCAGATAATGTGAAATCACTTGTTTGAGTCTGGACTGTGATGCGGTTCTTTTAGGAAAACGGCTTTGCCCCCTGAATGATGACTGGCCTAGATTAATACTAGTTTGTCTTTTCTAAAGATACGCTGGCTTATAGGGGAGGCGGCGGGGGGGGGGGGGGGGGGGGGGGTTGCCAGAAGTATGACAGGTGTCACAGAACAGACTGTCCGAGCTACAAACGTGCTTCAGAGAAACCATAAAAGAGACAATGTGCAGATTACAGGACGATGCACCTGGAGGAATGCAGGAGGGATATGTAAGTGGGTTTATATTTAACAAAGTCCTAACATGCCTGCTGTAGTCCTTTGACAACAGACATATAAGGGGGTAGACGCAAGGGGCTCACCAACAACTCTATGTTCTATTTCCTTTGATAACATAGAAAGGCCTGTATAAAATAAGGACTTTAAGGTTATCAAACACACCTGGGAGATGCTGCCTAAAACGAAGCCATCAGATGCCTCCTGCGTTTCACGAGAAAGTCGGGAAGAAAGTTAAATCTTGGTGAAAACACGGAAGCCATGTGTTCTGCCATTTACCAAAGGGCACATGATGACAGGACTGTTGTTCTTTCAATAGGGCTGGTCTGCCCCATCCTCCGGGTCCTACAGACCCGCAGCTCGCGCATCATCTAGGTGAGATCGTGAGAACTGCAGGACTTCACCTTCCACCAAATCCCGAGTCTACATTTTAACAAGATTCATCAGGAGATCCATATGCACATTGATGCTTGAGAAGGCAGTGGTCTACACGGTGGAAGAAGCCACTTTCTGGGTGGTTCATCGCATCCACGTGTGGGCATATCAGAGGCCAAAATTTCTCTAGGCTCCATTTAATTCCAAGGGTTTCCCCCACCCCAGCTGAATTTTTTTTTTATCATTTCCTAAACCTGGGGAACCCCCAATCGTTCTTCAAGGTTGTCCTCCGGCTTCTTGGGAAGCTTCCTGAACACCCGTGACCTGAGTTAATAACTCCCTTCTCGGTGCTCCCGCGGCCTGACATTTCCTACTTCCCTCCTTCCCTCACCCCTGCAAGCTAATTTCCTTTCCTTCACTCACCAGGCCACCCAGGCAGCAAGCACTCCCACTAATGTCCCACAGATAGTAATCCAAGAACAAGCTTCAGCCATTCTGTCAGCCACTGAGCTGTGGAGGGCGGGACACATGTGGTCCCTTCTCAGGAAGCTTCCAGACTCCGGGGGCAGCACACCAAAAATCCCACAAGTAAATAAAGGACCAAGAAAGAGGGCAAGGGGCATGCCCTGGGAGAGACCTACCTTAATGGGGGTGGTCAGAGAATGCTCTGAGGAAATGATACATGAGCCCAAAAGCAAAAGATAAGGAGTCCTCGAGGGGAAGAGCGTTTCAGGTGAGAAAACAACAAATGAGCAGGTCCCGGGAGAGGGAAGGGGCTCGTCATGCTCCAGAGGCTGAAGTAGGACAAGAATGAAATGGGAGGGGAGGGTGGGGGAAGCGGGCCGGGCCTGGGGAGCCACGGGAAGGAGGGAAGTGTTATCAGTGCAGTGGTGAGCTACAAAAAAGTCTGCAGCTGGGCACCGATGTGCACCAGTACCTGAGTGGCTGCTCTGGGCTGGGAATGGAGACATCAGTGAGGGGGGTCCTGGGGGGAGGGGCATCCAGGAGGGTGGCGATGGTGGCGGCTTGAATAAGGGGATGGCAACGGAGCTGACCAGGTGAACTCGAGATCTCGTGGAGGTAGATATAGCAGATCTGAGAGACGGATTGGAAATGGAGGTCCGGGTGGTGCAATCGGGGGGAGAAAAGGGGTCATGGTTCGAGTCCAGGGGTCTCCGATTGGGGGGTCAGCACTGGATGCGCTGTGACCGCGCTGCCCTGGAGATACACGAGTGGAGACTACAGGCTGGCAAGGAGAAACAGCTGGCTGCCGCGGAAACCCACCAGGAACCCGACTGTCGAGGGTACCGAAATGGAAATTACCTAACGGAAGGAGAAGCGCGCCTGGGGAACTGGCATTTTAAGAAGACTCCCGTCCATGGTGTCAGGAAGGACTTCTCACCCCCCCCCCCCCCCCGCACTGCACACTGTGGGCGGGGACACTTCGTTGTGGGAGGGGTCCTGCGTGCTGAAGGCATTCGTGGGGTGTCGTAAACACTAGCAGCACCCCCTGAGTTGCGACACCCTAAAATGTCCCCTACGGCCCCAAATCGCCTCTGGTTGATGAGGTTAGGGATGCTTTTGCAAAGCCTTTAATAAAGCTGCTGTCTGACTTCGGTCCTGAAAGTTCACAACCAGCCTAGGGTAAGAGCCCCACAAATCCCTTCAACTTCCTCATGTTCTGGCTTTGTGGACAAGCAACTAGAATTGATTGAATAAAACCAGGCCCCCTGTTAAACTTGACCCTGCTCTATCTAACAAGAAACACGTGTAGTGGTACTAACCCCACTACAGTCTTAACGATCTTGAAGACACTTTGTCTTTATTCAGTCTTCTGAAAACAAACATAGACCCAAACGGAAACAGTGAGTGGAGATTGGTGCTAGCCGTTTTTCCCTTGCCCGCAAATATTTTATAGCTCAGAGTTATCGAATGGTCGAGAAGTTTCTGAGTATCAGTAGGAAAAAGACCTCTTACCCAGACCAAGATGTCACAAGAGTCTGCTTTTCCCAAGTAGGAGCTAACTAAAAGCAATCCCCGGTGTTTTGTGGCATTTGCAAAGGATGGCCACATGGACCAGAAGCTGATGCTAAAAAAAAAAAGTCTTAAAATATCAATTTGCGTGTGTGACTATTTTAAGAAGCAATAAGGTCCAAGAACGCGTTACTGTCCTCCGGCATTTTACCCAAGGAATGAAAACCATAAAGTTCACGTGATCAGACCACGGTTGGTTCTTTTTATCCCGGGGTCACTACACAATAACCAGCCTCGAACCCCTTTTCTCAGAGGACATTTTCTAATAATGGCAGCTAGTTCCAGTGACTGTACGTGTGGAAAAAGGCATCTGTCTGACTGCACTGCTTACCACGTCATTGTAGAACAGCTACTATGATGTAAGCACTGTGCTGGGGGGCTGGGCTGCCCCAGTGAGCCCCAAACAGACCCTCTTCTCACCGAGGTGACAGCCTAGTGCAGAGAGAAGTAGACCAGCGACTACAATATAGTTAGTTCAGAGGCGGCACAGCCCCGGGTCCACATCTGTCCTGCTTCTCGCCTGCGCAAGGTGATATCACCAAGGAATCCTGATACACCCTTCCCTGCCATGGCTGGACGTGACCTCAGAGTCCTACTCACTGAAAGTTTCTAGACGAGCGGACCTCAACCTGGAGCAGGCATCAGAATCATCTGAGAGTTTCGTTCAGAACCAGTTGGGTCCTACTTCCCAAGTGTCTGATTCAGTAAGTCTGCTGCTGCTGCTGCGGCTCTGGGGACTGTTCTTTGAAAACCAGTGTCTAGGGGCGCCTGGGTGGCTCAGTCGGTTGGGCGTCCGACTTCGGCTCAGGTTGTGATCTCGCGGTCCGTGAGTTTGAGCCCCGCGTCGGGCTCTGGGCTGACAGCTCAGAGCCTGGAGCCTGTTTCGGATTCTGTGTCTCCCTCTCTCTGACCCTCCCCCGTTCATGCTCTGTCTCTCTTTGTCTCAAAAATAAATAAAGGTTAAAAAAAAAAAAAGAAAACCAGTGTCTAGGTAACTACCGCTAAATCAAGCCGAGTTGGTAAAAGCTAGTTACCATCTCTGACATGGTGAGATCTGGGTCAGGAATGTACAGAGAGTGACCAGAACAGAGGAGGGGCCCCTCACTTTGACCTGGGAGGGTGAAGAATCAGGAAGTCTTCAAGGAGGAAATAGCACCTGGTCAGCAGGTAGTGGGGGAGAGGGGAGTCACAGGCAAAGAACGCAGGGCAGGAAGAGACCCCGAGACAGAGCACTGTGTTCTGTCGCATTAGAATTCAACGACATTTCATATCAGGTAAAGTTAGTGGAGGCAACTGCCTCTAAAAGAAAAGTTCTTCTCCTGTTCTTTTTCCTCTTGAAAGCATTTTAATGATCAAATATGTCACTGTCATTCTTTTTCTTTTCGTATTAAATGCTTTCCTCCTTAAGCAATAGCCTGGGCTTTATCAGAGTCTATCACAGCGGTGCCTGGCTGGCTCAGTCAGTGGGGCCTGCGACTCTTGATCTCAGGGCTGTGAGTTCAAACCCCACACTAGGTGTAGAGATTACTTAAAAATAAAAGTCTTTAAAAAAAAAAAGAGTCTACCACAGTGCTTTATGATGAAATGCTAGTAAGTAACTCTGCCATTTTTTTTTTCAACGTTTATTTATTTTTGGGACAGAGAGAGACAGAGCATGAACGGGGGAGGGGCAGAGAGAGAGGGAGACACAGAATCGGAAACAGGCTCCAGGCTCTGAGCCATCAGCCCAGGGCCCGACGCGGGGCTCGAACTCACGGACCGCGAGATCGTGACCTGGCTGAAGTCGGACGCTTACCCGACTGCGCCACCCAGGCGCCCCTACTCTGCCATTTTAATATCACTACCAAGGATAGGAGCAAACATAGGATGCTCAGAGTCAGTGCAATGATGGTACCTGCCAGTCCAGGAAACAGGCAAAGAAATAAAATAAAAATCTCAGAATGACCTATTAAGTGGAGACCAATGGGGGCAGAGGTAGGGGAGGGAAAGATCCAGTAAGTTTAACATAAAGAGCGATCTAGAGCTGGGAGTTTCACTGGGTATCTTCTAAGAGTCTTCATTTCAATCATAAATGTGGTCATCTAAACGTTCATGAAAACCGGAAACCCCCAAAAACGTTACAGAAAGCTTTAAAAAAAAATCAAGATTTGCTTGAATACAAAGGAGAGATAATATTATCTTTGTCTAGTCAGAGAGTAAAAATACAGCCAAGTATGGGAGGTAACATTGACTCTGAACACTTTGGGACGGAAAAATGATTCCTAACAGCTTCAAGCTTAGACAAATTCTGAAGTTTACAAGGACTGGCCAACAGGATGTTGGAATAAGATTTAAATGGTTTGAAGTATTCAAATATAAAATCTCAAGACAATGAACTGTGTGATATTAATAAATTCTAAGGGTACTCTGAACAGAAAATCATTATACCATTCCTGACAATGTAGCAAACAAAATTTTACTTTAATCAAATGCACTTTAGTTCTTGCAATGGTCACCAAAATGTATGCTCCATTAGTCCTCTGCCAGGTGCAATTAAAGTCATATTATGCTTACTGATTTCCTTAGGACACGTGCAAAGGAATCTATATGTAAGATACAACTTCGTCTGATAAAAAATAAGCATAAAGACCAGAATAACTGATGCTTGGTAGGGCAGGACACCCCGCAGATTTCCGTTAGTTACCCTGGCTTGGTCCATGTTGGGAGCTGCTTTCTCAAAACTGGGTTAGTGCCTCCCTGATTGCATAGCTTTACTGATTTTTAACTTTTTGAAAAAATGTTTTAGGGGTGCCTGGCTGGTTCAGTCGGTTAAGCATCAACTCTTGGTTTTGGCTCAGGTCATGATCTCACAGTTCACGGGTTCGAGTCCCGCATCAGGCTCCACGTTGCCGGCACAGAGCCTGCTTGGCGTTCTCTCTCATTCCCTCTCTCTCTGCCCCTCCCCTGCTCGCTCTCTCAAAATAAATGAATAAAGTGAAAAAAATTAAAAGTGAAATCCATGACCTCCGAAGCCGTCATCAAGGATAGGTTCTGTTATAATCACTCACTCAACACATACTTGTTGAGGTCCTACTGTGTGCCAAAAACCGAGGTTAGCACTGGCTGCACACGGCAAATGTATATGCCAAGAGAAACGCAGGAAGAACTCCGTAAAATAGAGAATATGTACTATCCACATCTGGGAATATGTGGATACCGGAGGTATCCATTGGGACTCGTACATGATAAGCATCAGGATTTCAAGAATCCCCATAAGCATCACTGTTATTATGACAATGCCTCATGTAAGAAACCAGACTCGCTATCACAACACAGTGGCCCCTTATGCTTGTCCAATACTACTGACAACATCAGACAGCAACATACAGGGCGTCTGCCCATTAACCTACAACTTGAAATTATTTCCACCCTGTCAACTTTAAAAACTGGAATCTTAGGGCATAGGAGACTGTGCAAGAGTCCTGGAATTACATCGGGAGGATATCCAATAAAACATAGGGGTGTGGCAGGAGCACAAAGAAATGGGAGCTTTGAAAATTAACTGATGCCACTGAACTGAAAGTTAGAAGGAAGGCTGGAGCCCAGCTCTAGCCAGAGGCCACCCACCTAGACCTTGATTTCTCTTGTGTTGCTCATCTGGCCCGTGGGGACACCATCTGTCCCAATAACTGCCAAATGAGAAGACTTTAAAGCCATGAAGTGGCCTAAAAACATCAAGTATGTTATTGCTAGTTAAGGTCAAAGAACTGGTCAGTGACTTGGCCAGATCTGACATCTCCAGTTCCCCAATACCAGGCCGCTGTTTATTACAAGTAATGAATATTCATCAAACACCAAATAACACAACACAGCCATTTTGACTTGGAAAATCAATCCCCCTCCCACTCGCTCCCCAAATTTTAAAAACATGTATAGAAAATCCAGGAGTCATCAAGTGGAATATCCCAGTAGTCCTCAAATCGCAAATATCTTTATGTTCCAAAAGTTCAATTCTGGGTAATTTTTCCAAATGAAACACAGGACATGAAGTTACATTCACACTTTAGATAAAACAATATAATTGTTTTGGTATAAGTATGTCCCAAACACGGCATGTCCCACTCTTTATCGGAGATTCAAATTTAACTGTGTGCCCTGTATTTTTATTTGCTAACCAATTTCTGAGTCGTCTGTACTGCTTTTCCAACTCTCAGCTAGGAGGTTCTGGAAGGAACTCTCACCTTGGGAGTTGAGAAAACGGAGTTCGATTTCTGGTTTCTGAGATCTCAGGCAGGTTACAATTCCTTCCCTTACACAAAGGGGCCAGTCAATACACATACCACGCAATTTCAATGCCCTGGTGTCCATGAGAAATCCCCGGACTTTGTCAAGTTCCCGTTCAAAACACACTGGCCACTTCCTGCATCTGATAAGCATTTCGATGTGTGTGGTTGTCCCGCCTGTTAGACAATACTGCATCAACCTTCCCTGTCCTCGCCATCCACAAAGCAGAGGCTGCGTATTTGCATAAGGGCTTTTTGTACTCAAATGTAAATGGTTTATTGCTCAAAAAAAAAAAAGTTGAATGTATAATTTCACAAATATCTATCAAAATTAAAAGGCTGACCCCAAGGATAGAAACTGGTTTCATGAGTTTTCCCATGTCCTTGTGGATCTCTGGAAACCCACCTCCAGATGGCCAAGTTCCCAAATTCTGTGTCTCTCGCCGAGACTTCTGAACCTCTGGAACCTTGACCTCTAGCCACTCCTGGGTGTCCCAGCAACTGGACCTGGGCCAAAGCTGAATACTTCCCCTTCCAACCTGCCCCTCTGCCGCTGACCGCAATGTCTTTAGTCGCTTACGTTTGAAATCCAAGAATCACCTGACACTTCCCTTCTATGAGGTCTGCAAATCTGATCCACACCAAGACCGAGATTCCACCTCTCAAACACAACTGTTACCCTCCACACCTCGTCTCCATTCCCATCATCCGGGCCCCCCCTCCGAGCCCCCATCACCTCTCTCACAAACACTGCAGGAGCCCCCTAACTGGTTTCCTGCCCCCCCCCCCAAACCCATTCTGCACATCATAGTCTGAGTTACCTCGTCCCATGCTTCTTGGTCCTACATGACTTCCCCCAGCTATTCTGGCCTTCTCGCAGCTCCTAGAACACAGACCAAGTTCTCACCACATGGTCTTTGCACGTGCCGTTCCCATCGACTGGACCAGGGGAAGTCTTGACTGGTGCCTTCTCATCCTTCAGCTGTCAAGTATAATCTCTTCCAAAAGACCCTCCTGGGCTAACTTTTTTCATTGTGGTAAAATATACAAAAACAAAAATGTACTGTTTTAACCATTTAAAAAAAATTTTTTTTTAACATTTATTTATTTTTGAGACAGAGAGAGACAGAGCATGAACGGGGGAGGGGCAGAGAGAGAGGGAGACACAGAATCGGAAGCAGGCTCCAGGCTCTGAGCCATCAGCCCAGAGCCCGACTCGGGGCTCAAACTCACGGACCACAAGATCGTGACCTGGCTGAAGTCGGACGCTTAACCACTCACGGACCACAAGATCGTGACCTGGCTGAAGTCGGACGCTTAACCGACTGAGCCACCCAGGCACCCCTCATAGATTGTAATTCTAATATCAGTTGGTTTCATATCTCCTTTGTTCAATATCTTAATATCTACTCCTGCCTCCCCACCCCAAACGACCCTTGTAAGCTCCATGAAGAGGAGGACATTGTTTTGTTCATCCTTCTATTAATCACCATTACCTGGCTCAGGCCCTGGAGTGTAGTGGGGATTTGATAGGTAATTGTCGAATCACTGAATGAAAGAAAACCATTAAGACACCAGAAAGCCACTGGTCTTCAGATGCGCTCACAGATTTCATGCACTTTGTATTCAACTGTGAAAGGGAACAAATTCATGCAAGCATGCATATGCACGCACACACACACGCACGCGCGCGCACACACACACACACACACACACACACACACACACACACACACACACACGGCTCTCCGGGCACAAACAATTCCCTTTGTAACATGAAAGTTAATGTTGTTTGTGATTAACGCACATTTCCTGTGGTTTTTTTTTTTTTTCAAGAATGCATCATGTGCAAAAGTAACTTGTGCGTTCAGCAAGGAAAAGGAGCTAAGTACTGATCAACACTACCGCAGGGATGAGAATCCTAGGTAAAACATTCTGCTAAGTAAAAGGAGTCGGTCACAAAAGAACAGATGTTTTTTGATTCCCTTTATGCAAAACGTCCAGATAGGCAAATACATAGAGCCGGGAAGCAGGTTGGAGGTCACCAGGAGCTGAGGGGAGGAAAGAATAGGAGGGACCGCTAACAGGTACAGGGTCTCTTTTCGTGGGCGATGAAAAGGTTCTAAACTGGAGTAGGGTGATGGTTGCACAATTCTGTAAACTCCTAAAAGCCACTGGATTGGACACTTTGAAAGGATAAACAGTATGGCACGTGAATTAGAGCTCCATAAAGCGGTTTCAAAAAAGAGAACATAGGGGCGCCTGGGTGGCGCGGTCGGTTAAGCGTCCGACTTCAGCCAGGTCACGATCTCGAGGTCCGTGAGTTCGAGCCCCGCGTCGGGCTCTGGGATGATGGCTCAGAGCCTGGAGCCTGCTTCCGATTCTGTGTCTCCCTCTCTCTCTGCCCCTCCCCCGTTCATGTTCTGTCTCTCTCTGTCCCAAAAATAAATAAACGTTGAAAAAAAAAAAAACAAGAAAAAAAAAACAAAAAAACAAAAAAGAGAACATATGTGGATGGAGATGGAGGTGGCCTGCCTGCACCCGAGGGCTGGGAAAAGCTTGCCTTCCCAAGTAGGCAATGCCCGGCAAGGAGGCGGCATCCGGGGCAGCAGCCCTGGAGGGGCAGCCGGCTTTCTCCGGCACCGAAGGCCTCCTTGCCCCACAAACCCCGTGGATTACGGACCATCTTCCTTCCAGTGCAGTAAAGGCCTCTGCTTTATGCAAATCATTTTCTTTTTCTAACACCGGCCCTCTCCCCCACCCCCGTTCCAAAAGCAGGAAGACAGGCCCTGGAGATAAACAAAGGTAAAGTTCTCTGGACCAAAACTTGACACAAATATGCACATTTCTGAAGAGCCTCTTCACAACTTTCTCAGCTCACCCAGGTCCAAGCCTCCATCATGGCTCATCTGGGTCAGCCTCCCACCTGGTCTTCCTGCCTAGGACCACCACGACCAGAATGACCCTTTTAAAATGCAACCAGACCACAGATGACGCTACTCCAGTGGGGAACATCCTGCACCGACTGCCCCCCGCATCCTGCACACAAAGTCAAACCCAAGGTCCTTATACACCTAGGAAGCCCTTCGTGGTGGGGCTCCCCTACCCGCTCATCTTCTCCCAGCCCCCTCCATGCTCACAGGGTTGAGAAAGAGCCAACCACCTGTTCGTTGACTTCATCAGAAGAATCGGGAGCCGAGCACCTGCTCATGAGGGCCTCTGCACGGAGCCTTCAGTCCCCTCTGCCTAGGCCACTCTGCTCCCAGGTCTTCATGGTTCCCCTTCTCTCTGCTGAGAGAGAGAACATTGAGGGAGACATTCTCTCTCAAATGTCACCTTCTCCACGCTACAAATACAACCTGTTCCCTTGACCCTCTCCCCCCCTCCCCTGTTCGGCTTTCTCTTTTTATCCCCCCTTTTACTTATTCCAGACATACCGTATCATTTACCCCTTTGCTACCTTTATTATCTACGGTCTCCCCCCTCCTCTAGAACGTGAGCTCCGTGAGAGCAGGGCTCTTCATCCACTTGGTTCACTGACAGATGTCAAGTGCCCAGCACACAGGATGTGCTTAACACCCGTTGGGTGGCCGGCAGCACGGATCAAGGAGGCCTCTGTTTCAGACCGTAGGGCTAAGGAGGAGGGTCCAGTCTGTGGAATGACTGGGGAGATAGGAAGTTCCCTAGGAGACACCCAGAGGGTATTTGTTTGACCCTGGAGCTCGGGAAGGGAGACCAAGAGCTAACCAAGACGCAGCTTTAAAAAGAGTGTCGGGGGGGCGCCTGGGTGGCTCAGTCGGTTAAGCGTCCGACTTCAGCTCAGGTCACGATCTCGCGGTCCGTGAGTTCGAGCCCCGCGTCAGGCTCTGTGCTGACAGCGCAGAGCCTGGAGCCTGTTTCCGATTCTGTGTCTCCCTCTCTCTCTGCCCCTCCCCCGTTCATGCTCTGTCTCTGTCTCAAAAATAAATAAAACGTTAAAAAGAGTGTCGGTCCAAGTGATCTCAAAGAGCCAGGATGCCATTTATTCACTCCCCACACAGTCTGAGGTTCTCCAAATGACCTTTGACAACTGTCACCATGTTTCTCCAAGCTAAAGACTGATAAAAAAGAATTCTAAGCCATCTTCCATGAAGTGGAACTAGACGAAGTATCAAACCTCTGAGGGATCAGCCATGGCAGCCCCCCAATCTCCCTTTAGTGGTTGTGATAGGATAGGAAGATGGAATACACCCAAGGATGTGGCATTTGGGCTTAGTTTGAAGATTTTTTAACTCTGCTTGTAAAAAAAAAACCTCTGCTTTTAAAATATGCAAATGCTTATTTTGGCTAATTTTTAGGGCCCAGTATGAACATAAACTCACAAGAGTCCGTTGTTCTTTAGAAAATAGAGGTGAGGATATCTTTAACCTAGGGGCACCTGGGTGGCTCAGTCAGGTGAACATCTGACTCTAGATTTTGGCGCAGGTCATGATCTCAGGACTCGGGAACTCGAGTCCTGCATCGGGCTCCTCGCTGACGGTGTGGAGCCTTGCTTGGGATTCTCTCTCTGTCCCTCTTTCTGCCTCTCCCTCCCTCCCTCTCTCTAATAAATAAACTTAAAAAAAAAAGATATCTGTAACCTAATAGACTGACCTCTAATCATTTGAGAAAGCCTTCTGGTTTTTATCCCGCTACGTGTATAAGCAACATGAGATCATTCCTCCATTCTACAGTCTATAATTGACCTTTGGCCTTGAAGCTTCTATTGAAAACCATGGATTCTATCCCAAGGTAGAAATCAATCTCTCAGGTATTCAATTTTTCAAGCATGTAAATATCACATTCTAACCCTCCTTCCACCAAAAAATACATTTATTTTAATCCAAGTCAATTCTGAAGGAAAGTTAAGGATTTTTTCTGTCTACTACACAATGTCCTCCCCGGAAGACATCTGTGCTCTGCAGAAGTCTCCAGATTGTGAAGCCGGGTCTCCTGGGCACAGGGCAGAGTGTCAGCCACATCACGGACCAGCTTGGTAAGGGCAGCTGCAGGTGAAAAGGAGAAATGTGTCATGCCCTTCACATGCCCTCCACGCCTCCAGCCTCCAGCAGTCCCACGTGCTCTCATCGACAGGCTGTTGAAGAGAAAGGTGATTTGGGAGAAATCATGCCTGCCCATCTTAAGCCACTTTCTTTTCTTCTTTTTTCTTTTTTTAATGTATGTTTCTTTTTTGAGAGAGACAGAGGGTGAGTGGGGATGGGGCAAAGACAGAGGGAGATACAAAATCCAAAGCAGGCTCCAGGCTCTGAGCCATCACAACAGAGCCTGATGAGGGGCTCAAACTTAGAAACTATGAGATCATGACCCGAGCGGAAGTCAGACACTTAACCGACTGAGCCGCCCAGGCACCCCTTAAGCCACTTACTATGAAAGATAAATCTCACAAAACCAAACAAGATCTCAAAAACTCCTATGAACACACAGACAGCCACTTGCCCATATTCACAGTGACATTATTCACAATAGGATAAGATGCAAATGAAAAGATGCAATGAAAAGGAAGTAGAAGGAAATTCTGACGTCTGCTACCACACGGACGAACCATGAGGATATTATGCTGTGTGAAATAAGCCAGTAAGAACAGGACAAATATCGCATGGTTGCACTTACATGAGGAACTTGGCCAAATTCATGGAGACAAATAGGTAGAGAGATTATTGGGGGCTGTGGGGAGGAAGAAATGGGGATATATACTGTTTAACAGGTATAATATTTCAAAACGGGATGATGGAAAAATTCTGGAGATGGACAATTGTGATAGTAGCCTGACAGCACAAATGTGCTTAATGCCACTGAGTTCACTTTTAAAACTGGTAAATTTTATGAATATGTTGCCACAGTTAAAGCAAAACGCCCATGAAGTAAACTTCTGCACGAAGGTGAGATCGTGCAGTTCTGGTGCACAGAACAGAATACAGATTTCACATAATCCTTACAATCTCCTCTGTCTGATGAACCCCACACAGTCACTTTGCTTGTGTCATAAGCCTCCAGAATTTCTGATATAGCATTTGCTAGTGCTTGGCTTAGAAGCCCACAAATTTATTCCCAATATGGCAGTAAGGCCAATATTTTCCGGCATGAAACGTACAAAATCTGACCCATCTTCTCACGAACGTGAATATTTAAACCATCCAAGACAAATGGTTGTCTATTTTCTTTTCTTTTTAATGTTTATTTAGTTTTGAAGGAGAGAGACAGAGAGTGAGGAGAGACAGAGAGAGAGAGGGAGACACAGAATCCGAAGCAGGCTCCAGGCTCTGAGCTGTCAGCAGAGAGCCCGACGCAGGGCTCGAACTCACGGACCGTGAGATCATGACCTGAGCCGAAGTCAGACACACCGACTGAGCCACGCAGGCACCCCGGTTATCTATTTTCTTATAGAGAACATTCAATGTTTCTTTTGGATCCAGAGATCATATACGCACATCTCGGAGAATAGTCTCCGTACTCTCTTGCATCCCAAGAAGACAGAATAAGAACCTGTGTACAAGTCACATCACACTTCATAAAATAAAAAAATGCATCCAATGCATGGGAGATTCCTTAACAGCAAGAATGGACAGTTGGAGGCTATGTAGGAACAATATTTGGTGCCTGAGGAGCTCCAAGGAAGATATTCCAGCTCAACTTGAGAAAAGGTGAGCAAACTGATTTCAAACACTGCCTGTTCTAAATCAAACAAACCTCAAGTCTGGTGGAACAAAAGCCACTCAGCAAAGAGACAAAGCCATCAACGAAGGCCCTGTAAATAAAGACCAAAGCTACTAGCCAAAGGTCAGGCTACACACGTACTCAATGCAGAAGCGACAGGATTCTCAGTCACACTAAGGGGAGGTGGCCATTGACACTGAAAGGCTGTCCCAGGACAAGGGTGACCTCAGCTGCCCAAGGAGTCAGTGCCCTTTCCCAGACGGAGAGCCAGCTTCCAGGCCCCGCTCTGCAAATTCACTAGCTTGGAGACCAATCACGGACACAGAGCTTTCATGCAGGAAGTGAGCTGGGCCATCCTCCAGGGTCTTAGGCAACCGTCCCTCCTTGCAAGGAGGGGCAGTGTCCAGAGCAGAGAGAAAGAAAACACCAGGTCTGCTTTCTTACCAAGGAAGGAAAGAAAAACTAAAACTCCCAACTCGGGCCGTCTGCAACCTAACGGGCTTCAGTGAAGCCAGGAGGTAATCCCCAGGACAGCGCCGGGAGAAGATAGGCATTTTTACAATGAAGGAATGCACGGGACTGTCCCAAGGGTCTCTGTTATTAGCGACGCTTACTAGACAACCCAAATGAGAACCATTTGTGGAGAGCACCGATCCTTTAAGGAAGAGTCAGGCTTCGGCTCGTGAGTGTTGAGTGCTGAACAGGGAAAAGTAATTGATTTTTTATTTATTTATATTGGGGGAAATCTAGAGGCCAAGGGAGAGAGGAAAGAGATAGGAAGTGGGGGGTAAAGTCGACACAGAAGTGCTCTGATGTCCCAGGGGCCTCCGCTGTGCAGAAGGAACACCCAGCAACTCGTGGCTGTGACTGCGCAGGCACATCCCCGGGTCACAGAGGACCCTCAAACACCACACTGTCTGTCCCTGGACACCTGTGGTCCGGAACTCAAGCCCTGCATGGGGAGGTTTAGAATCTCTCCCCTACCTTAGGGAACGCTTTCTCACCAGTGCCCAGTGCAAACGGGGACCTATGTTTGCTAAATAAATACAAACACGCAGAGTGAGTCCTGCTCCCTACACCGTCTAAGAGAAAGGCCGTTGCTGGATGAACAATAAATATTTACTGAGCTGTATCAATGACAACAGGAATATTAACGACTACTTTTCACCGAGGGCTGCGCCAAGCTAAAGTTCGCTCAATTCTCTCATTTGGAACTCATCACACAACCCTGTGAGGTACTGTTATTATTATTCCATTTTCCAGATTAAAAAACCTGTAAGCTAAAAGGATTAAGTAACTTGCCCTAGGTTACACAGCTAAGAAAGCAGTAAGGCCTGGATTCCAAGGTAGGTCAAAGGACTCCAAAGCATGTGTCACCAACCTCTATTTTACTCTATTTTACTGCTGCCTCTGGGCTCCGTACTCCCCGGGAACCAGTTATCAAACATACTTCCCATGGGGCATGTTTTGGAAACAATTTATTAAAAAAAAATTTTTTTTTAATATGTATTTTTCAGAGAGAGAGAGAGAGAGAGATGGAGCGCGAGCAAGGAACGGAGAGAGAGAGAGAGAGAGAGAGAGAGAGAGAGAGAGAGAGAGAGGAGACACAGAATCCAAAGCAGGCTCCAGGCTCTGAGCTGTCAGCACAGAGCCTGATGTGGGGCTTGAAACCATGAACCTCAAGACCATGACCTGAGCTGAAGTTGGATGCTTAACTGACTGAACCACCCAGGTGTCCCTGGAAACAACTTATTTAAAAGTATGATACATTTCAAAGTATTAGGAAAAGTACTAATGTATTCCTAGCTGATCAGATGATAATTCCTCTGTTTTCTACGAATAACTACAAGAAACAAGACTGTTTTATATACCCATGCTTTCTAGACTCTTCCTCAATCCTGCCAGGTGTTCAATAACCCAGGACCTTAAAAGATCTTAGACTGGGAGTTCTCTTTAACCAGGCACAGGGATGGGGATTCAGGAGTAACTCGGTTAACAAAATAAAGGATAAACCACCTTCTTTTTGTGTTATTAAAACTCTATGGCAGCAAATTAATTTTTACTGATCTCAATAAGTAACAAAGCACTTACAGATGTTATGAATCAATTAATCTAATTGATGATGCTAACAAATACCTGAAAACTCACAACCCGGGTGGGGGGGGGGTCTCCTCTCCCGCCCCCCCACCACACACACACACACACACACACACACACACACACACACACACACCAAGAAACTTCCCAGGAGACAAATCGAGGAGCAAATATAGAAACAGATCTAAAATTCAGTGCTTAAGAGACTTTAAAAGCAGTTTTCTTTAGACATATGTGACACGAAGGGACCCCACAAAACTTGTTCTGGTAACTAGAAAGCAAGTTCCTCTGCATTCATAAGAGCACAGACTTCCTTTACAATGATGAAACTAAAGAGCAAAGGTAAGTAGGAGATTCAAATCTCTCTCGAGTTATAAGGATCACCTGGATTTCACGAATGTCGTTTATGAAAAACTAAAAAGGAATTCAAACTAGCAAGGCAATATTAAAAACACACTAAACATTGGGGCGCCTGGGTGGCTCAGTCGGTTAAGCGTCCGACTTCAGCTCAGGTCATGATCTCACAGTCTGTGAGTTCGAGCTCTGCATCAGGCTCTGTGCTGACAGCTCAGAGCCTGGAGCCTGTTTCGGATTCTGTGTCTCCCTCTCTCTCTGACCCTCCCCCGTTCATGCTCTGTCTCTCTCTGTCTCAAAAATAAATAAATAAATGTTAAAAAATAAATAAATAAAAAATAAAAACACACTAAACATCTGGGCATTATACTATTTTTAAAATATCAGTTTAATGAAGAAAATAAAACAACATAAGAACACCTACTGTGTATGAGGGACAGTCACCTGTTCTGCCATTTAATCCTCTCAACAACCAAAGGAAGTTGATAACACCTTTTTTTTTTTTTAATAAATCGAGGTTCAGAAAATTCAGGAATTCATCTAAAGTTAGACAATTGAAAAAGTAAGTACATATTGGGTATCTGGGTGGTGCAGTCAGTTAAGCATCCAACTCTAGATCTCAGCTCAGGTCACGATCTCACGGTTCTTGAGCCCTATGTCCGGGTCTGGGCTCTGCAGTGATAGTGAGGAACCTACTTGGGTTTCCCTCTCTCCCTCTCTCTCTCTCTCTCTCTCTCTCTCTCTCTCCCTCTCTCTCTGCCCCTCCCCCAGCTCCTATGTGCATTTGCTCTCTCAAAACAAACTTAAAAAAAAATAAATATAACAAAAATAAATTCTAAAAATCAAATACAATTTAAAATAAGTAAAATAACTGAAACTTGTGGGAATCTAAATCCACTACTCCTTGCTTTAGAAGGAAGAAAAAGAAAGGAAAGAAGAAAGGAAGGCAGGCAGACAGGGGGGAAAGAAACCTATAGCCAGATCTGGTCAATGCCATGAATGCTAACGTCTCAGAGACTGAAATCCAAATGAAACATGGGACCAGTACTAAGCCTGCCTTATCGCACAGACTTCTTTTTGTTAAGCCATTTGCTTTACCAAATTATTATTTTAAAGCCTCAACTTAAAAACTGAAAATTAGGGGCTCCTGGGTGGCCCAGTTGGTTAAGTGACTGACTCTTGATTTCGGCTCAGGTCACGATTTCATGGTTTGTGGGTTTAAGCCCTGCATCAGGCTCTGTGCTGGTAGCATGGGGCCTACTTGGGATTGTCTCTGTCTTTCTCTTCCCCCCCCCCCCCCCCGGCCATCTCTCAAAATAAATAAATAAACTTTAAAAAACTAAATAAATAGGGGGATGCCTGGGCGGCTCAGAGCCTGAAGCCTGCTTCAGGTTCTGTGTGTGTGTCTCTCTCTCTCAAAAATAAATACCTATTAAAAAATGTTTTAACTAAATAAAAACAAAACAAAACAAAACTCTCCTAGCTCTGTCACGGTCAAGAACAAGGGCACATCGGCATGCATTTTCCTTAAAATAAAAACCAGAAGGAAAGTTTGAAGGTAGCCAGAGCTGCCCTGGCTCAGATGGCATTTGTGTTCACCAGCATTAAGCCACATGAGTCTCGTTTGGCCCTCGGTAACAGACACAGAGAATCACCAAGAATCACCAAAGCGCAGCCACCAGGACATAACGAATGAAGAAAATGGTTAAGCGTTCTTACCTAAAATGAGCACAAGGACGTAATGAAAGTCATTAAGAAAATTCAGAGAGTAATTGCAGGCAGACTCCCCCACCCCCAAGAAAGTAATCGGCTAATAAACATTGAATATCTTTTGGGTAACCATTTGTAATAGGCTCAGCTGAGGCCTTCACCAATAGGCCCAGGATTAATGAATGGCATTTTAGATGAAACACAAAAGTACCCGTGAGACAATGAGAATTAGAACTTTTACTGCACAGTCTGTGTTTCCTCTTTTTCATATGCGCTTGCATGTACTATCGCTGGAGATTTTATCACACATGTTTCATAGTTTTTGTTCCTAAAAGCAGTCGGCCTTCCTCCATAACCTACTGTGCGCGCGGTGATCTTCAAGCACTTGGCCGGTGTTGTCTCATTTAATTCTCAAGGAGCAGAGACAGAAATCTGCAGACAATGCAACCAGGAAGATGGGAGAGAATCTTTTCTCAGGCCGACAGGGCGGGCAGTTTCCGGGAGGGGAACTCGGCGGCGTCCGGAGCTACCCAAGAAGGACTTGGAGCCCGCCGGGGGCACCGCGGGCAGGCCGACGGAGTCAGATGGGGTTGAGCGGGACTCACCGGGAGGAAATGGGGCCCACCCGCCCCTTACTTTTGGTGTCAACTCCCCTCCCCCGTTCCGCATCCCCCACAGCCGTCGCCAATGCGAGTTCGGAGCCGCGTTCCAGGACCAGGCGCGCACAACCCCCTCGGAGAAGTCGGGCTGACAACGGAAGGCTTTTCTTTCGCTTGGGGAGGTGTGAGGACGTGGGGGGGGGGGGGTGGTTACAGCACTTGCCACTCTCTGCCACCCTCCCCGCCCCGCCCCAACGCGTTGCCCCTCTGCACGCACACCAGCGAAGCCGCAGCGCCGGGTATCACACCGGGGAGGGAAGGAGATGGCCTGGGGCCCCGCCGCGGGAGCTGGCGGATACGCCCCTACGGTCACCGGGGAAAACGTCCCTCTTCCGCATCATCTCCCAACCTGAGTTAAAGCTCGCGGTAGATGTCAGGAGGGCGCCTGGTCCTGCAGCCGCCGCGGCGGAGGCGGTCTCGCCCTCCATCCCTCCCCGCAGGTGCGCCAGGGTACCCGAGGTCCTAAGGTCTTTTTCAGACTCGTTGGCATCGGCTCCCAAAGGGGGCCCCCGCAGCACCCGGCCAGGGAGACTTCCAGAGGGGCGGCAGACACTGCAGGGAAGCCAGCGGCACTCCCCAAGGACCCGCAAGTCCTGCCAGGCTCGCCCCTCAAAGCTTAACCCCGGACATGTGCGTGGCAAACCCAAACGATCCAAACGCCACCTGCGAGTTTCCTCGCCTCCCAGCAGGTGAAACCCGCACGGACGTCTCCACAGCGCTGCCTCCCCATCCCCGAGGCCGAGAAGGCTCCCGCGACCCCCGCCTAAGTCCCACCGGTGCGGGCTCCGGAGCCCGAGGGCGCGGACAGCTGCTGCCACCGCATCCCCGGTCCTGGGAGTCCGCCCGCTCCGGGGCGGCCAGGGGACCTGTGGGACACTGCGGGGCCGGTTGGGTGGGGAAAGTTGGGGGCCCGGCGCCGCGCCCCTCCTTACCTGGCGCTCGCCGGCCCCTGCTGGGACATCCGTCGGGTGCGCGCCCCTCCGCGCGCTCGCTGCGCACCTGGCCGTTGTCGCCGCCACCGCCCGGCCCCAGCCCTGGCCGCCGCGCTAGCGCTTCATGGCGCACGGGGCTGGCCCGGGGCCCCGGGAAGCGTGTCCAGTTGGCGGCGGCTCCTCCGGCTCTCGCCTCTCGCCAATGGCTCCCCGCCTTCCCCCGCCCCGCGTCCGAGCGCCAGTCCTCGGCGGCCGCCCTTTTCCCTCCGCTCCCCGGGACCGGCCAAACTGGTTTCTCCGCTCCGGGGTGGTGCCTCCAGTCTCTCCCTGGCAGCCGCGGCTGGGGCTGGGGGCGGGCCCGGCCGTCTGCCCTCCCTTTGTCCCTCCCGGGGGCGGAGAGGGGCTGGACGGCGAGCCCCAGGGCGGGCACACGCGGCCCAGGTCCAGCCCCGCGCCCTCCGTGCGCCCTGGCGGCAGGTGGGCACCCAGGCGGTGCCCCGAGCTCGTCCCCTGCCTCGCCCGACCTGCCACTTGGCAGCTGCGATCGCTGTCGGCTCCTTTGGCGCTCCCGCCTCCCGGGGGGCCGCGCTAGCCACCCCGCCCCACCAGCTTCGCGTCACTTTCCCGCCGCCCTCGGCTGGCCTGGCCGCCGCCCGGGGTCGGTGACCTCCCCAGCCCGGAAAGCTGGCCGGGCCGCGGCTCGCCTGGGACCTGCCCCCCCTCGGTAAGGGGAGCTGTACCCTCTCGACGCCGCCAAGTCACGTTCCAGGACTGGTCACCGATCGCGCGTCGCGGTTCGCTGCGCAGAGGGTGGGGAAGGGGCCGGCGCCAAAAGACTTGGAGAAACTTACCTGTAGTCGCAGCAAGCAGGCTTTGTGCGGAGACCTAGCTCCTCTGCCCTTTAGGGGTTTGGGGTCAAAGGCAGCCAAGGTGCAGCAGGTGAATGGCACGGAGTAGCTGGAAAATTTGGCTCGCGTGCGTGGTTGCTAGCTGGGGTCTGGGCTAGCATTCATGCCTCCTTGACAGTATATATATCACACTCCACATCGGAAACTCCACTCCGCGGGATTTTACTGCTCACCCACTAGCAAGAGTCACTAAGGAGAATGGAGGAAAGTCAAAGATGAATGAAAAGGTTTGCTTAACATGTAGGGGAGATAGAACTCCTAAGTGAATATCTAGTTACCTGCAGATCAGAGAGGTTCAGGTCATAAGCCTGAGCGTGAATTCAGACACTCAACTAGGGGCTTAAGGAGGCTCCCAGTTGGGTGTCTTCTCTGAGGAGGCCATGCTTAAGATGGGCCTCGGAGGTCCACACTTTTAGGGATCAGACTTACACGGAGAAGACATTCAAAGAGTAGTCCTCTCATTTTGATCTCCAGGTGCATGAGTCAACTGATATTGTTAAACCATAAACTACCCTGTATTTCTTTTTCATTAGTCACACTTGATGTAAAAAAAAAATCTCTACACCTAATGTGAAGCTCCAACTCAGAACCCCCAGACCAAGGGTCTCTCCCTCTACCAGGTGAGCCAGCCCAGTGCCCCCACACACTTGACTTTTGCCTGGGTCGGCTGGTCAGTCATTCACTCTCTCTCTGGGCCTCAGTTTTCTCATCTATAAGTGAGACCGGACCAGATTATCTCAAATGGTTCCTTCCAGTTTCTGAGCTCAACACCAGAGCAAAGGTACAGAAGCCAGAAAACACAGGCGTGCCTGGATGGCTCAATTAAACATCTGACTTTAGCTCAGGTCATGCTCTCACGGTTTGTGAACTGGAGCCCCACATCCAGCTCTCTGCTGTCAGTGCAGAGCCTGCTTTGGATCTCTCTGTCTCCCTCTCTCTCTCTTTCGCAAAAACAAATAAACATTAAAAAAAAGAAGGGGTGCCTGGGTGGCTCAGTCAGTTGAGCGTCTGGCTTCGCCTCAGGACATGATCTCACGGTTGGTGAGTTCGAGCCCCACGTAGGGCCCTGTGCCGACAGCTCAGAGCCTGGAGCCTGCTGTGGATTCTGTGTCTCTCTCTCTCTGCCCCTCCCCTGCTCGTGCTCTTCCCTGTCTCTCAAAAGTAAATAAACATTTAAAAAGAAATTAAAAAAAAATAAATAAAAATAAAAAATAAAAAGAAGAAGAAGAAGAAGCTAGAAAACATAGGGCCCAGTTAGTTACGATGGGGAAGACCAGTTGGCTGACAGTGTGGTGGTAATACATAAGGCTGGAGAAGGAATCGGGGCCTAGAAGCCTTTGAAGGCAGGTTAAGGAGTTTCGGCTTCCTTTTGCCAGCACCTGCAAAGCATTGAAAGTTGGTGATTACAGCTGTGACATCCAGGTTGTGTTTTAGGGAAAGCGATGGGACTAGCTTGGAAGAAGACTCAAATGGGGGCACCACTTAGGAAGCTAGTAAAGCAACAAAAGGCGGGCCTGAAGGAGTTGCCAGCGGAAGGAAAAAAGGAGGAACTCTCAGGGACGGCAGCAGGAGAAGTGACAGGGCACAGAGTGGCCAGAATCTGCAACTGAGTGGCAGACAGAGGCACGAAGGTGAGCCAAGTTCTCCAGACCAGCGGCTGGCATTAGCAGGGGCAACAGAGTCAGGAGGAGGGCTCTGCCCTACTAGGAGAAATGCCAATAAACCCAAGAATCAGGACATGACTTCAGATTAAAGGAAGGATCCTTCCTTCTTGCAGGTCTACAAGAAGGTGCTCAATCTAAGAAAACACCGCACAGAAGAGAGACTACTCTAAGACCCATCCAATCCACCCCTGCTCTCAGATCAGATAAATAACACTGCTATGGCTGCATTTAATATTCCTGTGTAGACACTGAAGATTTGAAGCTAGTTTGTTTCTCAGTGGAGTGGAGAGTGAAGAGAGGTGTGGATAAAGGAGCATGATGGGGAATGTTTCAAAGATTCGTTCATTTAACAACTTCACATAGTAGGCGCTGTTCTAGTTGCTCGGATACAGCAGTGAACCAATCAGGCAAATTGCATCAAAAGTGAAAATGCTTTGGAAAAAATAGAGGAGGACTGTCTGGGAGGAGGCCACTGTGGGAGACTTCTAGCCTCCTGTAAAAGTACTACCCTTTACCCTTTATCCTATAAGCTGCTTTGAATCTTCCTAAATTGCATTTTGAACATTTTTCAAAGAATTAAATATTCTGAATATTCAGATAGAATACTTAGATAGAATTCTAAGATACCTCTCAAGTTCCATATCTTGATCTGGGTGATGGTTAGAGGAGTGTATACATATATAAGAGTTCATCGACCTGTACGCTTAAGATTTGTACCTTCATGATCTCAGGGTTCGTGAGTTCAAGCCCCGCGTCGGGCTCTGTGCTGACAGCTCAGAGCCTGGAGCCTGCTTCGGATTCTGTGTCTCCCTCTTTCTGTACCCGCCCCCCACACTCTGTCTCTCTCTCTCTCTCTCTCAAAAATAAAGATTTGAAAAAAAATAGGAAAAAAAAGATTTGTACCTTAAAAAATAATACAAATAGAGCAGGGCGAAGAGATTAGGAGTGGGAGAATGAATTGCAATTTTAAACAAATTGCAGACTTAAACAAATGACCAGGGTAGGCTTCATGAAGAGATTTGGATTTGAAGAAGACTTGTAAGAAGGCGAAAGAGTTTCATCCCAGGTGAGAGAAATTCTTCAGAAACTCATTTCACCTAGAACCCACCAGACGAAGGCATGTTCAAACCTCGTCCTACTGAGTTTCCCTCCCATAATGCCTTCCGGGTCATTGAAAAGGCGACTCTCAGAGCATGTCTGCTGCTGTTGCTGATAAAGGAAGTAGCTCAACTCAAAGTCCTGACTTTTGTCCTCTCTGAAAGATCCATGCCAAATTTCAGGGTGCCTTGTCAGGTCAATCCCTGGAAGTGCTTCATGCACGCAACAAGGATTGATTTTGAACTGTGTCTTACGTGAGTCACCTCTTTGTCTTAGCGGCAGCCCTGACTTCAGCAGCCTCTGTGATTCTTTCTCAGTGAACCCCAACGGGATTGAATAGTATCCTGGTTTTTTTTTTTAATGTTTTAATGTTTATTTATTTTAAAGAGAGAGATAGAGTGCGAACAGGGGACAGGCAGAGAGAGAGACACAGAATCTGAAGCAGGCTCCAGGCTCTGAGCTGTCAGGACAGAGCCTGACGTGGGGCTCAAACCCACAAACCACAGGATCATGACCTGAGTTGAAGTCAGATGCTGGACCGACTGAGCCACCAAGGTGCCCTGCATTCTGGTTTTATTTAGAAGCCACTCCCATTCAGCAACCAACACCTTTACCTTGCAAGAGGGAAATAATACCACACTTGGGAAAGTAATGAACCGAAACAGTCATTTCTAAATAAAGATGATGATGCTTTTCAGATTTTGTAGTTCGCAATCTCCTTTATTTCTTTTTGTTTCTTTTTTTTTTTTTCTTTTTTCTTTTTTCCTTTCTTGGCAACACTCCTATGCATTTCCGTGATGTGGGTAGGAAGGCTGGGGAGGTTACCAAACGATCTAGCTCAATTTTACTGAAAATTCATGTCCTAGAATTTTTTGTTCTACAAGATATGAGCTAAAGAATAAAAACTATGTTAAAGGGAGGTGATGCTGCCTCTATTCAGTTCTTTACTAAGTTCGGTGGTCATTTAAGCTAAAGCATTTAATGCCAGTGGAAAGGTATTCATGCTGCACTAGGTCCTATTGTAACCCATGCAGGACAGTCAAGTTTAACGCATTTGGAAGATAAATTCTTCCCAGCCATCTTCCAGATGAGCTCCAGAATTTTAAACATGATAAGAAGGTATCTATTAGGTGAATCTGTCTTTGCAACACGCGAAATTAGAAGCCTCAAATAGTCTGCCCCACTTTCTTTTAAATGGTATTTAAAACAACAGATAGAGATGATATAATCTGTAGACCCTGCACAAATAATTTTCCAAATTCCTTCTGATTTATAGGCTTTCCACCTCCTTTACTACTTATTGCCTTCTTTCTTCTGACCAACACTTTGAATAAAAAAATATGATTACAAAAGAAATCTTGACCATCAAGGTAACTAAGTGTCTCTCAGTTAGTTACTACCCATGCTCAACGTGCAAGAGGTGTTAGGGGACGTATTATTCCTCAGCACATTATTAAAGTTCATTTCTCTTTCTTTCATATTCATGAGTATATAAATATAAAGCATTAGTCCACAGTTATTTTTTTCTACAAAGAGTTCACTTACCTACGATCTCTCTATATGAAAATGTGATTAATGAACATCCCATTGAACTGAGTTGATAACACCAGTTAAACTGAATTCATATGATGAACCAACCATTTCCCAAATTGCCTTGGGGCCATTGTTAGTATAGGTAGCCATGGTTTTATGTGATCGTAAGAAGTTTGTATGTATTGTCTTATGCTGTGTTCGTCATGTACCGTGGTGTCACGAAAGCGGTTCACATTCCCAAATTCAACCCTCATCCCTTGTGACCTAAACTCCCTCTACTGCGAGTTGCTTGCAGTTCACTGAATTCTAGTTAGCACTTCATGTTGCCTCTGCTTGAAATGTCCTCCTCAGGGAGCCTGGTTGACTCTGTCGGTTGAGCGTCCAACTCTTGATCTCAACTCAGGTCTTGATCTCAGGGTTGTGAGTTCAAGCCCTGCGCTGGGTATGGAGACTACCTTAAAAAAAAAAAAAAAAGTCTTCCTCATTCATCTGTCTTGTCTCCATCCCCAGAGTAACTTCCTCTGAGTAAACCTTGCCCCACACATCCCCAGACAATAGTTTCCATAGCATAAGGAAGCCTTTAGCCCTTGTATGTTAACCATTTACTTGTAATCATTCCCAGCAGCACTGTGAGCCCTTTGATACCCAAGAATGGGCCCTATTCTTTGTGGTCTCCCTTGGCATAGAACATTGCCCTGGCACCCTATGTGCCTATTAGTTCTTGTGGGATGGTCTGCATAGTCATCATTCCCAATAGTTGTATTTTCTTCTGCTGCTGATTTATTTAATCATTGCTCCTGTTGGATATTTATTATCTGGAGATTGGCTTCCAGAAAAATCTGACCAACTACAACCCACCACTATTTTAAAGTCTTCTAAACAACTTACTTCTCTCTGGTTCTTACTACTTAGCGGGTTGTGATTTGCTCTCCTTTACTTACATCCAGAAATGGTGTGCCTCCAGTACAAGAAAAGTTTGTCTTTTACTAGAACCAGGACATGATGAAGCCTTTGTGGCCACCACTGGAGCAATAGAAAGAAGGGTGTTCCAATTCTTCCATAAAGTTATAGCAGCCTGTGCTGTGTATCAGTACTGCGTTTTGAACTTCCCTAAATTTCCAGCCAGCATGAATGATTGCCCCTTCCAATGAAAGAAAAGTTAATTAAATGCAAAAACGAAACGGTAAGGAACAATTTTTCACCGATCACGCTGGCAAAGACAAAAAAAAAAAAAAAAAGTCTGGAATTGCGCTGCGCTGACAGTGTTTATGGGGAAACAGGCATTCGAAAGCTGTCGGTGGTTGTGCACAAGGTGCAACTTGTTTGGGAGGAAATTCAGAAACACATAACAAAACATACGTGCCTTGCGCCCTAAGAATTCACGTCTAGGAGTTTATCCCAGAGACATAGTTGAGCATTTACACAAAGGTAAGCGTACATAAATATTCATTGCAGCATGTTTTTGACTGCAGAAGACCAGAGGTGGCCTCAATGTCCGTTAAGAGAGATTATATCCGTACAACGGGATAATAATCAGACTTCTTTTTAACAAATTAGGGAGATCTAGGGGCACCTGGGTGGCTCCGTCGGCTAAGCATTTGACTTCAGCTCAGGTCATGATCTCAGTTTGTGAGTCTGAGCCCTGCATCAGACTCTCTGCTGTCAGTGCAGAGCCTGCTTCGGATCCTCTGTCTGCCTCTCTCTCTGCCCCTTCCCCGTGTGGGCTCATGCGTGCTTTCTCTCTCTCTCTCTCTCTCTCTCTCTCTCAAAAATAAATAAACATTAAAAAAATTTTTTTTAATTAGGGAAAACTACGGGTGTTGCTGTTTGGAACATCTCCAAAATATATTGTTACAGGAAGACGCAAGGTACAGAAGAGTATGTGTGTATAAATAAAATATATAGTGTGATGTTTATAGGTTGTCTCCATTTGTGCAACAGAGTAAAAGTACTCATGTGTATTGTATATATGTGTGATAGATACATAGACATAGAGAGGTAACCTTGAAGGATGCATAAGAAATGGTTAACAGTGCTCATCTCAATGGAAGAGACTAAGTTTTCACAAAGGTCTTTGTACAGTTGAATTTTTTTTTACTATGGTCCTGTATAATAATAAATACCTACAGTTTAAATTTTTTTTTAATGTTTATTCATTCTTGAGAGAGAGACAGAGTGCAAGTGGTGGAGGGGCAGAGCGAGAGGGAGACAGAATCCAAAGCAGTCTCCAGGATCTGAGCTGTCAGCACAGAGTCCAACGTGGGGCTCGATCCCACAAACTGTGAGATCATGACCTGAGCCAAAGTCGGATGCCCAACCGACTGAGCCACCCAGGCGTCCAATAAATATCTATAGTTTAAAAACAGAAGTAGTACTACAAAGTTGCTAATGAAAGGCAGTAATGCCCCTATCCCACCATTTCTCATGCTCAAATGCTGTTCTCCAAAGATAATCATTTGTAAACTTTTTGTTGGTTCTTGCATTTACTTTCATCATACCAATAACATGCTTATATTGCCATTTCTGATGTTTTCTGTCTTAGACATCATCTACAGACTTCCTGCTATAGGGGAGGAAGAATTAACTGTCATGCACCCTATTCTCAGCACAACTACACGCCCACACATCCGCTCACCCTCTCTCTCACCATAAATAATTAGATCGCCATTTATAATTGAATCACGTTCAGTGGCTACATTATTGACTATGGAAAAATTGTTTGCAGCTAAGCCACATGGTTAGATCCAATTCTATGATTTCATTTCCTTTCTCATAACGTTTTTGGTTTTGACCTGGGTTAATTATTGCCTCCCTTCCCCCCTCCCCCCCCCCCCCCCCGCTTTTCTACCCTGTACCTTTTTCCTACCATTAATGCAGTCCCCAAATTGCTCACATAACCACAAAGCTCCTCTCAGAATAGATCAACGCATGACTTACCAGTTTACATTCTTCCTCCTTGGGACACCCCCTGCTGGAGCCTTCTGTCCCCTGTTCCAGTGTGAATAGATTGTCCTCCAGACACTTTCTGCTCCTTCACGTTTTCTTCTTTGTTGAACTCGCCATTTCTGCTGGAATGTATCTGAAAAAAGGAAACACGAGAGAGGAATGTTTTGAGGCTTACCATGTCAGGATGGCCTCGGTGTTCTGGAATACAAATGCATAGTTTTATCATTATCAGCATCGTCAAACCTCTAAGTCTCTGGAAGTAGAGGTTTAATTAGTGGCTCAGTGATTCCATCAGAGCCCAGATACTTCTCATTCTTCTGCTCTGCTCTGCTTTCTTTTTTTTTTTTTTAAGTTTATTTATCTTTAAGAGAGAGACAGAACGTGAGCTGGGGAGAGGCAGAGAGAGAGGGGGACACAGAATCCGAAACAGTCTCCAGGCTCTGAGCCATCAGCACAGACCCCGATGCGGGGCTGGAACTCACAAACCACGAGATCATGTCCTGAGCCAAAGTCAGATGCCTAACCTACTGAGCCACTCAGGTGCCCCTCTTCTGCTCTGCTCTCATCGTAGTGGTGTCTACAGCAGCTGGCTCTCTTCATTTGCCCGCAAGTGGTCACATGGCCGATCCTAACTCTGCTGAAGGCTGGGAGAATGAATATATGTCATTCTCAGCACCCGTTGTGGGAACTGGTCTCTGTCAGTAGGGATGGAGGCTTGGGGGGGTAGCCGATGCAGAGGCAACCCACAGGGACCATACATTTCCACAGCTGGAAATGTCTTTATTCTACTTTCATAGTTTAACTGGGTATAGAATTCGAGGTTGGAAAGCATTTTTTCTTAGGATGTTGAAGATGATGTTTCATTAGAGTCTAGATTCCACGGTTGCACTTTGGATGTTTGATGTTATTCCGAGTCCCACTTCTTTGCAGGTGATCAGCTTTCTACATTTGGGAAAGTTTTTTCTGTGGTTCCAAACTTTCACTGGAAGGTGTGTTAGTATGGAACCCCAAACTCAGTCTCTCAGCCTCCAGTACCTCACCCCAGCCTGTCCCCATTGCCTGTTATTCATATGCAAAACTGACCTAGAACCAATGCTCACCTTTTACAACCAGAGTGGGTAACATTATAAATGAATTCACAGAGAGGTGTCAGGAACTTGAAACACTGTAATGAGCTTTCCTTATACCAAACATGTAGGCCTTCATGGTTTTCGGTATTTTTATCCCAAATGAATGGGTAAAAGGTGGGCATTTCAGAATAATAATTGATGATTATGATGTTCATATTTTAGGGGGTGTCTGGGTGGCTCAGCCAGTTAAGCATCCGACTCTTGATCTGGGTCATGACTTCACAGTTCATGAGGTAAAGCACATCATTGGGCTCTGTGCTGACAGTTCGTAGCCTGCTTGGGATTCTCTCTGCCCCTCCCCCACTCACATGCATGCTTGTGTGTTTGTACTCTCTCTCTCAAGATAAATAAACTTTAAAAAGAGTTCATTTTTTTATTCATCAAATCATATTTCCTAATCAACTTCTTCCTTCCTTCCTTTCTTTCTTTTTCTTTTCTTTTCTTCCTTTCTTTTTCTTTCTTCCTTCTTTCCTCTTTCTTTCTTTCTTTCTTTCACATTTAGATCCCTGATGCATTTGGAATTTATGTCTCGTGTATGACATAAAGTATTACTCCAATTTTATTTTTTCAAATGGCTAACCAGACAGCCCAGCATCATTTACTTAAAAGCCAACATTTGCCTCAATGATTTGAAATGACACTTTTAGCAAATACTAATCAGACAGTTGCATCTGTCTCTCTTCTGTTGCCCTGTTGGCCTCCGTGTACCAGCACCACACCGTGGGAGTTAGAAAGCCTTTCTAGTGTTATCTCGTATCTGTTGGAGCCTGTCCTGTCTCAGAGCTCTGCTTTACTTCCCCCCCCCACCCAAGCCTTTTGGAGATACAATTGACATATAACCTTGCATAAATTTCAGGTGTGCAACGTGATGATTCGATACACATACGTGTTGGAATTGTTTACCACCGTGAGGTCAACTAACACATATTTCCCCTCTTTTTTATTTATTTTTTTTAAGTTGGGTACCAAGAGCGGGTTGAAATACGTTACACACCTTTATTCAAAGACACTACACACGGGGGTGACACAAAACACATTCTTTTTCTCACTGTACCAACAGCGGCCAGAGAGTTTGTCGTACTCTTCACATTTACTTATACTCTGATGCCTCCGATACACCCTGCAGCTTTGACACCCAAACTTACTGGGGGTACCAGGAACTGCTCACCGAAATCACTCCGCAGAGCTCTGTCTCCTGATTGGTACAGGACTAGAGCTTTGGTTTTGCGGTGGCATTTCATGCTTCCTGGCGGAACAGGATTTGACTAGTGCCGTGGAAATGGCACCTGAGGTGACAGAAAAATCATGGAGCCTGTGTTTCCCCAGTGTGACCCTCACCTGCGAGTGCAGAATTCCACAGATTCCTCCCAGAACCAGAGGTCAGCTCATGAGACCTCATAGATCAAGCGAAGTACCAAGAACACCCCCCCGCCCCGCCATTTCTTTCCTGCTGTCACCATTGGCTGGAAATAATACGGTATCCGCCAAGAACCACGGTCTTCTGTCAGAGGCACTGTCACCCCCAACACCCTGGGGTTTCACAGCAAAGAAACCTGTCCCTGCGTCTCTAGAAAGCGAAGGAGAAATGTCATCACTGTTGGAGCACTGACTTGTGGACTCTGATATCTAACGGCATTTTTATTATTTTTAAATTATTATTATTTTCTAATAGCATTTTGAATTTTTTTAATGTTTGTTTTTGAGAATGAGAGCGGGGGAGGGGCAGAGAGAGACAGAGACATAAAATCTAAAGCGGGCTCCAGGCTCTGAGCTGTCAGCACAGAGCCTGACGCCGGGCTTGAACCCATGAGCCCTGAGATCATGACCTGGGCTGAAGTCGGGCACTTAACTGACTGAGCCACCCAGGCGCCCCGCTAACAGCATTTTTAGAACCCCAGAACAATCCATTAGGACAAGGGATAGAGTTAAAGAATAAAACCCTTACTGCCCTCAGGACAACTTCATCCTCTACATCATTAGGGACTTGGTAGTACACGAAGCCTGTTCCAACCTCTCTTTCCTTGGGATGACGACTTTCCCAAGATGCTCCTCGCATTCTCATGTTCTGAGAACTCTGGCTGACTTCCCTTCGCCCAGGCACTAATGAGAATCAATACCAGTATTTAGAACACATGCTAAGATATGCATATACAGCTTTTTAAGGGATGCTTCACTTAAAAGTAATTTTTTAAACCTCTGTGTATTAAAATCGAAATAATCTACGACATTTGAGTTGTAGGGCACGTGGTAAAAACATTACTCAGATTCCATCTCGTGAGTCAAACATTACAGTGCTCCTCTGAGTCGCAGCACTTAAGTCCTATGTAAGTGTGTGTCTTATGACTCACTTAAAATCACTGAATTTCTCAAAAATTAAATGTTGGCAGGTGATTAGGCCTGCGACGCTGGCTGGTCTTAAGCAATGCCCAGTGACAGCAAGTACAGAGCAGTGATTTTCAAACTTGTCTTTGCAAAGTTTTCTTTTTCTTAAACCGTAATACCTTAAAGCAGGAATGTCGTGGGAGGAGCTGACCCTTTGGAATCAATGTGGCTGGCCTACCATGAAGCCAATGGCACTTAGACTTCAGGGACCTTCAAAGGCCTTGTGCCTAATTTTGTAGTTTTAATTTTGTAGTTTATGTTTTTATTTTTAATAGAACCCACCCCTCCGCCCACTGTGTAAACTTTAGCCCCACAAAAACCTGATCCCACTCTTGGGCAAGCCCTAGAGCCTCATCCCTTTCCCTCTCCTCTTCAGCCCCCCTCCTCCCATGGAACCCCAAACCTCTGGAGAACAAAATAAAAAACAACTTGGGGGTGCCTGGGTGGCTCAGTCGGTTGAGCACTAACTTCGGCTCAGGTTATGATCTCATGGTTTGTGGGTTCGAGCCCCACGTCGGGCTCTGCGCTGACAGCTCAGAGCCTGGAGCCTGCTTTGGATTCTGTGTCTTCCTCACTCTCTGCCTCTCCCCCACTCGCGCTCTGTCTCTCTTTCTCTCAAAATGGAAATAAACATAGAAATATTTTTAAAAAATAAAATTAAAAAAAACAACTTGTAAGGTGGTACAATTCTGGACTACACGTCAGGAGAGAGGGTCAGGGGTCTGTGCCTGCCACAGGCCATTTGTATGCCTCATTCAGGTCACCTGACCTTTCTCAGACTGGTGTGAGAAAAGGTAAGATGAATGGGTATGTGTGGCCAGATGATCATCAAGGTCCCTTTCAAAACTAAGGGTTTTTTTTAAAGTTTATTTATTTATTTTGACAGAGAGAGCACGCGCGCAAGCAGGGGAGGGACAGATAGGAGAGAGACGATCCCAAGCAGGCTCTGCTTTGTCAGCAGCACAGAGCCCAACCTGGGGCTTGAACCCATGCAGTGTGAGATCATGACCTGAGCCAAAATCAAGAGTTGGCCACTCAACTGACTGGGCCACCCAGGCGCCCCCAAACTAAAAGTTTTTTGATCCCAAATCCCCATATATTGTCTCCCATAGGCTTTCATTTCCAGGCTTGTCCTTCCCTGAGGAGCTGGGAAACCTCATCCCAAGCCTCTAACATCCAGGACTCTGCCCAGGCCCTGCCCAGGCCCACTTTCTGCAAGCAAGGTCGTCAGTGACCCTGATGGGACGGCTCTTCTCCCTACGATTCACTATAGCTTCTCCAGCTAGATGTCAGTTGAAAGAGATAAAGGACAGCTTAGAGCCATGTGTGCTAACCCTCGCAAGGCTTTCTTCATTTTAAATAGAAATTAATGTTTTGTCTCAAAGACATAACTCTTTAGTGGTGAAATTTTAGGTGCAGCCACATCCAAGTCTGAGGAGAAGAGATTCTTCGTGAGCTCTTGGAGCAGGCATTCCTTCAGAACCTGTCAAGTCACAGGGGCCACTGCCCATTGTTCTGGAAGCAAGACACCAACCCAGGCTGAAGACACAAGAGTCCTGTCGACATGAATACAAGGATCGATTTCTCTCTCTTAGAATGTCATTCGCGCTAACAGAATTGTTGGGTTGAACGGTAATGTGGGAGAGACTTCACTTGCTGAGCCCAGCATCCACTCTCCACCTTCTCCTTAGTCACAAAACCTGACATTATTTGGTGCAGCAATGTGTTTGGCAGAAGGACCACATATCCCAGGCTCCTTTCAGCTAGATGTGGCCGTGCGACTAAGCTCCTGCCAATGAGGGGCAGGCAGGATGTTGGATGGGATTTCTGGGAAGGCCCTAAAAGTAAACCCTTCATTTTTCTTAGTTTTCTTATCTGCAGGCTGGTCATGATCATCGCTGAGCCAGCTGCCGTCTTGTATCCAAGAGGAATTTGAAGATGAAAGCCATTTGCTGAGGAGAGTGGTCCAGAAAGATACAAGGAGCCTGGGTCTCTGATGACATCTCGGTACCACTCCACCAGCCCAGACTGCCTTCCTCTGGAGTATTTTTTATGTGAGAAAACAAAACTTTGTGTGTTTAAGCCATTGTTTTTCAGTTCTCTGTCACCCATGGCTGAATACAATTCCTCTCTGTGGTAAGGCAAGACTAAATGGGAAGTCAAAAATTTCCAAGTGTTTAAGAAAGAAGTCAGCAAAAGCTAAAATAGAACGTGTTCTGTGGGAAATAGAAACAACCTTAAAACTTTCAACCAACCAGCCATTTTATGCAGTGGGAAACTGAGGCCCCAAGGAGAGGGCAGGGCAGAGCCAAGCAAAATTAACTTTCAATGGCCCCAGCACAGCTTGACTGACCTTTTAAAGCAGAGGTAGGTGCCACTCGTTCCGATTAAATGTAACTGCTTTTTAGCTACTCTAAAGCCAACTGATACTTTGTTGAAGATGGTGGGCATTTTGGGGCGACATGGTGGCTCAGTCGGCTAAGCTGCCGACTCTTGATTTCAGCTCAGGTCACGATCTCAGGGTTCATGGGTTCAAGCCCTGCATCGGGCTCTGGGCTGACACAGTATTCTCTCTCTCTCTCTCCCTTTCTCTCTGTCCCTCCCCCGCTCGCACTCTCTCAAAATAAATAAATAAACTTAAAAAAAAAAAAAAGATGGTGGGCATCTTGAACATTTGTAGCTTTAAAGAAACCAAAAGAGGTTAGTATATATCCATTTTCCTGGGTAATGTCTCATGGGGACTCACTCAAGGAGACATGAATTTAAACCTTGAATCCCAGAACTGCAGACTGTGTATTGAAAGTAAAAGAAAAAAAAAAGTGGAAACACCTTTGTATCAGTACCAGTGGGTTATTGGTCCTACCCCCCAGGGTGGAAGATGAGAAGTTGGTCAGTCCAGTCAAGTGTCACCTGTGTTACGTACAACCTGGGATTGTTTTGGAAGGAAGAGAGATTCCCAAAGCTTGAGCAATGCGAAAGGGATCGCTGCCCTGGGGAAGCATGAGATCATCTGCACGCGCTGATTCATATTCTCTCTGATTCGTATTCTCTTGCTCCCGAGGATTCTCGCTCCCCAGCACCTTCCCGCAGACAAATCTGTTTCAGCTGCCGTGGCTGCAAAATCTTCCTGCACTAAGATTTCGTTGAACCGTCTTAGAAAGCTGGGTTTTCATCTTCTTTGTGAATGGGCTCAGGGCTGCGTCTGTTGCATTTATGCCCTGAGGACTCACTGAGCACATCCTACGCACAAGCCCCTATAGCTGAGCTGGGGGTACATCTAGCGGATAAGCCCCATGCCTGCTTATCTAGCGGATAAGCCGTCAGGTGACTGCTCAATGGGAACATAGGTAAAGAAGCAAGCACTCATAAGCCTGAAGCTAAATGCCCTCAAGGGAAGGGAGGGAGGGAGGCAGGAGTGGCCCTGACTCATTCTTGGAAGTCGCAGAAGGCTTCTTGGAGAAGGTGACACCTAAATAGAGACGTAGAGGATGAGTAGGAGTTTCTGTCCTCCCCTTAGTCACTGTTCAGTGACACCTGCTGTCATGTGACAGTCCTTCATTCCAGATCTATAGAGCAGAGTAGGTAGCAGGGAGGTGGCCAGAAAAATAAAATGCCCTCTCTCTTCCTTTCCTTGAGGTCTGCAAACAATACCATTTCATTTGCTCTGGAAGGAGCCAGAAGCCAGGGCGAGAGTGGAGCTAAGGACCAGGGATGCTTTCCTCCCCTGAGAACACTGGGTCAGGAAGCACCACCCTTAGCACCTTGGAGATCATGCCCATTGGACTATTCTGGCAATGGGCAGCAGTGTTTATGACTTGGACCTTCTTCTGACCCCTCTCACTCCCATCTATGTGTGTGTGTGTGTGTGTGTGTGTGTGTGTGTGTATAACTATATATATGTGTGTGTGTATATAGTTTACATATGTGTGAATATATAAATGTATATTTACATGAATATAGATTATATGTAAATATAAATATATTTGTGTGAATATATATTCACATGTATAAATATCCACATAAATATGTGTGTATGTAACATATATATTCATATATAAGTATGATTTAAATAAAATAAATAGAAAATGTCATATATATTCACATATATATGTGTCTGTGTATGTATATGTAACAGCTTTATTGAGATATAATTTACAAACCACTTAAAAGCGTATGGTCTCATGGGTTCTGGTGCACTCAGAGTGTTCAACCACCTCCGTAATTGTAGAACATTTCAACACCTCAGCAAGAAACCCTGAACCTTTAGCTGTAACCCCTCGGTCCCCCCCTGCCCCCCATCTCTCTCAGCCCCGGGCAGCCACTGACAACTTCATCTCTGTAGTTTTTGCTATCCTTTCTTTTTCTTTTTCTTTCTTTTTCTTTTTTTTTTTAGAGGAGCCGTTGTGGCTGGCGATAAAGGCAAAGAGCTCCAGCCAGGTGGGTCCCCAAAGCCTTTTCATTTTTTTAAGGTTTTTACTTATGGATTCACTTAAGTAATCTCTACACCCAACGTGGGGCTCAAACTCATGACCCTTGGGTCAGGAGTCGCGAGGTCTAGTGGCTGAGCCGGCCAGGTGCCCCAGCTTTTCCCGTGCTTGATGTCTGAAACATTTCATGTCAATGGAAACACGCAGTATGGTCTCTTGTGACCGGCTTGTGCACTTTGCCCTCAGCAGAGTTTTCAAGGTTCACCTGGGCTGTGGCACCTCACTCCCTTTACAGCCAAATCATACACACGCATCGGGTTTCAGGTGCTTCAGACCGGCATCGGGGCCAGTCATCAGTCGTATGCAAAAAATGCCACTGACTCACCGATTTGTTCTACAGACACACACAGAGAAAATGCCATGTGACGCCTAGGCTTTTATGTCCCCAGAAGGTTTCCAATCCCTCTCCTTGTCGCCATTTTCATCACCACCGTCCCAGTCTACCACCATGTGCCTCCTGGACCAGGGGACTTCCCCAGAGTGAAAGGTTAGCCTTCAAGAGTGGCTGGCCTCTTCGCCCTCAATGACTTCCCCTGGTCTCAGAATACAGACCAGTCTCCTGTGTGTGACCAAGAACCACCACCACCCCCAGTCTGGGTCTCCCCCACTGCTATCTCAGCTTCTTCCTGTGGGTTCCAGCTGTCCTATCTTCCCTCAAACCCTCTTATTTGCCAGGGACCCTCCATCTGGAGGCCTCTCCCTGGAACAGGCTTCTCCTGCCCAATGCCTGCTCATCCTTCAGTTCCCAGGCCACTCATCCCTTCCAAGAGAAGTCACATGCACACCCTCATAATTCATTCTGCTAGCATTCTGCATCTTTCCTTTGTCACAGAGCTTGACCCATGTTCAACTGGACATTTGCGATGGGTTATGACCTGCCTCCCCTCTAGCCTTCAAGTTCTTCGAGGGTGGGTCATTGTGTCGTTTTGCTCACCCTGAATCCCTGTTACCTAACAGTGCCTGGATTAGCAACATGGAAAGGACGTAGGTACCAATATTTATAGAGCGCCCCCTATCAACAGACACTTTTACCAACTCCATTTTATGTATCCTTACACTAATCCTTTGTGGAAGGTATGGTTAGCTTTGTTTTACCAATGAGGTCAGTGAAGCTAAGACAGTATCAATAAATAACCTGTATCCAACGGCTCCTCTAAAAGCTAATAAGTGGCAGGGAGGATCCTCTCCTGGGCCTGAGGAATTTTCAGTTCTAAGACCTTTGCACTAATACCAGGCTGTTTCTGGAATCAAGACTACAAATCCCTTCCGTTCAAGAATCATTAGATAAGCCCCGGTTCACAAATGCCAGTGAAACACCAAAAGAGAGCAACGGGGCAAAATGTATCCTGCAAGGAAAGCATCAAGCAAAGGCTGCTGAGATCACAGCCGAGATTATCTCCGGGCCTTCAGGGCGAAAGCTTCCTGATTCTTGAGCCTCGTAAAAAGAACCTCCCTACCGCTGCCAGTTTTGTTCTCGTTGGCTGGAAGTCTGGTCTCACATTTCTAAATGGACAGAGTATTTCCTTTGGAATTTTTTTACATTGTTTTATTTTTGGGTGTCAACCGTTCTCATTTTAGTCCTGCAAAGAACTGAACTGTTCATTTCCTTCGGGGGATTTTTTTTTTTTTTTCTTTCTTTTTCTAGGGAAGCATATTACCTCCACCAGAAGAACTGGTTACCGCAGCCAGCCCCGGAGGAGGTCGGCGGCCTTTGCGCAGCCGTCAGGGAGGCATCACCAGGTAAAGGTTCTCCATCATTTTGAGGGTGCTTCGGAGCCCGTGAGCCAAGGCTCATCAGTGACCTCACCCTTCTGGACCTGGCCCAGCAGCTACAAACTTTGTCATCACAAGGCGAGTGGCTGACTTCTTGCTAACATAGTTATGTCCTTAATAATTCTTTCAGGCCAGGAATTTCCCAATTAATGTTTAACGGGAAGAGGATGGTAAGTCAGGGCCCCTGGCAGTGGGCCATCTTCAGATTACAAGGGACAGCCCAATTAAGGGAGTGACTTTTGCCCGGTGTAATAGATTCCTTTTGCTCTGAGGCATGTTCTGGGTATCTTCTTCTGCAATCGAAACTGCTGTCTGTTTCCAACAGAGACAAATTTACTAAAAAAATATCATGCAGCCTTAAAAAGGAAGGAAATTCTGATGCATGCTACAACATGGGTGTACCTTGAGGACATGATCAGTGAAATACACTGGTCACAAAAGTACAACTACTGGGGGCGTCTGGCTGGCTCAGTGCAGTGTGAGACTCTTGACCTCAGGGTTGTGAGTTCGAGCCCCAGGTTGGGGGTAGAGTTTACTCCAAAAAAAAAAAAAAAAAAAAAAAAGGAGCAAATATTCTATAGTTCCACTTATAGAGGTTCCCAGAGTTGTCCAATTCACAGAAACAGAAGTAGAATGGTAGTTGCCTAAGACTAAGGGGAGGAGGGGAAATGGGAAGTCGGTGTTTAACGGGTACAGATTTTCAGTTTAGGAAGATGAAGTTCTAGCGATGGATGGTGTGACAGTTGCACAACAATGTGAATGTACTTAATGTCATTCAACTGTGCACTTAAAAATGATAAAAATGAGCGGCACCTGGGCGGCTCAGTTGGTTGAGCGTCTGATTCTTGATTTCGGCTCAAGTCATGATCTCTTGGTTCATGAGTTTGAGCCCCACGTTGGGCTCTACGCTGACAGCACAAAGCCTGCTTGCGATTCTCTCTCCTGTCTCTCTCTCTCTCTCTCTCTTTCTCTCTCTCTCTCCTCCTCTCTTTCTCTGCCCCTCCCCTGCTTTATGTGCACACATGTGCGTGCTCTCTCTCTTTCTCTCAAAAATAAATAAACTCTTAAAAATGATAAATTTCATGTTCTGTATATTTTACTGCAAAAACAAGGTGGCTGAAAAAAATTCTTTAAAGTCTTGCCTGCTGTCCTTCACTGTTTGTTCATTAGTTGCATGCCACCCACCGCCTTGAGCCTTGTCTCTCGAAGTGCAGTCCCGGGACCAGCCCCATCACCTTCGCTGGGAGCTAGGCTCCCCCCAGACCTACTGCACTGGAATTTGCATTTCACGAGATCTGTGGGTTTTTGAGAAGCGCTGTTGTAACACTCAGGCTAGACGGCACGCTGGAGTCACCTGGGGAGCGTAAAACTCCTGATTTCATTGTGGACTGTGGCCAGATATCAGGATTTGCCACTGCTCGCCTGGGAATTCTATTTTGCATCCAGGCTATCTGCCAAGACTTGGCAGGTCAGCATGGTGGTGATTTTCTCACCTCAGCTCTGGGACATCATTTCTGATCAGAAGACTGTGAAGTTCTCTTTGAAGAGTCTCAGCATCTGGGTTTTTTCATGATCTAAATTCATATGGCAGAGACACCTTGTGACCTCTCGTCTCATTGGACTTACCGGTAGGGCAGGACAGATTTTATATTGTTCGGTGCTCTGGACAACCGAAACTTACCCCTTTGTGACAATTTTTTTTTTAAAGAGTTTAAATCTTTGTATGTAAGTATTTCTAAATGAACGCATGTTTCCCTGATTCAAGTATTTTCGCTTATTTACTTATTTGTGGCTCTGTGCAGGTCTCTTTCAACATTTCCGGGTTGTGGTTTTTCACTATTAGCATTCCTAAGGCTCTGTAAATCAGGGCAAATGTTAACACAGAGCTGTATAAACGATACTGATTAACAGAAAATTGTTGTGCCTTCTTTCTGTCTCAAAAATAAATAAAAACATCGAAAAAATTTTTTTAATAAAATAAAAAGTGCAATAAAGATCAATTCCTAGAAAAATTAAACGTGGGAAAACCAAAGACATTTAAAGCACAAGCTCAATGGGGCGCCTGGGTGGCGCAGTCGGTTAAGCGTCCGACTTCAGCCAGGTCACGATCTCGCGGTCCGTGAGTTCGAGCCCCGCGTCGGGCTCTGGGCTGATGGCTCAGAGCCTGGAGCCTGTTTCCGTTTCTGTGTCTCCCTCTCTCTCTGCCCCTCGCCCGTTCATGCTCTGTCCCCAAAAATAAATAAACATTGAAAAAAAAAAATTTAAAGCACAAGCTCAAATATCTTATTAGGGTCAAACAGAAAATATTTTCATACATAAAATCAGAATGTAGCATAAGGAAAAGAATTACAATTGCTCCTTGAAAGGGTGTGAATAGGCACACTTGGAGAATGTAGAGAATCTTCTTTTTTTTTTTAAGTTTATTTATTTCTTTTAAGGGAGACAGAGAGAGAGCACACGAGTGTGTGCGTGCACGCCAGTGGGGGAGGGGCAGAGAGAGAGGGACGGAGAGAATCCCAAGCAGGCACTGTACTCTAGGCACAGAGCCCGACTCAGAGCACGAACTTACGAAACGTGAGATCATGGCCTATAATTTTAGCGTTTTGCCACCAATGACGCCTACAAAATCAAAATCAATATACCAACATATCTGAGCAAAATTAGTATTATTATTTCAGGCTTCCTTTCTTTGAAATAACTTGTTTTCATCATTTGGTTTCTTACCACTGCCACTATGGGGAAAAGTGTGTCCTTCCTTCTGACAAAAATAGTCCAGTGAGTTTATCTTACCATCAATAAATTCGAGTTAAGGAATAGTTCTCCCACACCAAGATCCTTAACTTAATCACGTCTGCAGAGTCCCTTCCACTATTTCACAGTTATGGGGATCGGACCATGAATATCCTTGAGGGCCAGTATTCCACCCACCACGACGTTCAGGGAATACACCTTGCTCTTTGATTCTTTCTCCAGAACCGAATACAGATGGGTCAGCAGGGTCAGGAGCAGCGAGGTTGGATCATGAGAAGATTAACCACCACATGTCAAAGATTCCAGAGTAATCTAGGCAAGAAAGTGATCGCTCGTATGGCGGGGGTTGCCTTACTAGCTTGGACTTTTATGCGTCGGAGAAATAAACCTCTTTCTTACTGAAGCCAGTATTACGGGGGCCCTTTCTATTATAGCAGTGGACCTGGTCTCCTAACTAATTTCACCATCAGAAGAAAATAATAGGATGAGGAGTGGGAGGGAATGAAGGACGGAGGAACCAAAGTCAGTTTACTCACTTCATAGGTTGGCTCAAAAATAATTTTGAATATATGGGAGAACGTAATAGCTAACTATAATTGATACAGAGAAATGAAATTCCTCAAGTGGCAAATACCTTTGCTTTCATTTCTTCCCTTGCGGATCGGTAAAGATTCAGATCCACATACTGATATCCAACTCAAGTCGGTGACCTCAGCTCTCGGGTTAAACTTCGGCAATCTTGTCCCGTGGTCTCTACCGAAGGATAGACACATGGCCAGTGGTTTCACAGGCTCAACGGCTACAGTTAGCGAATTCTCATCTCCGAATGAATTCCCTAAGTCTGTAGTTTGACCATCTTATGAAGCAGGTAAGCCTTGTGTGTAGAGCAAGCTTTTCCACCCGTGACCCTTCACTTTCACGTCGTGGCTGAGTTGAAGGTGAATGACCAAGACCTTATCTGATTGCAGTTTGCATTCCACGTGGCACGACAGGCCACAGGGCAGGCTGAGTAATCAGACGTGATTTTTGACAAGGTGGTTTAAAGACCCGCCTTTCATCTTCGAGCACAGCCTGTATCCTCCCATCTCCCCTTGGTCTGCTGTCCGGAAGTGGGGAAATGGCAGATACTGCCTTCCTCCCCGCTCTATTCTGAGCTCTCAGGAGGGAAGGATTCTACAAAGTGTCAGTCCTTTCTTAACGGGTGGGTAGTAGGAGCTGCAGGTTCCAGTCTGGATCTTAAACACTTTGAGGACATACACTTTGACTTTTTTTTTTATGTATAAGCCTCCTATCTCCACCCTTCTTTTATTTCTTGCAGCTTTCCTCCTATAGTCCTTAGCTCAGTTAGCTTTATAAGCAATTGTCAAAATAACAATCGTAACAGTAGCATCAACATAGGGTGTTTTTTCACATTCCTAAGAAATTTGCCGTGAAACATTTAAAACATTGGTAAAGACGTGAAGGGAGCTACAGCAAATAAGCATGCTGCCTCCACTCAGCTGATGTAATAAAATATTGCTACCATTTCTATTTCTTTAGTTTACTCTTAATTTGGAATGTATCATGCCCAGGCACTTCTTTATATTATGTTTTTAATAGATCTGTATATATTTCTAAAGAGTATGTTATTTAATTTTGTATATTTTGAATATAAATAGAATAGAATATACATTCTACTGCAACTGTTCTGTCTGTTCAACATGGAGAGGTCTATCAATTGATACGTGTACCTTTAGTTCATTAATTTTCACTGCTATTTATTTATTTATTTTTTTAATTTTTTTTTTCAACGTTTATTTATTTTTGGGACAGAGAGAGACAGAGCATGAACGGGGGAGGGGCAGAGAGAGAGGGAGACACAGAATCGGAAACAGGCTCCAGGCTCCGAGCCATCAGCCCAGAGCCTGACGCGGGGCTCGAACTCACGGACCGCGAGATCGTGACCTGGCTGAAGTCGGACGCTTAACCGACTGCGCCACCCAGGCGCCCCTTCACTGCTATTTAAAAATGTATACCCATTCTCCTGTGGGTATGCATATAAACATGTCTTTTAAAAATAAGTTTCTGGGGGCGCCTCGGTGGCTCAGTCAGTCAAGTGTCTGACTCTTGGTTTCGGCTCAGGGCATGGTGATCTCATGGTTTTGTGAGTTTGAGCCCCACATCGGGCTCCATGCTGAGAGTGCAGAGCCTGCTTGGGATTCTGTGTCTCCTTCTCACTCTGCCCCTGCCCCACTCGCGCTGTCTCCGTCTCTCCCAAAATAAATAAATCAACTTTAAATAAACAGATAAGTAAATAAAATAAAAGTAAGCTTCTTTGAACACAGTGTAAGTTGTGGAACTGGAACTGTTTCTTCTCGAGCTGCACTGTTGTAGACAGTAGCAGCCACACAAGCCACGTGTGGTTACTGAGCACTTGAAATCTACCGAGTCTAAACCGAGATAGGATGTGGCTGTGAAATAGACACCAGACAGTGAAGAAAAGATATATAAGAAAAGGCAAGTAAAATATCTTTATCAATAGTTTTTATATTGATAAACTCTTGGATATAGTGGACTAAATAAAACACAATATTATAATCAATTTCTCCTATTTTTATTTTGTTAAGTTTATTTATTTTGAGAGAGAGAGAGAGAGAGAGAGAGAACAAGTGGGAGAGGGGCAGAGAGAGGGAAAGAGAGAATCCACGCGGTCAGTGTAGAGCCTGATGCAGGCCTTGAACCCACAAACTGTGAGATCGTGACCTGAGCCAAAATCCAGAGTTTGGACACTTAAGCGACTGAGCCATTCAGGTGCCCCTCTTTTTACTTTAAACTGTGGCTCCTAGAGAGGCACCTGTGTGGCTCGGTCGGTTGAGCGTCCAGCTGGGGCTCAGGTCACGATCTTGCCATTCATGAATTCGAGCCCCACATTGGGCTTACCGCTGTCAGCACGGAGCCCGCTTCAGATCCTCTGTTCCCCTCTCTCTGCCCCTCCCCTGCCTGTGTGCTCTCTCTCTCTTTCAAAAGTAAATAAATAAATATTTTTAATGTGGCTACTAGAAAATTTCAAATTACAGGGGCACCTGGGTGGCTCAGTCGGTTGAGGGCCCGACTCTTGATTTCAGCTCAGGTCATGATCCCAGGGTCGTGGGACTGAGCCCTGCGTCGGGCTCTGCACTGAGCACCCAGGCTGCTGAAGATTCTTTCTCTCCCTCTGCTCCCCCCCACACGCGCACGCACTCTCTCTCTCTCTAAAAAAAGTAAAACTAACCATAAAAATAAAATAAAATAAAATAAAATAAAATAAAATAAAAACACGTGTGTCACATTTCTGGCTCACATCATGTTTCTCCTGGTCAGCCCTCCTCTAGACAAAGCTTTTTGCGGACTGGGGCCTCGTCTGCCTTATTCATCACCGGAAACCCAATGTCTAGAACGGCAAAGGTACCAGGAGGTGCACAGGGGGTGTACCTGCTGAATAAATGAACGAACCCACAAGTGACCACATGAATGAATGAGAGCTTTTATAATTCGGCCTGTTTAACCCTTCACTCTCACGAAGGCTACACAAAAGTTGTCCCAATGAAATTCTTTTAGAAACCTCCACGTGTGTGTTTTCGTCAGCTGACTCCTAGGCGGACCAGGGACCACAAGACCCTCCCCCTACCCGGGTGGGTGGAGGTTGGCCCTTGCTCTGGGAAGGGTCCCCCGCCACAGCGGCCGGGTGCAGCCGTGTTTGTGCTTGTGCTCCAGCCTGTTGCCCTGTGGTGACACTGAGGTGTGTGCTGAGGTAGATGAGGAACCGGTGAGGTCTTCTTCCAGCCACTAACTAACGTGTCAGAGGACCATCTGCCGGAGCCTGGCATCATGTTTGTTCTTAAGAATATTTCGGTCGGGGCACCTGGGTGGCTCAGTTAGCTGACCGTCCGACTTCAGCTCAGGTCATGATCTCGCGGTTTGTGAGTTCGAGCCCCGCGTCGGGCTCTGTGCTGAACGCTCAGAGCCTGGAGCCTGCTTCGGATTCTGTGTCTTCCTCTCTCTCTGCCCCTCTCCTGCTCACGCTCTGTCTCTCCCTCTCTCTCAAAAATAAATAAACATAAAAAAAAATTTAAAAAAAAAAAAGAATATTTCGGTCGAGGGGTGCCTGGGTGGCTCAGTTGGTTGGGCATCCGACTTTGGCTCAGGTCATGATCTCACACTCCGGGAGTTCGAGCCCCGCATCGGGCTCTGTGCTGATGGCTCGGAGCCTGGAACCTGCTTCAGATCCTGTGTCTGCCTCTCTCTGACCCTCCCCCGTTCATGCTCTGTCTCTGTCTCAAAATAAATAAATAAATAAATAAATAAATAAATAAACAAACAAACAAACGTTAAAAAAATTTAAAAAAAAAGAATATTTCAGTTGACAAAGGGAAGGAGGCAAACCATAAGAGACTCTTAAAAACGGAGAATAAACTGAGGGTTGATGGGGGGTGGGAGGGAGGGAAAAGTGGGTGATGGGTATTGAGGAGGGCACCTGTTGGGATGAGCACTGGGTGTTGTATGGAAACCAATCTGACGATAAATTTCATATTAAAAAAATACTAAAAAAATAAAAATAAAAAAATAATTAAAAAAAGAATATTTCAGTCAAAAATAATAATTTTCAGGGCACCTGGGTAGCTCAGTCAGTTGAGTGTCCGACTCTTGATTTCAGCTCAGGTCACGATCCTGGGGTTTGGGATTGAACCCCACATTGGGCTCCTCAAGAGTGTGGATCCTGCTTGGGAGTTCTCTCTTTCTCTCCTCTCTCTCTGCCCCTCCTCTCTCTCTCTCTCTCTCTCTCCCTTTCTTTCTCTCAAATAAAATAATAATAATAATTTTCCCTCTGCCTGTCCTCAAGTCATACTAAATTTTTATGCTAGTTTTTGATGCAACTGTTGGCAAGAATCTCTCTCAGAACTCCAGTGTTTTCAAAATAGATGGGGTTCCTGGGGAACCTTGATGGCTCAGTTGGTTAAGCAACTGACTCTTGATTTTGGCTCAGGTCATGATCTCGTGGTTCATGGGATCAAGCTCCGTGTAGGAATCTGCGGTGGCAGCACAGAGCCTGCTTGGGATGCTCTCTCTCTCTCACTCTCTCTCTCTCTTTCTCTCCCCCTCTGCTTCTTCCCCTCATGTGCATGCACACACGCACCCTCTCTCTCTCAAAATAAATAAACAAACTTAAAAAAAATGGCAATAAAAATAGATGGGTTCCTGAGTCACACTGGCAAGGGCACTCATACTTTCCCTTCGGAGTTGAAATTTGGTTTATTTTGGTTGATTAGGGAGGAGGTGTATATACCCCATCCTCTAACATTTTCTTGTTTTACAAGATCTCCAACTCCAAGATGTTCTTGCTTCCTATTGCAAGAGGGGCAAGTTCAAAAGCAAAAATTCTACCAGTGAACCCTGGGCAGACTCTCATGTTGAGAACTTTGAAACAGTGACTATTTATTTCGAGCTACGTTTGGAGCCTTAAGCACATAGTCAGTTATCCACCCCAGGAGCCAGCAGCCCTCAGCACATCTGCCTCTTCCTCTGTTTCACAAATGGCAGCGTTTCAATACCAGGGATGAAAGGTGTGTGGCTGGAGAGGTGGCCGGCTGGACAGTGGTGGGCTTTGTATATATATGGTGCTAAGGAGTCTGAGCTTAAATGTACAGTGTGAATCTAAAAAGTATTAGGGAAAAAACCCATAGGAGGTCTGTTGAATCTAAGACTAGGTGAAGAGTTTTCAGAGTTGACATTGAGAGCCAATCCATAAAAGGAAATATGGATGACTTGGACCTTACCAAATCAAGAATTTTTGCTTTGTGAAAGAGGTAAGACAGCAAAGTATGGATTGGGAGAAAATGTTTGCAAACCACATATGTCTCTGACAAAGGACTTGTATCCAGGATATCTAAGAAGTTCTCAAAAAAAATCCAAACAATCCAGTTAAAAATAAACAGATGTTTCACTGGAAAGCATATACAAACGACAAATTGTTTAAAAGCCCAAATAACCCAGTTAGCAAATAAACAGAGATTTCGCTGGAAAGCATAGACAAAATGACAAATTGTTTAAACATCCAAACAATCCGATTAGAAAATGAGCAGACATTTCGCTGGAAAGCATACACACATGACAAAGCTGTTCGACATTATTAGCTGCGATGGAAATGCAAGTTAAAACCACAATGAGAGACCATGTCAAACTTCTCAGAATCGCTGAAATAAAAAATACTGATAACACGAAATGCTGGCAAGGATATAGAATCACCGAATAGGAATGTAAAATGGTTCAGCCATGCTGGAAAATACTTGATCAGTTTCTGAAAAAAAAAAAAATGAAACATGCACTTGCTGCATGGGCCAGCAATCGCACTCTTTGACATTCATCCCAAGAGATAAAAACTTAAGTTCATGCAAAACCAGCACCCGAGGGCGTGTAGCGGCTTTATTCATGAGAACCCCAAACTGGAAATAGCTCCGATGCCCTTCAGTGGCTTGCACAAACTGTGGGGCATCCATATCATGGAACACTACCCAGCAATAACGAGGAATGAACTGTTGATAACACCCTGCAACTCAGAGCATGGGAATTAGTCCGAACGATAAAAGCCAATCTCAAAGGTTATGTACTGTATGATTTCATGTATAGGGCATTCTTGAAAGAACAAAATTATAGATAAGAACATACTAGTGATTGCCAGGGGTTCGGGGATGGGAGTTGGGAGGATATAAAAGGGAAACATGAGGCAGCCGTGTGGTGGTGGAACAGGTCTGTATCTTAATTGTACATGAAGCTAGACTTGTGATGAAATTGCATCGACAGACACACACACAGGAGCCCTTATAAAATTGGTAACATCTGAATAAGTGCTGTGGATCCCATGGATCGTATCAGTGTCTGTTTCCTGGTTTTGATATGGTACTTTAGATGTTACCAACTGGAAGAGGCTAGACAAAGTTCACTGGACTTTCCAGTGTTGCGGGTTGGTTTTTTTGTTTTTTTTTTTTTCCTGCAACCTCTTGTGAATCTATCATTATTTCAAAATAAAAAAAACAATTTCTTAAAAAACTACCCTTGGGCATAAAACAATTTTTTAGTTTGAAATTAGCTCGGGATATACACGTTTTAAGAACTCTTATTTTGCACCTAATGCTAATTTGCTTTGGTAAGCGCATCTACTTGTAAATCTGTCCTGCTATTCGGCACCCTGTTCTGTTCTGCTAAACATAGTGTTAAAGAGCATTTTTGGTAGGACAGTATGGACTGTTCTAGGACTTTCTAGATTTTTGCGAGCGGTATCTAGAAATGATATGTGGGCAGTAAGTGGATCAACTTGTTTGAATGAACGTGGTTACTTTTGTAAACATCTCATGGCAGATCCTGTTAGAGCACATGCAGATTCTGTGTTTCCCCATGATGGCAGTAAACTTGCTCAGTCTTGGGGGGTTGGAGGGTTATCGGTATTTTTCATAACTATCACTTCCTGAACTTGACCTTTATTATACTTTCCATATTTGCTAATATGCGATATACTTGAAGTATGTCTTTAATATTACCTGACTTTTTATTTAATTTATTTTTTTAATGCTTATTTTTAAGAGAGAGAGCACGCCGTGCGCATGCGCACATGAGCCAGTGGGGGAGGGGCAGAGAGAGAGGAAGACACAGAATCCAAAGCAGGCTCTAGGCTCTGAGCCATCAGCACAGAGCCCCATGCAGGGCTCAAACCCACAAACCATGAGATCATGACCTGAATCAAATTCAGATGCTTAACCAACTGAGCCACTCAGGCACCCCAAAATTACCTGACTTTTTAAAACATTTTTTTTAACGTTTATTTATTATTGAGAGACGGAGACAGACAGAGAGAGACAGAGCATGCGCATGGGAGGGGCAGAGAGAGGCGGTGACACAGAACCTGAAGCAGGCTCCAGGCTGCGAGCCATTATCACAGAGCCCGAGGTAGGGCTCAAACTCACAGACCACGAGATCACGACCTGAGCTGAAGTCAGATGCTTAACTGACTGAGCCACCCAGGTGCCCCAAAATTACCTTTTTATTTATTTATTTAAAAAAATTTTTTTTCAACGTTTTTTATTTATTTTTGGGACAGAGAGAGACAGAGCATGAACGGGGGAGGGGCAGAGAGAAAGGGAGACACAGAATCGGAAACAGGCTCCAGGCTCCGAGCCATCAGCCCAGAGCCCGATGCGGGGCTCGAACTCACGGACCGCGAGATCGTGACCTGGCTGAAGTCGGATGCTTAACCGACTGCGCCACCCAGGCGCCCCCAAAATTACCTTTTTAAAAGCACACAATACCATTCTGATCTATTAGGTGCCACTTTTTTGCATATATTATCTCATTTAGGACTCCTATTAATCCAATTAAAAATATGCTTTCTTCCTTTCTTAAAACAGACACATGAGAAGTTACTTGCCTGAATAAATAGTCCATGAACATTGTTATTCCAGCAATACTATTCTTGCTCACAGCACTGTTGAAACTCTCCTCTGGGTTTTTTTTTTGGGGGGGGGGCGGGTGGGGACACTTTGCAGCATATTCTTTTGACTGCACTCAGTTGTGGAAAATTTTCACCTTCTAAAGTTTAGAACCTTATTTATCTACCTACCTACCTAGATCTCTCATCAAAAGGAATTCAGCACAAATAAAAACAAGGTCATTATTTTTACTTGCCGGCTTATAGACATTCATCTCCAGCACCAGCAAGAATACTGAGGAACAGGAACCCTCTGCACTGCCAGGGACAGTATGACTCACTACAGACCTTTGGAAAGCAATTCGGCAATATATGTGTCCAAGCCATTTAGAAATGTTCAAACATTTTAAGGAGGCATTCCTTTCCTGGGCATGTATCCTGTAAGAAATAAGCCCACTGACCCAGTCAAAGGAAGGAAGCATGCGGAGCCACAGGGAAGCGAGGCTTGAATCAACGTTCTTGCAAGAGCAGGTGCCTCACAGGCATCCTCGGGGCAGTTGCCGCTGACAATTTATTTCCTAGCGTGCAAGCCCCTCCCCCGGTTCCCCATTGGCTGTGTGCCACCGAGGGTACAGCCTTACCAGACATCACTTGTGCCCACGTAAAGCATAAAGTAATCTGATTAGAACAAATGTACATTCCCTGAGGTGATGCAGAGACTTTCAGTCCCTCCTCCCTTTGTTCTTTGGCACATGCTCCTCGCAAAGCTGGTGAAAATAAGCCTGCAAGACAAAAGGGAAGAAGAACCAGGTAGTGAAGTGTCTAAGGGTTTGTGACTCCATTGTTGGTGGGTGGGGGGAAGAGGGGGGGTCGTATATATTTCCGATAGGTTATAAACCTCTTGTTAACTAGAGACACTACAACTTTCATTCTGGTATTTCTGAAGATGAATCTTCTTCCTCACTTCTCGCAATCTTATATTCTAAAGTTTATTCAAAGTGAGGTCCGATGCCATAGATATCTAATGGAAACCTAGTCCATTGCCTATGAAATATATTCCACCCTCCAACTGACTATCAGGTGACTTCTGTTCTCACCTGGGGAGTCGTGGCAGAGCCATCCGAGGAAACCATTAAACCCTGCTGCAGATCGTGGGCTAGAGGAGGTTGGGAAACTGGCACCACAGCCCCCCCACCGTGAAGGGCTAGGGTTCCAGTTAGTTTCATTTGCATCTCTAAGTACAAGGTGGGTTAGCCGACTTCTCCTTTGCATGTGTAAAGAGCCCAGCATGAGTACTGCAGTTAAGAGTTCCACAGTTCTGATTTCCACTGTGTTGATCGCAAACGCACAGCTCCTAGGACTACTATTTTGAAGTAAGAACCATTTAAGTGTGCTCCTTTGCAAATCAGTCTTATTCAAAGGCTTTTCCTCCAGGGTTAGCTTTTGCCTTTCCTTTTCAACTGTTTTTTTGTTTTTGTTTTTGTTTTGCTAACGAATCCACTATTCTCTTCCACCCTGCCCCCAAATTTGGCCTTCTATTTCAAGGGCTTAAAAGTATTTATAAAGACTCTCAATACCAAGTGCAAATGAATCCTTGTACACACTTTAAAAGGATCCTGCAATACCTTTCAGCATCTATCACTCCCCCCCTACTGTTTATTGCCCCCCCATGCAATGCCCATCCTTGTTCCTGTCTTATTTTGTTACATGTGTGAATGATTGCTCCCCACCCACAGTCCCTTCTTAGATATGCTTCTGTTTCCACAGGCCAGACAAGCTACCCCTACCTGCCCATCTCTGTGAACTGGACCCATGTGACCAGGGTCCAGTTCACATTCCACTTGCTAAATTGGAAGACATTCCACTTGCTCCAAGAATTTGGAGGTGGGCAGGAAGCTTGTCTCTTCTGAATTTGGATATAGGGATTGAGAGAATGGTCTGCAAAGGACCAACTAGAATGCCAACAAATCGTGGGGTGAAATCACCACTTGGGGACAGTAGCAAAGATGAGAGGCCAGGGAGGTGGTGGTGACCAGGAGAGAGAGAGAGAGAGAGAGAGAGAGAGAGAGAGAGGGAGAGAAACTGCCTAGAGTTGGTATTCTCAATCTCGAAGCTCAGTTGGGTTCCTGGGGTTCCTGTTTCTATATAATAAACCTCCCTTTACGTGAACTAGCATAAATGGGTTTTAGTTAATGACACTAAATAATCCTTGAATCATATTCTTCGAGTGGGTCTTCAAAATAAAGATTATATAAACTAATGAATAAATATTAACCATATTAGGCATCAATCCCATTCTTTCTTTTCTTCTCTTTTCTGCTCCTTTAAAAAACTGTGAAATAGGCCATCTGTACAGAAGAGTGCATACAATTTCTATAGAAGGTTAAAACCACCTCTGGTTGAAACTATGCTCGTGTTTTATGAATTCCTCTGGGCCAGGTAGTAAATATTTTTCACTTTGCAGGACATACACTCTTTGCCAGAACTTCTCTGGTCTGTTTGCAGCACTAAAGCACATAATGAATGTGGTCGTGTTCCGGTAAATTTTATTATAAAAACAGGCAGCAGGCTGCATTTGGCCCGTAGGTCATCGTTGAAAGACTATGGCTTAAAGAAGACTTATGACCCCTGGTCCAAAGAATTTTGAAGCAAAGTTCTGCATAACCACCACCCAGGTCAATAATACAGCTAACACTGGAGAAGTTTCTGTCTGCCCATCCTGCATAATAATTCCTCACTTCCTTAAAGACACGACCACCATTCTGACACTTGTGATGGACATCTTCTTGCTTCTCTTTACAGCTTTCCCAGCAACGTATGCATTACTGGGCAGGATAGCTTACTTTTGCCTGTTTTAAAAATGCTAATACATGGAACCCTACTGCATGTGTTCTTCTTTGTCTCCTTTTCTTCCTCCTCTGGGCTTACACAATCTCTTCCAGACTTTAATAAGAGGAAACACTTCCCAAAGGCATTATGGTGGGGAGGTGACAAGGCTGGGGGGGGGGGGGGGGTGGTGGCCCAACCCAGTCTGGCTGATGAGGTTGGAATATGCCACAAAGTTCCTCAACTTTTTCTACTTCGAGTCCCTCAGCAGATGTATGGCAGTGACACATGGGTGGTGACCCTGTAGCTGCTGCTGGAGCCCAGTCTGGGGCCCTGCAGAGTCGGCAGTGCCAACCAGAGCAGGCAGAAGGGCTTTGTGACACCTTGAAGATCTCCTTCCAGGTCAGGGACACCCTGATGCTGGCAGACAAACCCTCTTCTTGGTGCTGGAGGAAGACGGCAGAGTAAAGACAGAAGAGTATTTCCAAACCCTGACAGACAAGACAGCGTCCGTGGTCCTCCAGAAGGGGCAGAAGTAGCAGTCCCCACCAGAGCAGCTGAGGTCCCACGTGCAGGGGGGAGAACACTGAAAGCCTGGGAGAAACCCTTGAGAGGTGCCAACCCCATGCTTGTCTTGATGCAAGGGACTGGGTACTAATTTCCCCCTCCCATAAGACTGCCAAGAAGGTCAAAGTGGCCTGCAAAACCTTTGACCCGTACAAAATTAACCCACAGGACTTCGTCGGTTGTTTGAGAGCGAAGGCAACTCCTGATGGGACATACTCCATTTCCTATGATATGCACTTCTACGGGGTCAAGTGCATCATGAAGGAAGCTCTTTACTGGCCCCTCTGTGGCATGCAGGCCATAGGCCACATGCTGCGTGCACCTTCTTCTACACGCAGCAACTCTTGGGCGCCGCAGAGGGAGGGCAGCCCCAGGGCAGGGCCACGTCTCTCTCGCCAACCAGTCTGAAGATACTACAATGAAGGTCCAAGTCCTTGGACGCCTTCCCAGCCAAAGACTAGACTGGGAACCCAATGTTCAGTTGGTACCATCAGGCTGGCAGCTAAAGAGCTTCTTGCCTCCTCATGCCTCCCTCTCCCCAACAAGATCGTGAATGAGGAAGCGTGAGGAAGGACACGAAACCAGGTGTGGGCCGGCCAAAGGAGAACTAAGCGTTCTTGGCCTGGCCTAGTTTGTTCCTGCCCAACGTAGCTTAGCTGACCAAGGCTATGGCATGAAGTCTGCTCCTCAGCAACCCATATTTTCACACGCTATATTTTCAGTACACTCCTGGCCTCCCCCCCATGCAGAGTACTCCTGAGTGAACGCTCGAGTCCCCTAGTGCGACATTAGAATGTTCACAATAAACTATTTATGCTGGGGGAGAGGACACTCCCCACCTCATTTTATGAGCCTGGTATAAATTTGATATTAACATTGGACAAGACATTATGAGAAAGGATAATTCCAGGCTAATTTCACTCAGGAACATTAGATGTAAAAATCCTATACAAAAAATTTACAGATTCCAGCAATACGCAAAAGGCCAACATACATAATGATCAACTTACTTTTCCCCCCAGGAAAGCAAGATGTGCTTCACAGTCAAAAATCAACCACTGTCATTCTCTATATTCACTGAACAGAGGAGAAAAACTATTTGCGTAATCACCTCAACAGGCGTAGAAAGGGTTTTGCTTAAGTCCAGCACCCATTTATGGTTAAAAAGAAAGCTAGCAATCCAGGAAGTGAACTTCCTTAATCTGATCATAAGCATTCACAAAAAGCTTATACTAAACACCGTCATTAATCATTAAATGTTAAAACTTTTTTTCTTTTGGTTTTGAGAATAAGGCAAAGTGTGTTGACTAATGTCTGAGAAGCAGACGCCAAGATGGGTCTCGAAGTGCAACGTACTTGTTGGAGGTGACACTTGTGAAAGATGGAGAGGGAGC